>NC_079335.1:97789272-98115772 GCF_029582105.1 Oenanthe melanoleuca | reverse complement strand
ACTGCTTAAGTGCAGCAGTTACTGCAGACTGGGATTAGATAAACGGATGCAAATAGTAATTGCAACTGATAAATGATTTATGATGGCTTTATATGTTTATCATTATATACTGTTGTAAACGCTTTTTACACAGTGAGGATGGAGTCTGGCAGAAAATTGATGATGTGTGAAATATGGATTCAAACTGTAGTGCTTCTAAGGGTATAGAGGGCCAGTACTGTAGGGCTGATACAGAGCTGTTACTGAGGACCTGCTGAACTTTGCCATTCGTATCATCGGGTGAGCACCACAGATCTGCCAGCTGACGTCCAGAGCCTGGATACAAGTGCAGCTGGGAAGGTGAGTCTACAGGAGAGAGCCTAAAAGTAGAGATGGGGAGGCTGAGCACTGTTGAATGACGGCTTTTGGTGTGGAAGGCCCCACTGCTCAAAAGGAGAGATGTCATTTCTCTTCATTTTTCTATTGCTTCTCATGGCTTCTGCCTTATTTCACAACTTTCCAGCGTCCTGTCTCCTGTGGATCCATGAGACATTTGTAATGCATTATTTGACAGCCACAGAGAGATGGTGTTACACCCACGTTGTGTGGGAGCCATTTGGGACAGAACAAGTGTGTTTGGATCACTGCAAGTTGATGGGAACAAGGAGACAAATATGCATGTCTCTAGAAAAACAGGGTGGGATAAGAGGTTTGTGCAGTGTTAATGGTGCTGTAATTCTATTTAGTTTGCCACCTGCCATTTGCTAATTATTACTCACAGTAACAACATTTGTAAGTTACATTAATTGAAAGGGAATTTTATTGCAGCAGCTTGAGTTTAATATCAGCTCTTTGTGTTTCATACAAAGCAAAAAGTAACCTGTGGTAATTAAATTACAGGCTAAGTCTTCATTCTACATAAATTATTCTGTTCACTGAGGAAAAAAATAAAGCAGGATATTACCAAAGAAAAGGCCCAGATCATTAGCAGGCTCTACTCCCTGCTCTGTTCACTTCACTGGCAGTGCTGAAATTTGTCTGCTACTTTTCTTGTGGTGTTGTAGAACTAACAATGAACTTGCCATCTTTTCTGTCATGTGCCTGCCCTTGGGCTTGTACAAAATAAGGGAATTAGGCTGTGTTTTGTTGACCTTTTAGATGCAAGGGAAATGGTAGTCCTGTTTCCTTACACATCAAATGCTGCCAGGCTGTTGTCTGTGTTAACCTTTGTGGAGCACCCTGATGTGTTTGTTACCCTAGGGCCAGGACACAGATGTCAGAGAGAACTGAGAAGGGATAAATTGGAGGTGCCATGCAAAACTGCTCAGCTAAAGACATTTTTCTCCTGCACTGAAGAAAAGGTATTCTGTATGTGTTTAGCTTCTTAGTTGGTCTCTAAGTCCTGTAATTTGCTTAGCCAAACAGAACTTCAAAACAGATGGTTTCTAAATTTGGGGAAAATAACCATTACAGTATTTTTTCCCTGTGCAGTCTGCAGTTATATTTTAGTACTGAAATTATTTGAAAATTAAACAGGAAAATGAAATTTGGATCTTTATCAACTGAATACTAATTTCAGGAACATACAGTTTTTTAGTATGTATTAGGTTTTCATCTGCACATTTAGCCTAAGATTTGTTTATGCTCTGATTTAGTGCCTTTTGCTGCTTACTTGCATAAACACTCCCAAATCAGTCAGTTGGAGCCAGCAGAGTATTTAGCTCCCAGCTGCATTTGCTCATAAAAGGAGGAATGACAAGTTTCCTCGTTTGCAGAGGAGGAAGTGGAGAAACAGAAGGAAGTAATTCATTGCACTTGCATAGCACCTGCCACCAGCCACCTCTACAGGCCCTTTACTTTATAGTGAGTGCACTGCCTTGTGTGGAAATCATTTATTTGTGAGAAACTGCTTCATTCCCAATCTCTTGATTGAGGCAACTGAGGTGCAGAGCATTCTTCTCATCCAAAATTGTAAATGAAGCTAATCAGAAGGTAGGAATCTGAGTATCCTGGGCTTTGGGATTATTTTCTTACCATGATAGAAAAAAAAATTATGACAAAGGATTTAAATTCTTTAATAATTAGGGGGTTTTTTAAATATACGTGTAATATTGCACATAGTCAATATTTTCAAAGTGTATTTAAGAAAATTATATTTAGGAACTCTGCCTTTCTCTTAGAGTATATGGTCAGCTGTTGGTCCATCCCTGAACATAAAGAGGGTATCTAGGCATAAAAATTGGTTTTCTGGAAAGCCAAGTGTAGTATTTGGTTGTCAGGGTAAAAGCACCAGCACATTCTTGAGTATCCTTTGAGATAACTCATTACCCAAGAACAGAAGTTATCTTGGGCTGGGGATTCCTAGAGGGAAATTTAGGTCCATGACTCATTTGATTCCAGTCTTTGCTCCTTCAAGGAGGTATGCAGTGCAATGCCCAGCCCTACTCTGCTGCACAAGGCTCAGCTGGGCTGTGGAAAGCACTGCCACAAAATACTGCCACCACAGCAAACACAGTGATACAGTCTCCACTTCAAGAAATCCCTAAGCTACAGGTTTTTGAGGAAGGATATGCTGAGGAAAATGCTGCCCCATATTGCCCTGTCTTTAAAGTTCTTTCCCAAATACCTCTTATGGACCATTATCTGAGGGTCCTGTATCAAGATAAATCCTTGAGATGACAACAGTGGCTGATTTTGTGCTCTTTTGACCTGTAGAGTCCTCCTGAGAGCACAAATGTTCTTCCATTTGTGCTTCTCTCCAAGCTGTTTCGTCCTCTACCCAGATTAGGGATTTAGCTTTGAAGTTGAAATTATCCTTTCTTAGACAGAGGACTCGAATTATATGCCCTTCTTCAGAGAGCATTCCCTTGTACAATGTACCACCTGTACTGTGGCAATAATATGTGTTTATGTCTGCTGAAAACATCTCACCTGCTGCATGTTTTTCACCATCTCTAGGCTATTTCTGCTAGTGCAGCTGTAAAATACAGCCTTCGATTGCTTGCTAAATTGTCAAACTCAGTTGGCAATTGAGAGTCTGCCTCAGCATTTTAATGGGCTTTGGCTACAAAGGTTTCAGAGTAGGACTTTTCTTCTTTACTTGAAAACCTGCTTTCTAGTTGGGGTTTCTAAAGGTGGCATTGTAGATCTGCAGGCATCAGTGGAAGTGGATTTATGGGCCTGAAGTGTGGAGTCTCAAGCAGAGAACAAGATGATTTCCCTTCATGCACTCTCCTGAATTTTCAGCCTTTTTAACAAGGAAAAGTGTTTGGACTCCTTTGCTTGGTTGTTTTGTTTGGTTGGGCTTTTTTTAAACTGGTGCAGTTGTTGCTTCCCTGCCAGAGGCTGGTAAGTAAATATATGTGTCAGAGAGCATGAAGCTATGAGAGTGCTTAAGGTCTCAAGCTGTAAGAGCAGCAGTTTATGGAACTGGAAGGAGTTATCTGCTGCTTTTTTCATTAAATGCTCTGGTTAAGCTGTGGTTGCTGACCATGTGTATTCATAGCATCTCACCCAGCAGGTGCGAGCTCCTCACTGCTTTCCTTAAACCCTCTTTGAGAAAGAATTAAATTACTTTTAATTCTCTTCAAATTCATCCCATTTGTATTTTCTCTGCTGGCTCAAAGGGAATGCTTTTGGGTAGACTATATCCATGAACTAGGCTTTTGGCTTGCCCATGTTCCTTTCAGAGTTGCACTTTTTATGTGAATCAGTTTTAGGACTGAAGCTGCAGTTTGGATGTTCCATCAATACCTTCTTGGCATGTTGCATCCCTGACTGGAAGGTAAAACTACAGTATAATAGCCACTTGATGGTGCTTTCTAAAGACTGTAATGACTCTTTCTTTAGCTGCAGATAGTAGCAGCTGGCAGGAGCATAAGGTACCAGGATTCTTACCGCTGCCATTATAACTTTGTGGCTTTTATGTTACTACATAACATTTATATACAGGGTAATGGGAAAGGAAGGTGAGTGAAACATATTTGCACATTTTACTAACAATATCCAGTATTGACAGATTGTATTTTATTCTGAAGGAAATGCCACTTTTGGGGGGGGGTCATCTGATGTCCTAATTTGCAGCTTGATTGATCATTGTGATTGTTAGCCTGTTGTGTTATAACCAAAATTTCAAGATCCTGTTTGTCTTGAACTTCCTTGTCTTGAGTTTACATCTAAATCTGTAAAATATTTCAACTTCAAGTTTAGAAAGGTAATTGAATTATGCTATACAAAGCAAACTGTGTAATTTTTCACATCTTCCTAAAATAGCCTTTTTTTTAGCCCCTTGTCTCCAAGGAACATCAGGTGGATGATATCCTTCACATCCATAAATGTGGCCATCACTGTGCAAAAGAAAGCCTTCTCTCTTCAGTCTGATTTTTCATTCAGATGCTTTCACTAAAGCATTACTGAGCTAATGTAGAAATTAATTGAAGTAATATCCAGAAAAGGGTTGTGAATTTTTCCCATATGCAGAGGAAAAGTCTTATGGATATTAGTTTTGCCCCTTTTTTTCCCCTTCAGTCTTGAATGTGTGCAGTCTGTTCTCTAAAAGAAAATACAAAAAGAAAAACAAAAGGAAAAGAAACCCAGCTGGTCTCTTGTGGATGGAAACATATATATATGGAACGTGGGAGTTACAGAGCAGTGGATTCAGATTATCAGGGTGATTTCATTATATAATAATCAGAATAATATACTTTCAAGTAATTAATGTTAAATTTTGTTTTGAAGTAGATTATACCTTTTTTTTTTTTTTTTTCTGTTTGCAAAACCTAATTCTGGCAGAAAGCT
The DNA here is from genome assembly GCF_029582105.1 of Oenanthe melanoleuca. Taxonomy (NCBI): domain Eukaryota; kingdom Metazoa; phylum Chordata; class Aves; order Passeriformes; family Muscicapidae; genus Oenanthe; species Oenanthe melanoleuca. Next base: position 98,110,996 of record NC_079335.1, on the reverse strand, counting down.
TATTTGCCAAAACTAAGCCCCTGAAGGTAAATACCTTGTCACAGAATCTTAGAATCGTTAAGGCTGGAAAAGAGGCTCAAGATCATCAAGTCCAGCCCTTGTCTGAATACCACCATGCCCACTCAACTGTATCTCAAGAGAAGCAGAGTGGTGACTGACCTTGATCACATCCAGTCTCTAGTCCAAAAGTGGTGCCTCTAAGGTAACTGCCTTTTTGCAGTGTTATTTCAGGTTGCATGAATAACACCATTCTCATCACATATTTGCCTGTTCTTTATGCTTCTGTAGCCTAAATTACTCTGTCTAGCCACCATTTAGGTACAATCTTATCTTGAAAGAGAAATGGCCCATGACTTGAAAATTACAGAACAAACACGAATGGTCAGTCTCATGAACCCCTTACAGAAAGTTAGGAGATCCTTTGTGGAAAATAAAAGCAGTGCTGTGCTCAGCAGGATAGTGAAAAGTCTTGGATTTCAGGAATCAAGTTGCCCCTGTTGGAAAATTGATATGTAATGAGTGACCTGGAAAAAGTGATTTTTCCCATGTGATGAATTGAAAAGAAATTGATGGGAAGAGATGATGTGGAAGTTCCTGCCTTCTAATCAGTGGTTCAGCTAACGTACTGTACTAGCAGGAATTTCCAAGCTGCTGATTGTATTGCTTCAGAAAATGAAAAATCATCCCATTTCTTGAAAACACAGTGTTTTGTCTTGGAAAGAAAAATGCATTAAATTATGGTACTTAGTATTTTAGACTTTCTACATTGTTGTATCAAGGTTCACTAGAGCTATTAGAGGCTGATTCAAATACATAGCCCTTGCCATAGCCTGCAGATGACATTTTAGTCTCCACTGTCACTAATCTGGCTGGGAATGACAATCACAGTGATAATTACATGGACACTCTGGAGACTCAGAGGCAAAGCAAAACAGATTCTGCTCCACAGAGAATTTGCTTCATGAGCAACCGAATGCAAGAAATCAAATCCGTCTGATGCAGGTTGTCTGACACTATTGGATGATGTATTGTATCAAAGAAAACTTAATTATTAGTACAACTGTATTGCCTTGCATGTTTTAGTTTTGGAACACATACATATTTATTATTCCATCTGCTCCTGAAAGACTTAGCAATTGGTTATTACAATTAGATAATTACTAAATATATTCTGTCCTTCTGGAACTTAAATGGAATGCAGACTTGGGAGCCAGCAGGGAATACTCAACAAAACTGAACTGTGCTAAATTGAAAACTGATGAGAAGGTACCACTTTCTGCAGAGCATAATTTCACTTTGGAGGACACTGGGCTGAGGTGATGTCAGGTTTTGTTTAGCACTGGTTGTGTATTCCTTCAAAGTGTGTTTCTGGGCAGCAGAAGGTAATCCTGATTGCCTTGTCCTTGGCTGCATATGACACAGTAACATGCAACGTGCAACATCCACAACAGACACAAACCATCACGAATGCTCTTGATGTGAGAATGCTGGAAGAAACAGAGGATGATTTATTTCAGTAATGGAACTGTTAAAATAGAATAAACACAAACTCCTTTTTAGAAGTTTTGTGTTTCCATTATTATAGTCAATCTTTAGAGGCTGGAACAATATTTCCCTGGGGAAATACTTTAGCTATGTCAGAACTGCCTAGATTATGTGGAGGGGAGGTGTTGTTGCCTTTGAAATTGGTTGGGAAGTTACCAAAATTACAAACAGGGGAAAAGGAGGCTTCTGGTGAGATCAGTGTGTCTTTTCCCATTACTACTCCTAGTCCTGGTTTAAGGCTTATCCTCTCAAACCAATTGTATAGAAAGTTACCAGCTCCTGGTCGGCTGTGTATTTTTAAACTCTAAATGAATACATGTATGTGCAAACATAGGTGTAGTGAAATGTTGCCTATTAAAAACTGAACTCATAAAAACATGTCCTAAAAGTAATAGACTATCAGCATCTTCTTTTATAGAGGAAAATCAATTTAAAAAGAAACAACTCTGAATATAATTAAACATCGTAACTCTGGTTTATATGTGCTTAATAGGTACAATAATACTTACCTACTGTATCTCACAGGAGCCTTTTGAAGTTCAATTAATTACCATTTGGAAAAGCACTGTGAAATTCTAGAATGAGAATAAACTCCAAATACATTGTATCACTACTGCTGCTGTTTTATGCATAATTTTGAGAAAAACCTAGTAATTCAGGGATCCAGAATGCGCATTAACATTCCATCTTAATTTTACATTCACATCAAATTAGTTTCTTCATGTTTTCATAAGATTTTCCACCTCCTAGAATCAATGCTTGAAGTTGTTGTTTGCCTAAAACCCAAAACATGTATTTAAAATAAGTTTTAATGTGAAATAAATACCAGGTCTTTCCTTAACCTTGTTTGTTTTATTTTTCTTCAGAAGAAGGAGGCATAAATCAGAAGTGCTTAAGAAATTTCAGCCAACCTCAGTGACAGTATTAACATAAATCCACACTATGCAGTAGAGTGGTATTCAGGGCACCCTAAGTAGTGGGAAGATTGCTAAAAGTCTTGTGATGGGTCTCAGTAGTTTATATTTCCTCATTACAGAATGTTGTTTTTCAAGAGGAAGTATTGCAGGAAAAATAAGCAAACCATTACACAGCCTCAGTGTTCAGTAGGAATGGAGATTGGGGAGCAAAAGAGATCCCCATAAAGGTTGGTATCACAGCTGGTTCATTAGGTGTTTTAACAATGAGCTGTTAGTCAGTTCTGAAATTAGACCACATCCTCAGTTAACTGGAGAATCTAAAACCTTTATCACTGTCTGTAAGGGAGAGGGTCAGAGATGTCAGACAGGATGGCTGAGTAGTAGACAAATATATTTTCATTCATGTGGCATAGATGTTAATTTTATCTTGGGTTCACATTTGTGACAAAATATTTTTAAACCCAGGAAATCCTTTTTAAGTTCTCTAAATCTATATACTTTTTTCCTTGTTATAGCTACACTACAAAAGGCAGTATCTGGATTAGGTTGTGTTGAAGGTTATTTATTCATAAATAAAATCAGCCTGACATTTTTGTTCCACTTTGGTTTTAAGCTGACATCTTTACCTTTTAATCTGGTTTTGTTATGATTTGCCACTGCACACTGAGCTTCATGTTCACATATTCAAAGGTATAACTTCTTTAGTTAATGATACTGGTAATTAATTTGTGTCACAGGTCTACAGTCTGAGGCAAGAGGAAGGAATTATTGCCAGAATTAGCCAGCTGAAGGCTTGGGAATTGCTGGGTGGTTTTGTCACCTGAGGGAATGCTCTGATTATGAGTTATGGAATATCCTTCAGTTCAAAGTCATACTATCTTCAACACTAGGTTTTCCCCATGCATCTCACTGAGTTATGAAGGGGGGTAGACTGACTTCATAATGTACAAAGTGTTTAGCAGCATAAAAAGGTCATAAAATTCTGCAATTTTTATGATCTGATATCAACATAAGTATCTGTTGTCATGAGTGTCCACTGCCTGTATTCTGGATAGTTGTTCCAATATTCTATCTGGGCTTGACCTCATAAGAAAAAGGCTTTTTTCTTATACTCCAATAAAGTTTTCAATTATGTTTTAGGTTAGAAACATCTTAGTCCAGCAGATGGGGTAATGAGCTAGGAATCACTAGATGGGCATTTTCTCAGGTTTTGCTGGGTTACCCAGGGCAGCTCCAAGCATAATTCCCTTTTCTCCAGTTCACAAACAGGAGTGATGCCACTGACCATCTTTTAAGTGCTGTGAGATCTATTGGTAAATGATTCTTTACAAAAGCTGATGATGCCACTGTCATTCCTGCCTGGGTCACTGGATGTGCTGTGTGACAGAAGGCTGCACTCTTTGTTGGTTTGTTTCTTTTCCCAACATCTCACTGTCTCTGTTCCTCAGACTGGCAGTTTTTTTCATGACTGGGACAATTGTGTAGTTTTTCCTTACACAGTGCCCAGCATAATGAAGTCTGAAGGCAATGACACTGCTATTGCACTGGTAATTAAAACTGAATTTGGTAAGCTGATGAGATGGTTAGGTTAATAGCTTGTAGCTGGGTGGTTATTATGTTAATAGCCTGTAAATCCCTCCTGCACAGAGCTGGATCACTCTTAACTTGTTGGATTTTTTGTACTTATGACATTTTGATCTTGCAGGTTTTCTTACTATGTGGAATGGAAATTGCAGACTTTTAGGCAAGTTGGAATACTTGGAGAGAAAACACAGTAGTTGTGGGTCAGTTTTTGAAGTATACTGACCCCATTGGTTTCACAAAGCTGATCTTAGCTATTTTTTCTCTGTTTGTGTTGCTAAATTTACAAGCTTCTTTGCCTTTTGAAGTGAAACTCTTTAAGACCTTGTAATCAAACCACAGCTAACTTGTTCTTTATTTAAACTGCAGTGTTTGCATGAGCTGTGCTTCCAATTCCAATGTATAATTTATATTTTGTGGAGGAAAAAATTGTCACTGAATATTTTAAGTTGTAGTTTGGGCTGTGGGCTTACAGGAAAGAGTGCTTCTGTTCACTGTGTTTACACAGTTTTTATATAATGACTTTAAAATGCCTCAGTTCTCATCCATTTTAAGATTAGTGTTCCTGTAAGGTTCTTGCAAGCTCTAGGGATTGGGACTTCAGGTATGCATTTTTAGAAGGGAGAATATTAAGCCCATGGAGTCTGCAGGCAGTAAAACTGAACAGACCATCAATCTCCACAGCCTGAAAACTACTCCTGTAGCCCTCAGCCAGCTGTGCACCTGCAGGGGCTGGGCATTCCTAACCCAGCCCAGCATTTCCAGGGAGTCACAGTGCTTGGCACTGCCCAAGCCCCTTCTCTGTGGCAGCACTCAGCCCCCAGCACAGCCTGAGACATTTCAAAGAGGCATCCAAGCAGAGCTGCTGAATGGGTGGAAGATTTGCCTCTCTGTGATCTCTGCTGTTATTCCCTGAGTCTCTGAAATTCCTGCGACACACACAGGTTTTTCTGCAGTGAAATGACCTATAAATATATCAGACTCTCTGAAGATATGTTGTCCTATGCCAGTCAAAAGGATAAAGACATACTATCCTTACTGTGAATAATTGGGAAGGTGCCAGTGAGGAGCCAATTTAGAGAAATTATGGCAGGGATGCCACATAATTCGTATTTGTTATGGGCAGATTTATGGATGTGGCTGTTACAATCCTATTAAATACTTAACTGAGGCACTTAGCACTGTCACTTTTATTACAGTAGTTTTGCACACTCATGCTGTGGCAACTTGAGCTTTGTATTTTTTATTCTTTATGTGACTTCCTGCATTGCAGAAAGACATCTACAGAACTCCCATCATCTTTTGAAATCATGATATTGACATGGTCTTCACACTGGATGAAGCACCTTTTTCTTGTCCTGCCTTTGGCAGTACTTCCCCCCTCCATCTGGACAGATCTGCTGGTTAATTTTTTCCTCACTTCATGCCAGAAACATACTGCATATCTAATATATTGTGTTCAAAAATCCGAATTTGCTTTTTAAAACACAAGCTCTTATCTCTTACCAAGCACAGATCTGCAAATACTGTACTATGTCCCCTACAGCTATTCTCTGTTTAGAGATTCTTCATCATGTGTTGGACAGATGGCACAATCAGTGGGTTGTATCAGAGCATTAAAAAAAGAAATTCTTTCTCGCTGCTTCTACCTAGACTGTTTTGAATTCAGTGAGATGTAACAGCTGTAACACAGTCTTTCAGTGACAACTCTGAACGTGGTGGGAAGGGTATAGTTTCATTTGAAAGTCAAAAAATATGTAGGAAAAATGTCATTTAAAAAGATACACGAAGGGCTTTAACAGATCTGTGAAGGTTGCAAGGTTAAGAACCTGACTTTTCACAGTTGTTTACTCTCTCAGCTGTCTCAGATCACGGGTGGATCTCCATTTGCATCTGTTTATACAAATAATACAGCTCTGTTTCTCCTTGTGTCAAATATTCCATAAGACTGCTCTGTCATTTGTTATTTAATAAGGTGTCTGGTACTTACAGAAGTCTTGCCAAAGCTTCAAAGATACTTTAGTATCTTCTTGTGTTCTTAGTGAGCACAATAGAAAAAGTAGCATTAATAATCAACATGTTTGCTGAGAGGAAAGCCCTAAGCTTCTGTACAGGACATCTGTTTTGCCTGACCATTAGCAGTTTTGCAGGCATGAAATTTGGTTTTAGTATCAAAGAACCTGAAATGTTTGACAACTGTTAAATTGTATTTAAAAAAAAAAAAAAAAAAAAAACCTCTTGTGTTTTAGTCCTCATTCTAAAAAGCCATCATTTTTTTCTTTTCCCTCCCATCCCTGTCATTTTTGCCTCCAAAAGAAGTGGTCCTAGTGCAACAATTGTCAGGCTCCAGCTTCTCTCAGGAAGAAATGCCATCAGCAAAAGAAGCAGTGACAAGCTGCCAATGTGCAGAGAGTAATGAGTACAGGTTTGGCAAAAGGGTGGAGGAAAGATGAAATCACACAGAGATGGTGAGGAACTGCACTGGAGGTGAGGATGGTTGGAGGTGGGAGACAGGAGGCCCTGGGCAGCTCCTGCCTTTGGACTAAAGGCCCCTGACAGCTGCTCGCATTCAGCTCACTCCTGGGGAGAAAGCCCGACGTGACGTGTTTTGAAGGATATCCTGTTCTTTTGTGTCTCCATTCTATAGGGAGGAGATGCATCTTCTCTCTTGTGTCTTTAACCATTTTATAGAATCATTGAATCATTTAGGTTGGAAAAGGCCTTTAAGGTCATGGAGTCCAACCACAACCCTGACTCTGACAAGTCCACCACTAAACCACGTCCCTAAGCACTAGATCTAAATGGGCTTTAATTCTGAATTTCAACTATTTGACTTAATCTTCTTATATAAATACCAGTCATTTTTCTACCCTAAGGACTTTTTCATGGCTTCTTACTTCATATGTGTTGAACATCTGTGTTCCCTGGTTATATCACTACAGCCAAACTGCTTGTCTAATGCTGCTTTAGGTGCTTTTATTCCTTAAAACTGCAGCTTTAAAATCTAATCTTATGTCCCAGCCCAGGTAGACCTGAGCTTGAGAAGGTGCTCTCAGCTAGTAGGGGCAATTATGTAAGAAGAACTGTGTTAGTTTAAACTTGTATTCTATTTTGATCTGAATAATTTTCTGTCATATTAGTAAGTCGTAAAAAAAGGAAGTTTTTAATTTAATCTTTCAGCAGGAGGGAATATGAGAGTACAGACTGGAAGAGACGTTCTTCCCCTGGTGTTGCAATATTCAATTTTCTATCTGGCACTGTGTGGGAGGCAGTTTGGATTGTAGGACAGACTTGATATTTCTGCTAAACGATCAGCAGCTAAATGATTGTGCTGATATTTAATTGTCACCTTTTATGTTCAATAGCTTAACAAGTCACTGTGACTGATGAGGTGTCTGTTGCACTGGGTAGCATTTATTTTGTCTCACTCTGTGCACTTCTTCTATGCTGTCTTCATAACTGTGATGACAAGAGAGGGGAGTAAGGAAAAGGAAAGGGTTGTGCAGCTGTGGGTGCATCCTGGCAGCTGCAGAAGGGCCTTCCAGAGGTTCTTGACACAGGTTTTGACAGAAGTATGCATTGGCCTGTGTAGTGCTGTGGTGTTCTTTGAAGACAATACGCAGCTTAATGAGAGATGGGACTTCAAGTCACCAAGAGAAACATCAGCCAGCAGTTTGACAATTCAGTTCATTGCACTGTCCTATTTCTACCCATACTATTATAATTGTCCTAAGTAATTATTATTGCCCTCCCAGGCAGTTGGTTAACTCTCTGTGTAATTCTGCTACATCAGAAGCAGGGGAACTTGCCCTTTTCCAACATGTTCAGCAACACTGACACTGTTTTTTGTTGGTCTGTGCATTTTATTATAATTCTTTCCCTATGACAACATGAAGCAGTGAACAGCTGGCCAGCTGCAGAAGTGCTTGTACAACCAGAGAAGGTTAGGAAAAAGGAGAGCAGGGAGGCAGGGAGTATGGTTGATAATTAGCTGACAGCCTTGCTGCAGAATTATGATTAAAATGTTTTGTTGAGAGTTAAATATATGTGCACGTGAGGGTCAGCAAAACAGCTTGGACTGCCTTCTGTTTCCTTCTCTATTTGTTTAGTATACAATTTCTCAAATGTCACATTTACTGTACTCACTCTCCTTTAATTCGTAGGATATTAATCTTACTTTTAACTCCTCCTTGCATTTCAGATGAGTTCCCAGAGTAAGCAGAGTTGAGGGTTGATTTATTTCTTCCTTGGCATAGCACTTGGTCCCACAATACTTCTTGAGGACTTGTTCTAGATAGGCAATGGAGTGAACAAGTGGAAATGACACTTCCAATGGAGAAACCTGTAATTCCTAGTGCAGGAGACACAAAGGGGCTCTCTGGGAACTGAGGTCACTCTTTTAATAAAAAGCCTATCAATACACAGCTCACGAACCATCAGTAGCTGTTTGGATGGATGTAAAGCAGCTGCAGTTTATGTTATTCAAAATAGTGCAGGCTGCTTTTAATAATATTTTAGACATTCTCATGATATATGGAATACAACTGCATCCTTGACTTCACAGCAGAGGATCCAGACATACATCTATCCCTACACACATAATCCATTAAAAACATTTTGCAACAGTTATTGCATTTCTCTCAGAATATTACTGGGAAAATACATAGGAAATATAACATTTGCAAGGGGAGAAGGGACAAATCATCTGTCCTCAGTGGTGCTGTTAGAAAAACGTAGATACCTCTGCTATGATTCATCTTGCCAAACATTGCACTTCTGCAGCTAGCAAGTCACAGTTGCTCCTTTTATGGTCAGAAGATGAGTGGGCAGTTGGAAAGTATCATTTCTTTAATTTACTTCACAAGTTTACCTTAAGATGAGTCTCACCCCCTATACACTTGCAGCCTTAGGGCACTGCAGGTTTGCTTTTACTCAGATTAATCTCACCCCCATTTCCTCTCCTGGATGAAGCACTTTCTTCAGAAGAAGTACTTTAGGAATTGCCATTATTCTTATTTCTTTGTGTGGTCAGAGGATTTTCATTGCAGATGCAAATGTGCATGTTTGTAAGTTCATACTTTATGTAGAGAGTTTTCCAAGGTCAAACTGTTTCCTTCTCCTGTCCTCAGCAGAATTTGAAATTGTCTGCTTGGGGAATGGTTGCCATCTCACACATCTGATGAGCTCTAAAGATGACCATTATTGTGCTGAAAAGCACTTTCTTAATGTTTTCTTAATGCAAATTGCTTATTTTCTAAAGTGTTTTATTAATAATTGGTGCAACTTAAAAAGCTGAAAAATGAGTGTACTTGTGGCATTTTCATGCTAGTCAAGATACAGCACTTGCATTTTCTGTGTTTTTTTACTGCCTGTAAATCAGATCATTTAATCAAGAGCCTTTTTAATAAATTTTAAAGATCTCTTTTTCAAAAGACAAAAATATCCAACAAGATAATGTGAACTTTATTCCTCTGAATTTTTTATATTTTTTTTATAGAATAGAAGGTCAATTAATTGCTCAGTTAGTAGCAGCTCTACTTAGACTCCCCTCTGTTTTGAGCTCAGTGCTGTTCGTCATTTACAATAGTTATTAAAGATGTCAATCTTTGTAAAATTCACTTCTTAATTCAGAAGATTTGTACATTGAAATCCATGATAATGCTTGAAAATATCGTTATATAATTTGCATAAAAAATGTGGAGGGGACCAATCCTTTTTTTTCCCAACTTTTTTTTAACTCCTTTTCTTCCTTACTACGAACTGTACTGCATTGTCATTTTTCTTCTGTTTTTGGTAGGTTCTTTTTGTTTGTTTTAATCCAGCACATAATGAGAGTGAGAACTAGAACAGGGAATTAAGAATTAATTTAGCAATCTGACTGTTAGCACCTTCCCCCTTTTCAGCTTTGCTGGAATATAATGAACACTTCCTTAGGGAAGTAAGGAACAGTCCTCAAAGTTAGTTTAAAATAAAGGGAGTAATTTCTTCCCCTTCCCTGAAACTCGGTCTCTCTAGCAACTTTATTGTTTAATAAAGAATCTAAGCTGTTATTAGGTATCATATCCTGGATAATATCAAGTTTTTCTATTTCTGAACTGCCAATACTATTGATAGTGTCAGCTCCTCTCCCTCCTGAGAGCAACCTGTTCTCAATAATGGTTTGGAAAGACCACTGCTATTAACTGGAGTATTTTGAAGATGTTTTTAAAGGGATGACAAGAACATACATGACTCCTGTTGTATTCCATGCTGTGGCACATTCTCAAGGTCCTTGGTAGCCTTGGAAATTTTAGAATTACTCATTTATAGTGTCAACTTGCTGAGGTTTCTTGGACCAAAAAGAATCCTTACTTTACTTAGGTAATACAATGATCCTGGTTTCTGGTCAGGGTTAGTAGATGTCACTGTATTCTTCAACATGTAATCTTTTTTCTCTTTTAATTACGTGATACCTTGGAAAATTCCTGTTCTTACATGCTCATTTGACAAAGTTGTCCTTTTAAATTAAAATGAAATGCTGTGCCCTGAACCTGTCCTTTGATGAAAACTAATTTTTTGAGCATGTCCACTTCCTGGGAGGAAATATAAAATATGCACTCTGCATGTCTGCATTTGAATGGCAGTAAATATAAAAAGAAAGTTTAATATCTTGAGGTTAATTACTGATGTTATGTGTAGCAATCGTTTGACAGACCCTAACTGGCTGAATCAGCAGGTTTCAAAATACAATGTTCTGGACAAATTTCTTATTGTTTTCCCTTCATGGGGAAACTTGGTTCTGATTTAATTTAGCCTTCAGGACATCAAACTTTGGGACTTGAAAGTCTCTATTTCTGCTATTGTTTTCATAATCCACATATTCTTATGATGGCTTGATGCCATCTGGTTTGGCTAGTTCAGCCCCATTCTTTGTGCTCTTGCTTTCCTATTTCTCCAGTGAGTGCCAGAGTACTCTAGGAAACCTTGGACAAGTAAAAAAGGCATTTTTTTCATGAAGTATTACTGAACAGCTTTTTCAGTAGTGGTAACAATGGCCCATAGCTGAGGACACAACACAGTATTATAGGATATCTATGCACTCTAGCATTCCTGCAAACTGAATGAAAACGGCTCATGCAAAAAATGTTTTTCTAGGTTAAAAAGTAGCTGATGTTCTGCATGAGCTTCTACAGTATGTTAAACCTCAGTCAGACAGCACTGAGCTGTAAAATTGATTCAAAGCCTAAAAGTCTTAAGGAAACAGGGCAGCTTTGCTAGCCAGAGAGTCAATGCTGCAGGTGGGAGATTGGTGGGCCAAGAGTTGCTAATGTGCAGACTTCAGGAACATGTGCTGGATGTGAAATGTGACTTTAAAACATGCAGTTCACAAAGTAAATATTTCCTCAGACAAAGAGGTTGGATAAGCTTTCAGAGCCACACGTATTTACAAGGAGTACATGAGCCGTGGGCTACAGAGGTTACTGTATTTTGCTTTGCTTTGCTTTACTTTTGCTGATATAAATCATAAATGACTCACTTCACCTCAGCAGGCTACCTTTGGGTTTATGTTGTAACCACTGGAAGCCAGGATGAGTGTGACATTGATTTTATGCACCCTTGGGGCAGGGGTAGTGTTTAAACTGCAACACCTCGAGAGCATCCTTGCTGACTGCAGATCCGTGCGTGCCTGATGCAGGGAGATGTGTGATGACCCTTCTCTTCTCTGGAAGGAAGGAACAACATTCTCCTGCTTATACATCATCAACACAAAGGGGAAACCAACATCTTTCTGTTTATCTCAGAGCTTGTGACATCTGGATGGGTCACAAGAAAAAAGCTAGGCAGTATCCCTCCTAACTCTCCCTCCTTCTTCCATGGGATATACCTTGGTGTTACAGAGTGCAGCTTTCTTACCCTTTCATTAGATGTGTAATCCCTGTCAAACTCCAGGCCTATAACAACTGTTCTTCAGATCTTGGTGTATAAATATGTAACAACACTTATGAAGTAGACCCTTCCTCATGTATTTTTTAACTAAAAAGATGAATAAATAACAAAAGTGAGGAACCCTTGTCTAAATGAATCAATGTATCCAAGTTCAGTGTAAAATCAAGGATGGCACTAGAGTGCAATTATCCTGTGTAGAGATCAGTTGCCAACAGTAGTGCTAAAGACATGGAAATCTGAAGGTTTCTGTCACAAGAGAAGAATTATGGCTATTATATGACTATTCCAGAATTTGTTTTAAGAATTTTATTTTTTCCCCTAAGTATTGTTGTGAAAGAAGGATTTTTCTACTCTTTCACCTGTTTAGTGCTGTGTGAAGATTGCTTAACTAGTATTACTACACATTTTTATAGCAGGAAAGAAGATGCCATGGAAAGTTTTCCTGTTTGCCTTTTTGTGCTGACTTTTGGCCCTGCTATATACTTTTGACATTTCTCAGTTGCACATCATTAACAATTTATACTTCATGTCAAGATTTAGATAAGCTAATGACAAGTCAGATAATGTATGTGCTCATTTGCACACACATAAAAATATCTTGGATAAAGAAGTACAGGCAACTGCAGAAAAGTTTCTGAATACTTTATGTTTGCTTGTGCTTTATGGCTCAGTTGACATCTTGAAAATAAATTGTCTTATTTTGTAGTAGTAAGAAACTTTTCCATAGGCATCTACAATGTCTTTTCTCAGGGGGGAAAGCTGTGAGGTCTGTTTTTTTGGGGGTTTTCTCTCTTAACACAAAAAAAAAAGCTTGATGCTATGTTCTAGGATCACTTACATTATATATAAGTGGGTGTTTGCATATTTAAAAATGCATATTCAGGTTCTAATGTTTCTAGGTATAGTGTAGGTATATGTCTTGGTGACTAAGAAAGTTTAAATGTACACTTTCATCATGCCATCAGGCAGGCTTTCAATGAGAGAAGAGCTGAGGAAAAATATTTTTTTTTAAATGGAGAAAACTATTCAAATACCCATTTCCAAAACAGTAAATTTGTATGATAAATGCAGTGATTCTTTATTCTCACCTTGAAGAGGAAAACTGAAATATGTCCCTCATCCTGGAGCAGTTTAAGTAAGAGTCATGTAAGAGTGTGTTTGTTCACCACCTAATTGACTGTGGTTTGTTACATGTTGTCCAAGTTCCCACACCTATATGCACATATGCAGAAGAAAGAAAAGCCCTGTCCATCTCCCCATGCCTATCAGTGAGCAGGTGGCCTTGCCAGGCAGGAGCAGTGAGAAATGGCAGCTTTGGTAAGCACTCACATGGTTTGGATGGTCTCAGTGTTAGAAAGCAAACTGGTGAAGTTTGACAGGTCGGTAATTCTGTCATAGCTGGCTTTACCTGAGAGAGTTTTATAGCAGGAGTGCACTCTATATTAATAATGTCTAAAGACACAGCTGCCCTTCTGGTGCAGGCAGCATCCCAAGAAAATATTAATCATGTTTTCTTGAAGGAGCTGAATTGATTTCTTGGGAGAAAAATTTGTCAACTCCCCAGCCATTTCTGAGCACATCACCAGCTTATGGTGATCTGAGCAGCTAATGAACAAATAATTACTGCCTGTTGATCACCCTGGACAAAGGGTACAAATACTGCTTTAGGTTTTAGTGTAAGTGACTTCACTTTTACCAAGCTGTAGTGACTGTTTTGTTCTTTCACCTTTTCTGTTTGGGGTTTTTTTTCCTTCTCTTTTCAATCCTGGGTTACGTGGAAAGTAATGTCGTATTTACTATGCTAGGAACAGCTTACATTTATTTATTTAAGGTTTTAATAAAATACCTGTTGTAGCATCCTGTGTAAGCCTTTACAAACAAAGGAAAGCTGTTTAATTTTTGCTCACTTTGTTTGTATTTGTACAATTCTCCCCAAGATGTAGCTCAGTTCTGCCTGGCAAATGAGAAGATGGCTGCAAATGGAGTCCATTAAACCAAGCAGAGCTATAGATTGAGGGTGGGAGAGAAAAGAAGATGGGAAGTGTAAGAGCAGCTCAGGTAGTCTGATGTGAACATAAAGAGTGTTGAAAGACCCTTTGTTGCAGGAAATACACTACTCATTTTGTCAATGAGGACTTTTTTTTTAAACCTTCTGTGCATAATTAGTACCCTGCATACTAGGATTAGTTAAGTGGTTCACGTATGTAGCTCAGGGTCTCTCTATCACTCACCTTTCATAAGGATTTGGAGCTGCCTGCTGATTTGAATTGGAGCTTCTTTCTTATGTACTTCTGTGTTTTGCTGGAAAAGGAGAGCTTTTCCCTGAAGGTTGTCTCCAGACTTTAAGCATTTGCCTGGACTGTGTGCATGGGAATTAAGGCTGGTCTGTTTTACCCAGGCTCCAGATGCAAAGGGGGAAGGAAAAGTCTTGAGGCTGTCCCATCAATCCCTGATGGATTAGCACAGCAGGTCCTTAATGCAGATCCTTGCATTTTCCCCTGAGGCTGTGGCCCCTGTGGACCTGCTGCAGCCTCATGGGAGAGGTTCTTCACTCCTCCCTCATCCTCCTCTACAGGGTGTGCTGCTCCATCAGTCTGCTGTCAGAGCAGGGCACCTGAGCACTTCCTGATCTGCTGCAGGCCAGGCTAGCTCTAGCAGCTTCTGTTGTTGGGCTGAGCTAACCTGATTTATTTTTGTGTCCAGAGGAAATAGGGGACAGTCAATTTAAAGGCCTGCTGTGCCAAGCAGGTGAAATGAGCATCTGATTTGGAGGCAGGCCTGTACCTGAAAAGAGATGTCTGCCTGCAGTGCTCAGATCCAAATGTCAGAGTCTGCCACTACTCAAAGCCTGACCGCTTGAATTTTCATTTTGTATTGATTTTTTTTCAGGTTTTGATCAACACAAAATGTTCACATACCAGGTTGAGTTAGCTTAAGTCATTCTCTCTAAAATCACATCATTTATACCAGACTGCTTTGATTGAGCTCCTGCCTACACATAGGAGACATGCCCCAGGTGAGCTGGTTATTGCAGTCATGATTCACACCAGTCTCATTTAAACTTCACTTGTGTTTTGGCTGTCTCTTCGTTTTTCTGCTCCACAGCATCTGCAGGTGAAAGGCAAGAGCAAATATCATCTGGTATTTCTTACCATAAGATATTTAGTGGTCTGCCCCCCCTGGAAATTTGCCTCTCTGGATGACACCAAGCTGAATTCTCTTGAACTGAGAAATGTGAGCTGCCATAGAAAATGTCCTCCTCTTCACTGCTGGCCTGTTCTTCTTGGGAATACGGGTTTCAGCTCTGTTTAAAGGTTGCAAAGAGAATTGCTTCACTTTCAAGATGGACACTGCTATTATTTACACCTCTCTGTGTTGCTGGTTTTGGGCCTTCCATTTTCATATGCTCATGATCCATGATCTGCAAGAAGGTCATGAGCAGTGAATCATCAGTGGTTTTGAAGTGTCCTCCAGAAACCTCTGCCAGAGCATCTCCACTACCCATCTTGAATCACTTTATGCTTCCAGTTTAGGTATGCTTTAGAGGCTTAAAGCTCAGTTCCTCCATGGTGCAAGGCAGTGCTGGGGTTATTCTGTGCAATTCTGGAATTATTCTTATTTTGACATCAAATTAGATGTCTGAAGAAAATTTTATGAATGTTTACTCGTGGGACTATTAGATGAAGTTTCATTATTTGAATGCATTTGCATTTTGCTTGTTTGTGAGGTGCTAGAACACAATGCAAGTAAAAGCTAAACCAGTATTAAAGAGTTTATCAAAGTTTTATAAAATATATGCACATTTTTATCTTTTGAAGTCCTGAGGCCCATCCTTTGCTTATCTCCAAATCTTTGGGCCACCATAAAAGGAAGCTGAGCAGTAAGTTTCAACATTTGGAAGTAAATAGTCTGTCATGACTGATGCAAACCATCTCTGAAAATAGATTGCTCTAACAATTATATCTCAGTTCCAGGCAAAGTTGCACCTGAGTTAATACTCAGTAGTACAATGGCTTTATTTATACAGGTCTGATTCCATGTGAGAAACCCTTTGGTCTATCATAAATAACTTTTTGTTGTTTCTTTTCCAGCACAGCTTGAGTTCTAAGGAAAACTTTTGTTGTCTTTAATACCAGAAGCATACTCAATGAGTTATGTTCTCATAAGTATATTGCCTTAAAATATTTAAGAGGGAGGGGATCTCTTTTCCTTGCATTTTTCTGGTGTTTACTAGGGGGAAAGTGTTACATTTGTGGTTGACTTTACTTCACAGAGGTGATTTCTTTCTCTTTTTTATTTATAACATTCTCATTACATGAGCATGAGAGGTGCCTTATGGATTTACAAGATAAGTAAACTTGAGGAGTGATACTGTGCAAATTTCTCTTCTTCATTTCCACCTCTCCATGTTCACATTGCATAGAATTGATTTCCAAAAGACAAGATAAATACAGAAAGCTGACAGCTGAAAGCACCATACACTGGGAACTTGTGTCCTGATTACACTGTGGAGAAAGTGATGTTTACTTTATTCTGATTTATGAACAGGGCAATGAGTGGCCAGGTGCTGGGCTAGCATCAGCTATTTACTTTCCTACATAAAGAGTGATGAAAGGCATCAGAAAGCAGAAGAAGCTTTTTTTTTTTTTTTTTTTTTTTTTTTTTTTTTTTTTTTAATGCCTCAGCTAAGTGGATCACAGTGCTACTGGCAAGCAGCAATCTATCTTTGCTGTTTTTAAGAACTTGTTAATCTTTCTGGAGACCACATCTCACTGTAGGGTTTTGGCACAAAATTTCTCTTTCCCAATCAAAATCTTCACCCACAGTGCCTGTTCAGTCAGGGGTGAACAAAAGGCCTGAATAATAAGATCAAGAAAGCTTCTTCTGTTTCTCACCTTGTGAGATTTCAAAGCATTTCAGACACCAGGGTTGAATCGCCACCAGCATCAGCACAACTTGAGCCATGTTGGACAAAAACCTCTCATCACTGCTGAAACAAACACAGTACAAAGTCAGATCCAGAATATTCCACAGGCAAAACCACTCACAGAATCATAATTCAAGAGTCTGAATGAAACACCTCAGTATCAGAGGCAGGAAATGGGAGAAGAAATAGCTCCTATGCAAGTGTTTAAAATGGTATCTTAATGTACAAGTGAAAAAGGAGGCAAGTGATTCTGATCAGCATCAGTTGAATGTGACTGGATGATACTGTTATCAGTGTTTTTGGTTTATTTTGTGGCATACTTTCATATCTTGTATGTGTGTATGCAAAATCCATGTATGTGAGGAATGGCATGGGAAAAATCACTTCAGCATTGTATTAATGAGTAGCTAATCATTGCAATATCATCATACCAGCCAAAGCATTGTGAGCAATTCTTTTCCTCCACCATCTTTATTTTATAACCTAGACTAAAAAGCCTTGAAAACTATGAGAAGATATGTTGATATATCTCTTCTTTGGCTGCCTGGTGGGTTTTCTTTGTAGAACAAAGAAAGTGTAACAAAATACTTATTAATTTCAGATTTGTTTTGTTGTTAAGCTAGATCACATTAATTACAAAGCATAAGGGACTCATCACACAGGAGCTGGTAATTGCTTCTCAGTGTCTGGTGTTATTTTTTATGTGCATAAGGAAGTTGAAGTAGTTTTGGCTGATATGGAGAATAATAGTACAGTGGTTTTAAATTGAAAAAGATACTAGGTATTTTTCCCCTAACTATGCATCTTCTATGCCACTGTGACCAAAATGTTTACAAGCCCAAATTAAGCCTTGTACTAACTGTCCTGATTTTTCAGAAACACTTAACAAATTCCTTCTGCTAACCATGTTTAACAACCCTTACAGATAAAAATATCCAAAAGTCTTAATCACCCCTTAATCCATCCTTAGTTTGTTTAGATGTAGCACAAATTACTAAAAAATCTACTGAAGTTTTTGGAAGTATTGAATTCTTACTTCTAAAATCAAACTATCTACTGGGATACCTATCTGTGTTGCATCTCATGGGCTGTATTTCTGAGCTGATGAAATTCCATTTTTCAGTCATTGCTGTAACTATAAAAAAGGCTTTGAAGCTTGTTTAGAAACTATATACAAGGCTTAAAGAAGCATTCTATGAACATACAGCATATGTACAATACCCGCCTCTATAGGCTCTCAGTCTTACAAAAAGAATGGAATATATTGAATAAATAGGAGAATAAAGCAAGGAGAATGATGCAATAGATGCAAGTGGATTTGCATTAGCTAAGGGTCACAGCTAAGGAGAACAGTTTTCTTTTGAAAATTTGAAAAGCCTATCAATTAAAAGAGCATTGTTGTTTGTGCTGTCTCCTAGGTGATACCTTTCTTTGTAATGCTGATAAGACATACTGGTTTGTGAGGAAGAAAAAGCAAAGTATGAATCTTCTTACCTAATTGTTTTTTAAGTAGTTTGTACACCTGGGGAACGTGGCAGCATCACCTCACGGTGCCTTCCTGCCTTTCTCTACTGAGAAAAGAACTTCAATCTGTGGCATATAAACATACTTTTATTCTCAATTGGTTTTGTATTATTCTAGGGCTCTAAGAATGTTTGAATTGTATTTTTCACAGTGGATGATCTCTTATGCTCCATCCATTGGTGAATTAAACATTATGATTACTATTAAACTTCATTACAGGTTTCAATGCATTTTAAGGTGGCAGTGCATTTTTTACCAATTTTTATAGTATTGATTACAGAAATTACAACATAAAATATTTGCTACATTTGCTCATTGCTTTTATTGCAGAAATTAATATTTGCTTTTTGATTCTCTTATGGGTTAACACAGTCTGGTTAAAAAGTTTCATTTCAGTACAAAGAGTGAAAAAGGAAAGAAGATCTTGGCCACCTTCTCATTTGTGGTGCATTGGATTCCCAGAGTGCACATAGGCAGGATTTGAGAGTAAATTTTGTCCAGAGTTGTGTCCTTACAAAGCACTTTTTTTGTCAGCTGTATGTACTCACAGAAAATGGGCAGTAAATGCCAGGAAATACGAATTTAGAGCTGAATGTGCAGCTCTTCAGCATCAGAGTCTGATCAAACCTGATTTTTTTAGCTCAGTCATTAGTACCAGCCAGAGTAATCTCTTGAGATTTGATAAAATTTGTTTGCATATCAGAGACTACATTAAGTATAAGGCTGAAGAAGGCCAAGGTGAATCAGAACATGCAAGCTTAATTTTCCTTTGTTCCAAATGTGGCCATGAAGTGGCAGTAAGTCATTATTTCACTGATTGTCTATTAGTGTAGAGCTCACATTACTCTGGGCCCCACCCTGGTTTTGTCATCCTTTAGAGCATTTAATATCACACTGCTTGGAAGTCTTCCTGCAATCCACAAAGCTAACAAGGTGTGAGGCAGACCACTGTGAAAGACATTAGGAATAGCAAAATTGATTGGAAAGCTGAAACTCTTTCTAGAACAGCCCTGTCTGCTTTGGGCAGACTTCTCACTTGACAAACTGCAGATGCTGAGTAGCTTGGAAGATGCATGTTGTTGTTTTGCTAAAAAACAAAGTACTTTCTGGTGTGGGGAAGGCTGAATGTGGTAACTGGATGAAGCAAGAGCTTGCCAGCCCTCACAGGGGAAGGGGAAGACCAAAGGCTGGGTGTGAGAGGGAGGAGGAATGGTCAGAGCAACTCAAGAGCATCATGTTGAGGGTGCCAAGGAGCTCAGCACTGATGCAGTGAGGTGAGGGGCAGGGCCAGGGACTGCATGCTCACAAACTGACGTGAAGTAATGCACATTTCAGCATAAATAAATTGGTATTTGTCCTTACATGGTGTGGATTTAGAATGTCCTTCACTTTCTGCAAATGGTGCTGTAAAAATAGTGCAGAACTCAGAACCTCCCATCAGGGGTATTGGGGTGACTGGCATGCACTGCAGAGTTCTTGTCATCCTCAGGTGCTGAGGGACACCATGGGGCTTGATGTCCAGCCCTGCTGCTCCTCCAAGACTGGGGATGGCATTAATCCCTGTTGCTGCTGGGTGATTGAACCTTCACTCCTTTCTTAGCTTTGTCACCTCAAAATCAGTCCACCTTCTGTTGTGTCCTCAGTGAGGCCACCCCTAAGGATACAGCCTGAGGCACGCTGTGCTGGGCTCTCTGGAAGGAAAACAGAGCACCTCATAAAGGTAAAACATCTCCAGACAAGAACATCACTTCTATATATGTAAAAAGCATTCAAGATTTTAAAGTCAGGTATCTGTGGATCATCCTTAGCCCTACGTAGATGCTTTGTAAGCTTATAAATTCCTTCTCTCTATTGGTAAAATAATGCATTAACACTAACTATACTGGACTGTATACCTGTCATTGGTCCAGATCTTACTGTGACATTTTCAAGGCACTTGTATAGAAAATCTATTTTCAGTCATTTATAAAGGCTTCTAAAATTTTATTGGTGACAGTCTTTTTCCTTCTCAAATCACTGTAGGGTCTCACCAATGGCAGCTGAAGTACAGACTCAGTCTTGCAAGTGATAGCTTCCATAAAATTTTGCTAAATTCCTTTTCATAAATCGGTGCTCCTGCAGTGTGCAGCAAAAACTGGGGAGTATATGTGTGATAGGAAAGTTTTATTTGCCTTTCTTTGGGGTGATTTGCACTATGCAATTACAGCTTTCATGTGCATAATTAATATATTCAGCCCAAACTCGCTGCAAAAATGCCACGCCACCTTCCATGTGTTTGATGTACTGTATATATTTTTGTGTGATAAATATACATATCATTGAGTGTAATTATAGTGAACATCTGTGAGTATATGTACACTGCTTTTCTTCATGATCCTAACAGAAAAATTGAGGTAATTGATGATGATTTCTTTAAAATTAGTTACCCCAGCTTCTAATCCCGTGATCGCTTTACACAAGGACAAAGCAAGGGTGTTTTCCCTGAGCATGTATAACAGTCATTCCCACTACCAAACTATAGTTATCTGGGCATAAAAGGAAAAGCCTTAATAACACAGTAAATTTACACCTTTATCTGTGCTTGACAAAATTCTAGCCGTAATTTGATTTGACCATATATACAATATATGTTTTTATTTAAGTAATAATGGCTGAGGAATAGAACATTTCCTGAAAATTAATGGCTGGCTGAAAAATTTTATAGCCCAGATTCAGCCAAGGGCCATTAATCCCAACTGGTCAATTCTCCATGAAATGCCTTATGTCAGGGGTCATTTGTTACATTCCCATCCCTCCCACCCACCAATAAAGAAGTAAAATTAAGTGTTACTTACCTCCTATGGCATTGCTGAGCCTTGAAGCAGCCCCTGGAAGCCCTTGCTAGAAAGTGTTGAGGTCTATGCCTGCCTGGTGGTGAAGGTTTCATAGTGGATGAGTGATGGAGAACGTTTCAAGTATGGTCTTTCACTGTGTACTACTTTACATTTCTAAGTGAATCAAGCTCTTCAGGTCACTTCTTGGAGCTGACAAGGGGATGAAACAACTGCTGTGTTTCCCTTGCCACTAGAAAAGTTGTGGCCTTGGGAAGGTGAGGGGAGTTTGCACTCCACATATATCATAAATCTGTCTCATCTGCCATGGCTGCTGTTCTTCTAGCATCTTATGGTTATTCTGCTGTATTTAGTGACCAGTGTTAAATATTTGCAACTCTGGGTTATTCTCTCTGAATACTCCATTCATTGTTAGTAAAAACTGGTGTGTTTATTGGAGCTGCATGATACTGTTTCAAAATGGAGAGCTGAGGTACGTGCAGTGAGTATGGAAGAGAATTAACAAGGAAACAGAAAAATAATTGTAATAAGCTTTCAAGAAAAGTATTGCTAAATATTCAGGGTTTTAAAAAATCCTTGCATTTTTTACATTCTTCAGAATTGGGTAAGAACACTGCATTTCCTTTTGCAAATCAGGATGAAAATCACATCTGTATATCATTATATGTGGCAAATCTGTCACCAGGATCTGTCACCCAGCACTTTCCCTCCCTTGCTAGCAAACACACCTTTACTGAGGAAATAAGCTCTAATGACAAGGAATGACAGCTCAGCGGTGGAGGGAAAGATGACAACAAAAACCCAACACCTCTTGGGCTGAACTGGTGTAGCTAAACATTCAATCATAGCTCTGGCAGCCTTTCACTGTCCTTCCCAGTGTATACTGGGGCAAATTCACCTCCCGACTGGGGGATTTTGTAGCTACTTTTCAGGATTAGGGAACAAAAGGAGCCAGTCAGAGCCCATTTAGCCCAATCATCCTTTGGAGATGTACACTCTAAGTTATAACTATTTATCTGCTTTATTGTGAGGTGGTTCCTTAGATAGCTTCTAGTCTTGGAAGCTAAAGATTTAATTTTCATTTCAACCTGCTGCCTCATTGGAAAGAGGGGTAAGAGAACTGAGTTTTCACTCTTCCACTCATGAAATGGAACAACAAGCCTTTCCATTGTTAAAATTCTGACTTCAGAAAGGCATTACAAACACAAAACTGAACTTATGTTATTATTCCATGTAAGTAGTAGAGTTCAATTGATTGACTTGGAATGGTCAGTCAGTGTATCTGTATAGAGGGAAGATGTAAAAACTCAATTTCAAGTGAAACAAGATTTTCAAGATCTCTCAAACCCTATAAGTACATGAAAAAAATACTGCATCTAGGTGTCTTGTGGCTTTCCCTGGAAGTCTGCTGTGGGGTCATGGTTTCAGAATATTGGATAGAAAGGGTACAGTGAGCTAAGGTGAGCCAAAACATGTTTGACTCTGTTTCTTTATGCGAAGGGACTTGGATAATTTGAAACTTATTCCATATCCTGTATACAATATATTGTCCATAGCACTAATCTGAAAAGCATAACCAAGTAACAGTGGATGTAATTCCACACAATTTTTTTTAAGATAGAACATTTTTTTCAAGTGTTTTGTTGTGCAAACTGTAACTGGAGCCTCAGTCTTGCAAAGAGTTTCACACAAGTGGTCCCCTTGTGCAGCACACTATTCACATGTGTGGTTTTGCCTGTGGATGCTGGCATTTGCAGGATCACAGCCATTCTTGCTAAAATTATTCTTCATCTTTAAAGCAAATCACTTCTAATTAAATTACATGAGCTTGATAGCAACACCATCACCCAGTCTAGATTTGCAATATTTTTTTTTTTTAATTATGGAGTTTAATTATTTTCCTTCTAATATTTACTATTGAATTTAATTTCTATTTTGTTTTTTCACTCCAACATCCTAAATTTCAGGGATTCACTAGAATGTGTCACATCATTATAACCTTTATTATGAATTACTCACAGTAATTACTGAGTTGATGCAAACTTCATTGTGAAATTTAAAGTACCAGAAAATCTGGTGGAGATACTGTTTTACTCTTTTGATGTTCTTAAAATAAGTCAGAGTCAACAGATTGCAAAAATATGCAATTACAAAGTTATTAAAATGCAGATTTTTGGCAGGAAGCCACTGTAGTCTCCTGTGTTCACAGCTGCCTATTTACAGCAAAAGCACCCTGAGCAGCCTGTGGTGGCTTCTTTGAGCAATTACAGCTGATGGGTCAGGACAGTGGCCTCTCTGAGAACCAGGTTCAGCAACTTTTCACCTCCTGGGTCATAAGCTTCACTTGAAATTATTTTTTTAGGCAGGAGGGTTTGACAGTGGACAGTCATCTTTTGTTCCCTGTCATGCTGATGGTAAATCCAGGGTGCCTCTCCTGAGACTGTGTATGTACCATACCTAAATCTACACAGATGGTTCCTCAGATTAGAGTGTAGACCATTCAGCAGCATAAATTTTGAATTACACTTTTGAGGTCAGTGTAACATGCTTTCTCCCTAGTTGGAGCTGCCTTTAATCACTGCTGCCTTCACAGTTCTCTGGGAGCAGGGCATACTGGAATATTAACAAAGTGGCAGATGCTTTGCTTTAATGAAGAAATAAGCAGTGTCATTTTACCTACATCCTATCCCCCATAATGTCACTACAAGCCCCAGTGATTTTTTCTTGCTTTCTGCACAGTGACTTGGGAACAAAAATTATGACCTACTTAGTGTAAAAAAAAACTTTCTAACTTGTGTTGTGTGCAGACAACACCACTGCTGCCAGCCAAAAACTGCTTTGCCTATGGTTTAGCATCCAGGTAGAACCAATATGTGCTGGCTCTTCCTCAGTGTCTATTTTTGCAAGGTGCTTGCAGTATGGACTTCTATTATTTATTTGCACAGCTTCTCCCAAGAAGAAAAGTTATTTCCCCTCCATGAAATTATGAGACTGGCACAAGCCATGAAAAGGAGGGGGAAGGTTATGCAAAATAAGATTTGTAGCATCTAAACAGCAAGAAGCAGCAAGAGTGAGCATGTCATCCTTGCTGTGAAATTGGGGTGATGTTCCCAGAGTGTGGAGAGGCAGACATTCTCATTGCCTGTGATAAAGTCTAATGAGAGCATCTCCCCTTCTAAAGCTCTGTCTCATGATGTTGGGGGCTTGCTGGCTGTGTGAAGCAGATGTCATTAATATCAATGAGAGTCTGTAACAGTCTCTCACAGGACAAGTAACATTTAGTGGGTTATGACTGAAATAGAGCAGGACCATTAAAGAATATATTTGAAATGGTTGGTGTTATACCATCCCATTATACATGGGTCTACCTGGTAATACTTTAACTTGCTCCTCATAGAAATACTTTTCTTCTCTATCAGTAAAGTCCAGTCTGCATTGTCCCAAAAAACTCAAAATGTGTCCACCCTTTCCACAGATTTGCCTAGCTGATAATGCAGAGCCTAAAACTTTAAAGACATTAAGCCATCATTTAAAAGCTCTTTGTGTCCTGGGAAACTTGTATGGGCAATAACAGAAAATCTTACATTGATTTCTTAGAAGGAGGAAGATGCAGTGCAAATCTGGAGGTGCAAACATACCACAGGAGCTGCAGAGATGCTCAGCAGTGGTGGCATTAGACCACTGAATTGTCCTTCCCTGTGCAGGGGTTCCTGAGCCATCTCAGAGGCAGGCTGGATGCTGGCATTCCACACAGCAGCTTGGCACTAATTTTAGTTTATACCTTTAGCCACAGCCTCAGAGGCAGTTCAGCTGAATAGGAGTGGTGAAGCCCCATATTCTTTTTGTCCACCCTGGTGGACCATCTCCTTGGCTGAAGGATGAAACAGTGAGAGTAGGAATCTGGCAGGGATCCTCCAAGGATACAGTACTGTACCCTCAGGAGCAAAGGCATAACATTTGCTCTTGGTCATTTGGTGCAAGCATGATGCAATTAGTGCCAAGGTCATGGGCTCAATCCCCAGATGGGCCATTCAGTTGAGAGTTGGACTTGATTGATCCCTCTGGGGCCCTTCCAACTCACAATTCTGTGATTTGCACAAAGGGCACTCACCAATTTCTGTTTCATGGATGGAGAAGTGTGCCTCTAAACACAGTGGTAGGTATTTCCTATGCTGCTGGCAATCACAATTCTCATACATGGGAAGAATACTATAAAAATCAAGACTGACAAAGGTGCTGAAGAACATGAGGCCATTGCACTTCATAATTTAGTCCCAGGCACTTTCATGTATGTTTTTCCTCATGCAGTTTTAAATGTCCTGAAACAGATGAATATTAAATATGGTGCTCAAGGTCTGGAACCATGCAGAGACTCATCTAGAGGGACTGAGGAATGAGGTAGAGAAAATCTTGTCTATATGCTGTAACTGAGACACTGAATCTCCACAGGAGAAAAGACAGGGAGTGCTTTTCCAGAAGAGAGTAGGTTTTGATTCCCAGAGAAAATAAAAAAGAAGTGCAAAGCAGGTTGGGTATGGAGCTCTTGGGCAGGTGAGTGATGATGCTGGAACCAGCAAAATGTGTTGTGATCATGGAGGGAAGAGGAGCAGTGCTAGGTCTTATGGCACAGGCTGCTTGAGGAGATGCAGGGGCAGACTGGTGACACTAAATATCATGTGCTACTTCTGCATCACTGTTGGTTGCTACAGAGTAAACAGCAGCTTTGCCCATTAGATATATTTTAGGATTAGGCCAAGACAGAAGGAGGCAAACTTGCTTAGTATTCAGTAAACCCCTGTCTGGGTGCTCTTCCCTATTTTCTCTTGAAGTAATCTATTACCACATCTCAAGAGAAAAATGACCCCAATATAAAGATTAATAGAGCAGTGTGTGGACGTTTCCAGTGATGTGTATGAAACCCAATTTTTTTTTGTCGCTGTATGCACTGAGGTGTCCTTTATCAGCAAATCTCTAGATCTTAAAAAGTAGGCTGATTATTGGTGAGGGCAGCAGACAATTTAGGGCACATGGTGTTTTCTTATGACAGGAGCATTGCTGTGAAGTACAGTAATTTATGTTGACAAATTGCAGCCATCAGAATGTCTTGAACACTTCATAGGATGAATTTCTAAGCATACATTTCTCATTTTAGCAGTGGATGTGTAGAAAAGGGGTGTTATTTTGAGAAATTGGGTAAAGATAACTTTTGCTTGTACTATTTCTTGGAAAGCAGCAAGGGACTTACATGTGCTCCTAGAATCAGCTCATTGTCACTAGGGTCAGATCAACCCAATTTTGTTTTAATGTGACAAGTTAAGAAACTTTCCTCCTTCATAACGAAGCTGCAACAAAAATGAAGGAGCCCATCTAGTGTCAAGACTGAGTAGTTTTTGAACATTAGATCTTTCTTAGCAAAGGTGTTTTGGTTTTGGAGTTTGTGTGTGCCAAAATGTAAAGCTTTTTATATCAAGAATTAAAGACACTGCAGGGTCCATATGTTATTGGGAGAGGTTGCAAATTTCTGTCTTTTTTCCATCATGTTACATGGCCAGAAGTTTTAAAGGGAGTTCTTTGGATGTTGATTCAGTACAGCACAGGCTGGGCACTGAGGTTTCTATGATAGGGTGTCGTGGGCTTAGGTTAAGCACATGATTTAGTTCCTCTCTGAATTGTAACCTGCAGAAATGAACAGTGAAGTCGACTGAGTTGATAAGGTCCAAATTAGATATGAATTTACCCTAAAGATGTGTGCATGTGTCTTGCAGTTGCAGTTGTCCCTGAACATGGTAGTGAGTGTACTCAACTGGCCTGAAGATTTGTACTATTTGAACCCCATATCCCTAAGGAATGGTAGACACACCTACCAGGTGTTTTCAAAGCAGGAAATATATTCAAAGTTTGACCTGCCATGACCCATCTTGACTTGCAGATCTTTTGCAGAGATGACCCTGGATTACAGAGGTTTGATTCCAGGATTTTCAGAGGGATATATGCTGAAATTGGTCCCCTTAGCAATTAAAAGGTTTTAAGGAGATGTTTCACTCTTTTAGCATACAGAATTTGTTAAAATACTGATATTAAAGCTATATCAAAGTGAGTGTGCTGTGGCAAGTAGCCTGATATTAGTAACTGTAGAAGATTGGGATTTGAACAAAAAAAACCCAAACCATTTGTTTTTGTTCTGGAAGAAAAGGTTTCTGTATTGATAGACAGATAAGTACTTTGCATGTGATTTCCTAACCTTATCTCCTATAGCTTTGTTGTACTGACCTATTTGCATATATGCAGCAGGAGGAAAACTGCAGCATAACCTGTTTGCTAATGGTGGGAGTTCCCTAAAGCTGAATGCAAGTATGGCATATTCTTAAGAGACACTTGTAACACTTTCCAAATGGTAACAATGAGTAGTGATTTCTAGCATGCCTTCTGGAGCTCTGGAAAAGGGTCTTTTTACTCATAACTAAGAATAAGAGCCAGTTGGGGTTTGTTCAAATAACCCCTTTCCTGTTTCATATATATTGTTATCTCTAGTTTTGCCACAAGTGTCTTCAAGTTGTTATAATTTCTGCCCCTTCCTTTTTCTTCTCCTCCATGATTTCAGCTTTCCATGCCAGTGGTCCAGAACCTAACAGTCTGCTGAAGATAAACTAAGATAAAAACTAAGATGGGATTGTCTCTTGGGCATGTACCATCTCCTAAAGCAAAAAAGTGAGAGACTCCACATTTTGAGTTCATTTTTCTAGTGGAAGGAAGCTCCTCTGGGTTTCAGCTTCCATTTCAATAAAAAATAAAAAGTAAAAAAAACCCTGATGGAATTAGTTACAGCCTTTTCTTCTATTTTCAGACCCAAACTCAAAAAGCACTAAAGCATCAGTACATTGCCTGGTACATTGCAATGTAATTGCATCATTCACTAAAAATTACAACTGACTCCGCAGTGTAAGGGAGAAGGAGAAGAGAAGCTGGCAGGCAAGTTCTGACTCACCTTAAATGTATAGTTGAGGAGCACAGTGTATCAGTGGAAGTGCAGATAGGACTAGACCCTGGTGTTTATATTCACATTACAAAGCCTGTTCACAAATGTGATGGGGAGTACACTGTCAGCCTCCTACACTTATTCATTATTTTCTGTTTGGGGAAGATTCAATTTTGAAGAAAAACATCCAGTAATCACTGAGGTGCTATTTATATCATCATAAACTTGTGTCAACTTAACTGACTTTAATAATGATTATTATTATTATAAAACCCAGCAACTCCTATCTCTCCCACTGTACACATCCTGTGGTAATGAGGAATTCTCCTTTTTTTCCTTCTCCCTTCTATTTCTTCACATAATTCCCAACTTAACTCAGTTTTCCCCTCCTCTTCTCCCCTAGCTGTCAGTCATTGTCACTTTACTTTGCATCATATGCATTAAGAAGAACAGCTTTTTCCATCAAGCAAGCCAACTCTAAAGCTGCCTTCCCAGAGGCTGCACAGACTGTGCAATCTGGAGGAGCTCAGGAAGGAGTAAACTGGACAATGACAAGGGCTCCCAGAGCTGCCTCTGCCTGCCAATCTCTGCTGCAGGCATTTGCAGGGTGCTCTATGCAGGCCATGCCTCCAGGGCCAGAATCTGTGAGAGCTCTGCCAGCAGACCTCCTGTCCACACCATTAATCACAGCAGGGAGGGGGGAAACAGCTCATTACACTGCATCAGTGATACTGCCCCTTCTGGGTTCTGCAAATTACACTGTTGCATTCAGCATCCTCTGACTCCTGAAGTCCATGATTCTGGAGAGGCAGCAAAACTTCTTCACCTGTGAGCAACAGAGCTGCACTTACTGAGTTTAGGCAGCCACAGCAAGGCAAGCTTTCTAAGGCATGTTTTTTCTACTGCTAAATCTTTGGTAGTTTTCCTTCCCTGTCCCAAAATGATAGATTTGAGGGACTTTTCTGTTCTGAAACATTATTTTCAAACCCCTCAGTCCATTTCCAGTATAGTTTTTGTGTGAGACTTGTGTAAGGCATCCTTCATGGCTGGCTGACTTCAGGTATAATTGAGTAAGAGCTTCCTGCAGTATTCTGGCCTTCCTTAAAGTTCCTGTGCTGTGCTGGAGAATGCTATGGCTATTTATGGATACCCTTTCAGAGCAGCAGAGATCCATCTCCCTGGCTGCCAATGATAGTAGAAGTTGTATAACTACATTTTTTCTCAGAGCATTTAAACATATTTTATTGGTCTCTTTTATGCTTAAGTACCTATAATGAGCCCTTCAGAATCTGTATCATCCAGGTTCTACTATTGCATGTGATGTAACAAACCTCTTGCTGTGTCCTGACCTCAGTGCTACAAGGCTCATCAATATCTGTTCTGTACAGAACTTGCAAGATTCTCCAGTTCTTCCTGGAAGTGTTGGTGTTTAACTTGGTGTTTTCTAAACCCACCCTCCAGTAAGCTCTAAGCTCTTACCATACTTTCTTCCTGATTTTGAGCTTCATGGTGAAGTGCTTCCCTTGGTCTCATGAAGACTGCCTTGTAGTGGGCACACATGAGATATTATTTTGATGGTCTTGAAACAAGCCTGACTGTTTCTAGAAGAGCAGTGCTGCCTGTTCTGGGACAGACATGCCTCGTGATAGGCAGCCATGCCTTAAATTACAAAGCAGATGTATGTGTTCAGAGATCACCATGCTTCACATGGGGCTCAAAGCTTGCATGAGACATCTCTCGGTTCTGAGGGTTATCTCAGGGTTACACCAACTTCTTCCTTGCCACTGGATGTCTGGTAGTGATACATAACAATATCCTTCTACAATTATGACATCAAGAATATGTGCCAATAGTCACATCTTCCAAGAGGTGGAGTAGAGCTGTAGGTCTCTCTTGCTTTGAGACTTCCTTAAACTTATAAAGTGTTTACTCTGGTTGAAATATCTGAGAATGAATCTTCAGATATGTCACTATGTTCTTAGAGATTCCTGCTTAGTTTGTAATCCCATAGACATCAGAGATGGAGTGGTTTTTGGGTGTTGTAGGATGTTTAGAATAGCACAGCAAAGAAATGGTATTTTTTCTATCCTTTTCAATACTTTTAAGGAAGATGTCAGTTTAAGAGGGATTTAAGTTGCTAGCATTGTTTCCAGAACTAATAGAAATTTGTAATAGCAATTTAAAGTTTGCTTTTCCTCTGAGATAATTTTGCTTTCAGCAAAATTTTCCATATCTACAAAATAAAAATGTATTTCACATCTAGTTATTTCAAACAATCAGTGAAATAGTTTATGTCAATGAAATTCTGCTAAATAGCATATTTTTTGTGAAGTGACTACAAAACAAAACAAAATAAAAGTGAAAACTATGAAAAATGTCCAGGATGAGAAAAGTAATGTCAAATAAAGTACAATCATATTTCATAGAATCATAGAGCAATTTGGTTTGGAAAAGTCCTTAGAGTTCATCTAAGTTTCAACCCCACTGCTGTGGGCAGGGACACCTCCCACTAGACCAAGTTACACAAAACCTCATCCAACCCAGCCTTGAACATTTCAGGGATGGGGCATCCACTACTTCTCTAGGCAACCTGTTCCAGTGTCTCACCACTTTGATTTTGAGTTCAAAATATAATTTAGAAAGATAGCTTTCTTAGGTGCTGGTAGGAATGTTTCTCCTACAGTACCCCACAGACACTGATAATTAATGAGGAATTACAAATTTTTTTGTAATTTTTTTTTGTTTGAAGATGACAGTAATTTCAGGTAAGATAAGGAACATTCCAGGCTAAAGACAGATTTACCATAGGGAAGCTCCATGAGCCTAAAAACATAGGCTGTTTGAGGGCATATTTCCTTTCTTGGCAATTGCAGCCATCATGTTCTTTTAACACCAAGTGCTGTTGGCAGCAGACAAGCTGTAGTGTAGTTGGTGTAGTCTTTTATTTTACATGTGACTGTTGGATTTGTAGTTCCTTTTCCTTCACACTTCCTGCAGTGTGTTAGGGTAGTTTATTGGTAAGTTAAAAGCCAATGTCAGGTCCTCTGTACAGTGAAACTGAGAGCCTGCTGACATGCATCACTGTGCCATGGCATGACTGTTGCAATCCATCTTGACCAGTGTGTTTGAAAGCTGAGCTACATATAATCAATTGCACTCTTAAAACTTTAATGTCTTTGGCTGCACCATGTAGTACTACATTAATTTAGTGGTGCATTCTGCCTCTGCATTTTAGGTCCAAGGGCTTACACCTGGCCTGGGCAGTGCCTGACATGGCTCTGTGTGATTAATGCAGAAGAATCCTGCCTCCCAGCCCAGGCAGAAAGCTTGCTACAGCCCTGCTGAGGCACTCCTCCTAGAGAAGAAGAAGCCAAAGAAAAGATCACCCAAGCCACTGCATCCTTGCAGGGGGCTGGAAGTGCATGGCATGTTTCTGAACGTCAGTGATGAGCAGCTGAGCCAGTTTGCAGAGGGGAGAAGAGGGTGTGGGGCAGGGCTAAAAAGGCTTTTCAGGTCAGGAGGAGGAAGCACACCAATATGAAGAGCACTGTTCATATTGGAAATCAATCAGATTTTTTTCGAGAGTGCAGAGCCAGCTAACAGATTCTCAGTAGCAAGTTTTCCACTTGAATGAAGTTTTTGACAGTCAATGAGACTTAGGGCTTGCCTCTAATGACAAATCTCTTTTTTTCATTTTGGGACAAACATTATATGGGAACTGTTTGTATTCAGCAGCCTCGATAACAAATCTTAACCTTGCATGTCCAAAAGAACCACTGTGAAAGCAAACAGCCAGGAATATTAAATGAGCCATAAGCAATGACTTACTGATTCATAGAGATGGCAGATACCCCTCCCATGGCCCTCCTGAAGCAAAGGGCTCTAATGCTGGGTGGAGTGGAAGAAGTGGGTAATACTAGCTAAAACAGGCTGGGCTGTGTCATAAGTTACATTTTTGTTGGATTTTTTTTTTTTTTTTAAAGCTGACTTTAAAGCTTAGAAAGAAGGGAGATTGAAAGATACAATGGGCAGCACTGTTTCAAAAGCAATCCTTTATTGTTTGGAGGACATGGCGAGCCATCTAATCCATTGAGTGCCTCTGAACTATAAACAGTGTAGCTTGCAGTCTCCTGTTGAATCTCATGTTCTGTCTCAAGGATTGCAACACATAAACGGTGCTGGACTCCAGTGAGCAAGTTTGGAGGAGCCACAATTCCATGAGTGTCCACAAATGTTGTAAGTTTAAGACACAAGTTTGAAGATAAATGAAATAGATTTTAAAAGTGGCTGTAATGGTTTTGTAATTGAAATAGTATAGACACTAGAGATACATAGGGTGTTAGTAATCATATTAATTATTTGTTAACAGAAAGTCAAAGTAATAAAATTTAAAATCAAAAAGCTTAGTTGTTCACATGCAGATCTAGGGGGACATTTTGTAACAGAAATAATTGCTTTCGCTTCATCCTCAGGGTGATGCTATCTTTGTCTAATTGTTTTTTCTCAAGAAAGCAGAGCAATCTAAAATTCTAAGTAATGCATAGCAATAGTAAGGGTGAAAATAACCACATTTTAGAAACTTCATACAGCAACCCACCCCAACATTGAAAGGCAGCAGTGCTGCTAGGAAGGGTAAAGATAAATGGAATTGCTTTTCAATCAGAAGTATAGTAGTCATTATTAGTTAGTTATGTGTGCCTAGAATAGCTCAGCTGTCAGGGGGAGCAAGTAGATGAACACGTACCTTGTGAGCTGTCAGGAGCAGATCAGTGTGGGGCTTTTTAAATAATAATTACCCCCTTACAGAGAAATGTTTTAGACAAAAGCACAGCTGCTTTATTAGTGGTGCCTTTTGTGCATAAGGATGAACAATTCAGTTTGTTCTCTTCATTTTTTTGTGTAAATGTAATACCATATTTACATAAAAGTCGGTTAGGAAATGGTGCCATTCGCTGTTAAAGCTTGCATAATAAAATTGTTTGTCAGGGATTTAATTTGATTGAGGTTTGTTATTTGTGCTAGCAGCTCAGAGGGGCTGCAGCTCTCTTTCAAGGCTGGCAATGCCCTTGCCCTGAGCAAGCCATAATGCAAACAGCTGTCCTGGGACTCAGTGTGGCAGGGCATGTGTCTTTTTTTGCACCTTGACCATTGCTCAGAGGTGAAGGCAGCTGTTTGCTGCCTTGTGGTCAGAGGAGCACCAGATCCTGGCACAGTTCAATAGTCTCTCTGGTCCGGCAGCTCGATTGAGGTCTTGGAGCAAATAACTCTTTGGTGGTCAAGAGAGTGTGGGGCTCCTGGGGGCCCCCCAGGAGTCTGAATGGAGCAGCTGTGAATTAAGTCAGTTCTGGTGGGAGCTGGACTGGGTAGGAGAAGGGTTTAAATATGCAATGTGTTGGACCCCTCTGTGGTGGGTTGACCCTGGCTGGATGCCCACTAAAGCCTTTCTATTACTCCCATCCAAAACTGGACAGGGGAGAGAAAATATAGTCATAGTATAGTATCAGATGAGATAAGGACAAGGAGATAACACTCACTGATTACTGTCATGGGCAAAACAGACTGAACTTGGGGATATTAATTTAGTTTTTGACTAAAAAAATCAGAGCAGGATATTGAGAAATAATTCTCAAAAACACTGTTCTCCTCCATTCTCAGGCTCTACCTCATCCCCACCAGCAGTGCAGGGAGATGGAATGGTGGTTATGACTGGTTCATCACAAGTTGTTTCTGCCACTGCAGAGGTAGAGGAGTCCTTCTCCTGCTCCAGTGTGGGGTCCTTCCCATGCAGACAATCCTCTATGAGCTTCTCTGGGACCCCATCCCACAGGCTACAGTTCTTCACAAACTGCCCCAGTGTGTGTCCCTCTCCACAGGGTGCAGTCCTTCAAGGACATGCTGCCCCCCACAGGGTCACAAGCCCTGCCAGGACACTGCTCCAGCATGGGCTCTCCTCTCCAGGGTCCAGCACAGATCCCTGCCAGGAGCCTGCTCCAGCAGGAAAATAGCCTGCTTAAATTTGTTTTTCAGGGCTGGCTAGGAACTGGCTTTAGATCAAGTCTCTTAAGAAAACCATATCCCCATCACAGAAAGCAGAGAAGTGCTAAATTCTTGGGAGACTTGCTGTTGGGGACTCATCCTACACAGTGGTAGGTGATATAAGCAGTTGCCCAAGACAGTTGTGAAATATTTAAGGCATTGCTGCTGTTCTCCTCCATGGAGCAATTGAATGAGATTCCCATTTCACCCAACATGTGTAGGTATTTCCTGAGCAAATATCCATATACCAGTATTTCACCTGTTTGATTGATACATTGTGTCTGCACATTTTTGCAAATGATGGGAACAATGGTATGCATACAGAAGCTGAAAAACTTGTATTATGAATGTGTTTCAAAATTCTCTTTTACTGCTTTTTCTTGCAGATATAGTAATCTAAATGTGACAGGATTTATCAGGAGTCCAAAGAATGGATGAGAACAATAATTAACATTGTTAATGTTAATAATCTGATTAACTAATATGAAACTTTAAAACCTGTTAAAGGATATATAGGGGCTTGTGAGATAACTTTTTTTAAAATTTCTATATGAAGCACTGGAAAATGACTGTAGCTGGAGGTGAATTGTTGATCTTGGTCAGTCCTGAATCTGGTTGTGAAATACTTTCTAATTCTATGTTGTTCAAAGCCTGAATACATGGATGTAGTCACCTAGCCCTGAGATTTGATTGAGGAAAAGATTCCCTCTCCTTCCTCTTCCCATCTCTTTCCTGTCTCCAACAACCGAGTCATAAGAAATGTAGGGGGAATTTCAGTCCTTTCTCCACCACTGTCTGTGGTCAATTGCTACGATCATTTGGATACTCTTCTCAACAAATTCAGTAGATTTCACTGCTACATGCATTATATCAACTTGACAGTGTAGCAGCTTTCAAAATAGCAACTATTTTTAGGTTCTTTGCTGTCATGTCAAACCAGAGCTTCAGACCTAAATGCTGTGACAGAACACCATTGTTTTTAGCTAATCTCAGGTTTCAGTGTTGCACCAGATTGCCATCCTCAGCTTTGTGTGACTAAGTAATGCCTCTAAAGATGACAGCATAATAGGATGATGTGTGCCATGAGGTGTCTTATGGACAAGTTAGCAGTAAGACAATTCATTAGCTGATGCATCTCAGTACTACTCTTGCCCTTTTCTCATGAGAATAGGGTTCTTTATCTCACAACATGAAGTAGAGACAGACCAAAATAGCAACAAGTTATTTTGTCTAGTTTATATGCAAAATCTCTACAGCAGTGACTGTCAAACTGAAGCTACATTTTATTTCTGCAGCTGTTTCTTCAGTGCTCTAACACTATTATTAATAGTACCTGTCACCTGTACAGCACCTAAGAGTTGTAAGCAGTTTGAGAAACATTATACAAATTCAGTGAAAGGCATCAAAAATTAAGTAAACGCCTACTTTTTACTGACTAAACTCAATTGTTAAAATTACTTCATAGCCTGGCTTTGCCTTTAGGTTAGTGAAATAGTCTTCCAGGCAGCTAATTCCCTGACTTACTTTATATTTATGTTTTTGCTAGACCACTCCCTTTATGACTTTATCACATTTAGACCAGAAAGGCACTACTGAAAACAGTATATAGAGTTTCCTTGTCTAACTTTCCAGGCCCCTTTAATTAAGACACTAATGTGATTTTGAACAAACACAGAAACACATCTTGTTGGTAGTGCTAAAATGCTGCAAATAGCAGTACAGTTAATGATGCTTGTTGATCTTGGTGAAGCAGCAGTAGCAGCAGAGACCTTAGTGTAGAAAGCAGTCTTTCTTAGCATCATTTTTATCAGCTAATCATTTTAAATTGCCACCAAGCAGGTGATGTGACAGGAAGACTTCAAGCTATTCTTACGGTACCACCATTATTACAAAGCCGGAAAAGATATGTGGAAAAAAAATTATGCAGGAAATAAATTTGAAAACTTCTGACATTCATTTGCATTTCTGAAGGCTCTCTTAACATGGGTGGTTTCTATCCAGGGTAGAACACACAGTTCTGTTAATATATTTTTTTCTTTTTTTAAATGAAATTGTGAAGCTTTGGCAGCCTGTAACTTTTCTGTAACCTCCTAAATTCTCCCCAATGTGAGGCCAGGCAGGCCTGTGCTGCAGAGCCCTGGCCAAGAGTCTTTGCCAGCACCTGAACTAGTGGGAAAGCCACCTGGCTCTGCCTGCTGGCCCCCCTTCCTCCCATATCCTCTCAATGCTTTCATAAGTCTGCTTGTATGAATGCATTGAGATTATAAAACCATTGTTCTGTGCCACAAAAGCAGGTACCCAAAGTTACAATAGTTATAAAAAATGCCCAATGCAATTTCTGCTTATTCAAAACTCCCCTGGGCTGTGAGGGAATCTGACTACCAGGCTAGTCAGCCCCTCCCAGCAGACTCAGCAAGCCTTTATGGTACATCTGTTGTATCAGTATTGAAAATAGTTCATGCTTTATTGTAAATTACTGCTATTTGCAACTTCCAGTTTTGCAGTTCCCACTGCACAGAGATCAAGCACCCAATTTTTCCTTTGTATCCATCAGTGTAAATCAAGATTAACTCCAGTGAAGTCAGCCTAACCACAAGTGTAAACCTAGGAGGAATGAAAGGAAAATCAGTCTACAAACTACTTTTTAAATAGCAAAATTAATGCTGCTGTTCTGCAGACACGGGGTGACCTGCAAAGTACTAGCTCATGCATTACTAATGTATCTCCATTTAAATGCAGATTTTTGTTCCTAGCAGAACTTCAGGGAAATCCTCTCCAGACCGTAATAGGATACCAAATGGTGATTCAATATTTCACTTTAGCTTGTGTTTCAGCTTATTGATCTTAATTTTCTATCATTTTGATGCAGCATTTGCCTAGGGGGAAGAGGATTACATTCACTATAACACAGCTTTTAATTAATAATTAATTATTTTAATATTCCCCACATCCATGCCAGCAGTGCCAATCTGCTTATATTCCTTTCCTTATTTCTATTTTCAGTGGTGGAAACCAGCAAGGTGTGATTTTACATATTTCAGGAAGTAATTGACACACAGTTGTGAAAAGGAAGCATAGTATAAGTGCCACAGTGTCTATGTGGGAT
The DNA here is from genome assembly GCF_029582105.1 of Oenanthe melanoleuca. Classification (NCBI taxonomy): domain Eukaryota; kingdom Metazoa; phylum Chordata; class Aves; order Passeriformes; family Muscicapidae; genus Oenanthe; species Oenanthe melanoleuca. The sequence continues at coordinate 98,073,627 of NC_079335.1, read as the reverse complement.
ATGCTTAACATGATAGCATTTCATCCTTAGTCATTTGTGGCAACAGGAATGAGACCCTGACACGATTTGGTTTTGCCATATATCACAAGTTTAGGATGAAGTTTTTCTCTGTACATGCCTCCCTCAAGCACTGCATAAGTGCAGCTTATAAGATGTACACAAAACAAAAAATTGATATATCTTTTTAGATAGATAGATAACCTGTCTTCTCTGGACTGAACTTAAGTGTCTTAAAGAGTACAATAAGAGATTATAAGTCTACCAGATCATTAATACAATCATTAAGAGGAATGACCTGATGTTGAGAGTGTTTTTGCAGCACTTGACATGATGACCTCAAATCTAGTTATAACCACATTATTTCTCAGGTTCCAGGCTGAAAGCCAGCAGCACAAGGATTGCAAGCAAGGCTTATGTACCAGCCACTCAAAAATAACTCCCTACTGTGGTAGAAGTATAAATAGGATGAGATTTTAAAATAATTTTTTAGGTTTGGGATTTTTGATTATTTATGTAACTTAATTACCTACAGGGTGCATTCTGTTAACATTTCCAAATGTTGTTCTTGCATCAATAAGATGGATTTTCAAAATTTTACCTCCAAGATTAACATTTTTCATACGGCACCCTAGGATTTGTAATTTTTTTTTTATTTTTTTTTTATTATCAGAATAAGTGCAATAAAATAGTGGAAATTGCCAGTCTTGTGATTACTGAGATCTCTTCTGTCATGTAATTTGGTCAGCAAAACAGATGTCTAAGAAGTAATCATCTTTGTGATTATGCTCCTTTGGGAAGCTCACCTACATCGACCTCAGTCTTCTTCTCTTAAATTATGTCCAACATTCTCAAACCTTGGCAGATTGAAACACCATCTAAACAAAACAAAAACTGCTGGAGAAATGTTCCTTTACTACCTCATCAAAGTCAGTCCTCTCCATGTCCATGTTTAGGTGTGAATAAGTGGTATGCTGCAATTCATTAGACAGTGGATGCTGCAATTCATTAGACAGTGGATGCTGCACTCCATCAGAATGAAATTTGTTACTGATAAGAGCATGAGGCACACCATAAAAAACTGCCACATGATAGATTTTGTTGGGTGGGGAGTTTTGAGGGGAGGGGCGGGGGGATATTGGTGGGGTTTTTTTCTCCCCCTCCAAAAATTGGCAGGAACAGCATTTGCTTTTAGTATTGAAGTCCTTGCTGACTTGATAGATGGAGAGTAATGAAAAAATAGTATAGCTACAGTTGAGGAGCTGGGTATTTTTCTCATCAGCAATCCATTATCAGTAAACATAGTTTGACTGGAACCAAAGCACTAAACAAAACTTCTAATGCTGGGGGGGTATTTCAGTTAATCACTTACGGGTTTATCCAAATCAACCCTTTAAAGTTTTCACAAAAAACAAGAGACTACTATTTCAATGATCCAAAATAAGATTTGTTTTAATTAGAAAATTATAGAATTTCCAGGGTTTCTGTGGTTTGGATTTTTTTTTTTTAATCATAGTGTGGAATCCTTTATTAAAATTGGATTTGGTACCCAATTCTACGGAAACTATAAATAAATAGTAATAAATAGTAGAAAATAAAAAGGTGGTTTTCCTTGAAAAGTAATCTCAGTAGTGAAAATGGGTGTTGTAATAGGTGGGTTATTTTTTTCCCCAAGACATAAGTTCTTGCTAGGACTTAACAAGTAAGATTGAAATTAACTGTTAAAAAAGGGAACAGATCAGGTGTGAATTGATAAAACTTACCACTTCTTTGACCTTGTAAACTTCCATCAGAATGCATGACACAGCAGGAAGTTTGCCTGGCAGCAGTAGGTTTGTATATCCTCTTATTTCCTTTACCGGCTCAAACCTAGGTTTTCACATTAATTACTGTTCATTTATTGAATGGAAAACATGCATTTTTAATTATGTTAGTTGAAATGTTGGCTGGTTGTGAAACCAAGTGCTTGGAATTGTTCCATTTGAGCCACGTGAATCAGCAGTACTGTTTCATAGTTTTTGCATTTTTCCATTTCAGCATTTCACACTGATCCTTGCCCAGCAGAAAACCTGATAAAGATTAAAGGCTCCATCTAGTGGGCAAGAATTTTCTATTGAAAAAGGGGGAAAAAAGGCTCTCATTTTCACTTGATTTTATGCACTAAGAAATACGGCTTTAGATTTTGTTTCATTAAGCTGCCATGTGGTTGTTAATTCTTGCCTTCTGCAGAGCCATTATTTTATATGCAAAGCTGTGAAACATTAAGTATTATTCTGAGTCTTGAGCAAGAAGCAATAAATGATACTAAATGAGTGGGTTTACACAGCAGTTTATCAACAAAGTTCTTCCTCCCCACCCCCTTCACGTTTCAATATATAGTAACCAAAAGAAGGTAATTTGTGTGTCAGCAAATATTTTAAAGTATTTAAGCTTCTTTCCTACTTAAAACTGACTGGAAACATTCATAGCTTGACCACAGCACATAACACAGTATTTTGGGAGTATTATTACTCAGGGAACTCTACCCATGTGTTACCTCAGCATTAAATTACTTATCTGCAAACGGTGAAATCTGTGTTTTCTGGCAAGACACAGCCCCTGTGGCCTCTGCTGTGCCTTCCAAAGGCAGACACCAAAACTCATTCATCCTGGCATTTGTCTAGGAGCCTGCCTGGTGCTGCTGTGTGTCCAAAAGCATCCTGACAGAATCTAGCACTTTTATTTTAGGTGCACAATTGATACAGTACAGTAGTACTGGGGTTTTTTTTCTTTTCTCTTTGCCAGATTTCTGCACTGTGCTGCAGTTATGCTCCCAGCTCCTGAACTTCAAATGGCAGGACTCTTCCATTTGCAGTAATGAAAGTGAGGTGTTACTCTCTCATTTCAACAAATTCAGCTCAAAGCTGAAACCTCCTCTTCAGGTCACTTCAAGCTAATAGCAAACGTAGGAGCAGGAATAACCAGCAGCAAGCACAGATTTGGCAGAAGAGACTGAGCTACATGTCCTGGCTTTTATCTGAATGTCTTTTCTCTTAAAGCCATAGAGCCTGGCAAGACCAGTTTCTCCTGTGCAACTTCCAGCAAGGGGTAGACAGTGTAGCATGCATTGTAGGAATGCACTACACCCTAGTAACCAGCATTCACATCCAACACTGGAAAATGCATCTCCTGTGCAAATGACAAAATAGAGCTTACTAAGTTGTTTTGCACTCATTTTGACCACGTCCTTCGCAGTGGGTCACTTAATAGAAAATCCAGAGGATTTTTACTTTGGTATCAATGCACAATTTGGCAATTCTGATGGGTCACACAGACTTCATTGATCTTCCAGAACAGTCCTCCCCAGCTGCAGCTCACATTGTATCCTCCATGGAAATGTTTTTCTAAGGTGTCAGTGGGTAAGAGTGTCATTTGGCTTGTTTTACAGGCTAAAGCAAAGGATAGTATTAGACTTCTTTGAACTCCATTAGAATTCTATTAAGAGTTCTCTAAGCCTTTCCATGAGCAAGGACTACCACAGAACTGAGTAGTTTTAGAGTGCCTTTGAAGAAGGTGATGTTTGCAACAGGAAAACAATGCTATCTCAAAAAGGGAAGAAATTAAAGGTAGAACTTAAATTGAATGGTTTGCTATTTGTTACAGTAATGCCACCTGGTTTCTACTGCACAGGAGCACCTACCTCACATGCAATAGAGGAAAAGATGCAAGTTCCTTAATTCAAGCTTGTTAAATAGTATCACTTTTAATTGCTGGCCTTTACTTTAGAACTGTTTCTGGTTTAAAAGATTATAGGCTTGTTGCTGAGCTAAAGCAAATCCCAAGTTTGGAACTACAGTAAGATCTTCTTTGTTTTACTTTTTCTAGCACTAGTACTTGAACTGCTCCTAATGAAATAAAAATTTCCAGATGTGAAACTCTTGAGGATTATCCAACAAACTGCCAATAATCTGCTGTAAACTGTAACTGTTAATTTGGGGATTAATTTATTATTGCCTCTTCAGGTCATCAAAAAATCTCACACAAGCCTTCTAACTAGATAATGTTTGTCTGGATTAGATTTAATCCGCTACTTTTTTGTTCTTTGTGGGAGCAGTAGTCTTTCAAAACAAATGCACTGATGTCCTTTTACTGTTGTAGAGAACCACTCAGTCTCTTCCTTATTTTCACAGCTAACCAGGTGCTGAAGTTTGGAACACTTGTCAGTACTTCCAACACCTATGACAACTCTGGGACTGTGACCATCGAGACAGACAGACCTTTGCTGTGGACAATGGCTATCAAGAGATAGAATCAGCTACAGCTGCCTTTTCTGATCTGACACAATTCTAATTACTACAATATTTCACTGAATTAAGACAGTAAGAATTAAGCTGTTGCAAGATATAAGCAGGCACTGATCTTCTGTATTGAATGAAAAACAAGTCTGAAATAAAAGTCACTTGAGATTGAATCAAAATTACTTGCAGTAATAGAGTACTTCATTCTGGTAAATCACACTACTTAATCAGAAGATGCATGACCAGCCACAAACTGAAATGAATGTAAAGAAACTGCTTCTGCTTATCTGGTTAGTCCAGGCTACTTTTACAAAGTATTTTATGCCAATACTAAACTATTTTTCCCCTCCTGCAAAAAGGAAATACAGTACCCAGTTGCACATAGTATAACTGTATTACAAGGTGATAGCACTAAGATTAACTAATCTCATTTTTCTCTCCTGGTTCGTAACATATGTAGGTGCTGGTGAAGATTTCTCAAGAATAATAATTGAATTTTTCTACTTAGGAAGCAAGTTAGTGTACTGATGAAGCTTCAGCTTTGCTGTAATACCAGTATCAGATGTCCCAGTATTAAGTGCTTTTGAAGTCTCTAATAGAAAGTATCATTGTACCTTCTGCAAATACCAAATGTTTACAATAAGATTTTTGAAGTGAATTAAATGTCAATCTCAATCTGAGGAGGAAGAGCATTGTATCTACCACAGCTTTTACAGGCTTAGTTCTTAAAATCAAAATATGTAATCATTTAAAATAATGGAAACTTCCAGGTCAACATGCAGGGGCCTTTATGATTCTATGTACAGAACAGGAGACAAAATGGGTGTATGTTCTATCCAACAGTGTGAGCAAGCTGTGGATTTGCTGAAGGACTGCTCAGTGTCTCTGACAAATAATCTTCAAATGGTACACCTCAGTAATCAATTATGTTTGGGTTTTTTAATTATGCCATCAGAATAAGGACTGGCAATGTAATTTCTTTGTTTGACAAAAGTTTTTTTCCAGTCAAGTATATACTATAACCTAGCAGGAGTTCCAAATGCAGAAAGGAATTAGTGATTCCAGAAATTAGTGACAGGAATTCCCATGCACTTTTACAATACCACTTGAAGGGATACAGAAATGTTGTTTTCTTGCAGTCTGTTTTTACTGGAACAATGCTGTTCCACAGCTTAATTTACTGCTTTGTAAACAGCTCTTGAGGAGAGATCACACAACTGTCCCCCTTGGAAGCTTAGGCAACCTCCTTAGAATGCAACACTGACCCAGCTTCAGGCAGGACACTGAACTAGAGATCTTCCAAGCTTACTTCCTACCGGAAGGATTCTACTATGATTTAAAAGAAGTAACAAAACAAGTAAAACCCACTTGAAAAAACTACTATTACCCCAAAAAAAAAAAAAAAAAAAAAAAAGCCGGTCTACAGGCAGATATGATCACATACACTTTAGAAAGAAATAAGATGACAAGAATGTTTGAAAACCCAAACTGAGCTTGTTTAATATCAAACAAATTAAAGCTGTGAAATCATTGCTGCAGGTGTCACAACTGTCTTCTTCATGATGAATATTCAGCCACCACTGTTGAGAGAACAAAACAATCAGTTTCAACTAATGAAGTGTGATCAAGTGATCCCACCTGAAGCCTTACTTATCCTCCCACCACTGCCTGGTTAGGACAACCATTACACCTTATCTCCCATTTTCAAACACTCCTGGCCTAGATGACCACTCTTACAGGTGTAAGAAGTCACACATCATGAACACAGAATGGTCTTTAACCTCTTCCAGTACTGGAGAAGGGATCACATCAGCTCTGGAGTATATGAGGAGTTTTAACTGGTACTGTTAATAAGTCAGTACCATGGTGCCAGACAACTTGAAGTTCAAATTTTTCATGATGTAACATTCATTCCAAAAGGGATTTTATAGGATGCAGTTACACATAAAACGATGTTTCAAACATATCTAGCACTCAGTAAATGAAACAAGACCAACTTTCTTCTGTGCCCTGTTATCCTACAGCACACCCTTTCAGTTTTCTTTATGTTACCATCCATCCATTTACTTTGGATACCCAAATTATAAACTGGAAACAGTAAGATTATATAAGATCCAAATAAGGTAAATGTTCTATGGTCAAACATACACTGAGGAACTGAAAATCAAAATATCTGGCCTTCAGTTTTGAAGCAGAATACTCAGAAAAAAACTTAAGAACTATGAATCTAATACTTTGCAGCATGCTAAATTAACATAAAGTTCATTAACATTGTTCATAAAGTGCTTTGAATCAAGTAATACTTGTCATATTACACTAACATGTGAAATGCACAGACACTAAAACAACATGGGTCCTGTAGGGCTCACTAATGTCCTCTATTAAAACTGAACAGGTAAAAATTCAGTGAAATTGAAGGCCATTTCCACTTACACAATTATATTGTTGATTGGGATATGGATCAATTTGACAAAGAAACCAATAAAACCCATTATCGCAAAGCCTATTGCTGTTGCCATGGCAATCTTCTGGAACTCTGAAAAAAAAAAATTGTCAGGAAGTCTAATGTATGTATACAGACATGCACTACAGTGACCAAAGGAGAGATCTCTCTTTACAGAATCATGTTAACATTGGAAACACTTCAAAATCTGCACAGATGCTGAGGAATAAATCCACTTTTTCAGAAGACAGATGAGATTTTCAGAGAGAAGATGCAGATTTCCACAAAGAATGACCACAAAGAATTTTTAAATAAGCAGAATCAAAAATACTTACAATGACAATTCACGGAACATTTATCCCATAATGTTTCTTTTACATCCCTACAAGCCCTGAAAGTAATCTCTAATACAGCATCAGAAATAGGAAATCTGTATTTATGTCTGTCACAAGAGGACAGCACTGTAAGACTCTGCAAAAATCGAGTACTTGGGATATTTTCAATTAGTTTAGAACAGCAACCATGAAGTTGACTAAGAAAGTCAACAGCCCCTCAGAAACTTGCCAGTCTGACAAGGAATGAAGTTCCTTACAGATCTCAATAGCAAACTTAAGTCACAGACCTGTTCACCTGAATAAAGCACTGTAGCTTTCATTAAGGCAGACCAGCTGCATTCTGGTTTTAGTTACAGCTTCTCTCTGGGGCCTCTCTAGTCTAAAACCTCCTCTTCCATACTCCCAACGAGATTGCTCCTGCCCCAGTCAGGCAATGACTGACAACTGTGGAGCAATGAATTTCAGCTCCTTAACCTCTCTCCTAAGGTGAATTTTCCTACCACTCACATGCCTACCAGAAAAGAACACGCTCAAGTTTATTACAGGCAGAACCTTGAACACAATGACATTTGGACAACTAAAGCTCAAGTTTAAATCTCACACTGGCAGCTGAGAAACATCCACAGCAAACAAATCAACAGAAGTGACATATGGAAAGGCATGTGCTAAGATACAAGATGAAATAAGGATCGTGCTGGTTTGTTGTGTGCTTTACCTTTCCTGTCAGGCTTGGTGCATCTCTTAACAAGTCGTATGGAATCTTTTACAAACTGACGGCTGGGTTCCACAAATTGCATAACCTGATCCATGATTGCCTGCAAAGACAGACACATTTAGCATTGATGGTTCCACATATACAGTGAAAACCAGACTTTTTTAATTACTGAAGTAGCAGTTACCTACAAAATCTGTTAAAGGCTTAAGATAACCTAAAGTGTCATATTCCAACCTACAATACTTCCACTTTGCAAGAAATTAAGACACTGTTTCAGTAAATAAACACGAGGGCCTATTTTTGACTGCAAAAGAAAAAGATATGGAAAATTATGCCTTTCAGCCCGTTAGAGGAGAACAACAGCTACATCAGCTCGGCTTTCAGCTTATGACCCGTCGCCGTGTTTCTGCGAACACCGCCAAAGTCTCCTAAATAAAGAGGAGGCGCCGGTGTGCGGAGACCCCCACGCCAAACGCTGCCGGGGTTGGAGCACGGACAGAACGCTGCGGCCGAGCCTCCCTCCCGCAGCAGGACACCCACCGGAGGGATCTGCTCCCGTCAATCCACACGGATCCCTGGTTAATTAACGCGCTGGCAGGAGGTTCCCGGTAGGATGGCGGCCTCTCTCGCGTCCCCAGCCGCTCCCTTCCCCCTCGCCCCCTGCCTGCCGCAGTCCCCGCAATCTCCATCCCCGGCGCCATCCCAATCCCCACCGCCCGGCCCCATCCCAATCCCTGATCCCTGGTCCCCGTCTCCCGGGGACTGCCGGGCCCGCCGAGCCGCCCTCACCGCGGGCCGAGGGACACGTCGCACGGAGCTGCCGAGGGCGTCACTCCACCGCCGGGGCGGGGCTTGGGCGGAAAAGGAAGCGCTTTTGAGGCGGGGTTTTACTTGGATTTTATTTTTTATTTTTTCCCCTCTTTCCGGTTTCCGGGAGCTGTCGCTGCGGGGGCGGGCACAGCCGTGAGGGCCGATCCTGCCCGGCAGCGCCTCTGCTTCCCGAGCCCTCGGAGCCTGGGGATCCCAGAGCGCCCGAGCGGGAAATAAAGGGAGCAAGGTGCCACTATTGTCCCCGGCAGGCAGGGACAAGGATGAGAGAACGTAGTCTCAAGCTGCTTCAGGAAGGTTTAGGTTGGACATTAGGAGGTATTTCCTCATAGAAAGGCTGATTAGATACTGGACTGTCCCTGGAGGTGTTCAAGGGAAGACTGGACGTGGCACTCAGTGCCATGGAATAGTTGTCAAGGTGGTGTTAGGGCACAGGTTGGACTCGATCTCAGAGGTCTTTTCCTACCTAATTGATCCTGTGAATATGCTCATAACAAATGCTGTTTGGTAAAGGGATGAAAAAAAAAAAAAATAAAAAATAAAAAACCTACTGAAAAGCTTTCTCAGGCCGTGATTGCCCATGAGCCCAGAGACCTATTGGTTTTCAGGAATGCTGGAGCCATTGCAAACTAAGGGAGTTCATCACCTTTGGAAACACAGTATTTTTCTTGTGCAGAGAGGTGTGCAGTGCTCAAAGGTGGGAAAGCTCCATACATTTCAGCACCACGCTGTATAGCATAGGACACTTCCCTGCATGAGGGGGAAAGAGGCTGGCACTGCCCAAAGGGAGCACTCAGGCAAAATGGATTTACTTCTTTTATCCTTACTTTGCTTTTGATGTTATTGATCTTGCTCTAGAGCTCGGTTCCTAGTTGACTCCACCTCTGAGTTTATATTAAGTATCCAAAGCTTATGAGTTCCTCCTCAGACTGTGAGCCTCTGCAGACAGTTTAGCAAATGCTTTACTGATATCAACTCCCTGTGCCATCTAAGTGTGCACAAAATATTTTCTGGGCTTAAATTTTTACTAGCAGCCTTCATGTCAGGTAAAGTATCATCACACCACAGTAGGGAATTTTTGGTAATTCCATGGGGTTTTTTGTAGCCTTCTTTGTCTCTGGCCATTGAGCAGGTCCCCTCATCTCCTTCAGAGATGTGCTCTCTACTTGGCATTGAAGGGTTACTGGCTTGAGGTCGGTACAGGTTTTCTCCAAAAGTCTGCCTTTGGATTGGATTTTGCTTTGAATGAAAATTCCTGCAGCACTGTTTCTCAGATGGGGCCATAATTTTGGTGACCAAATTCTGCTGGACATCTTCCATTGGCACACCAACACAGGAAGATTAGAGTGTCAGTCAGGCCTCCCACTGCAGATATGTGTATAATTTGACCCTTGTTTTTGAGGCCAGTCTTCCAGGATGGAACAAAGTGAGGAAGACTTTCCCTAAGGAAAGTAGCAAAGGGCCTGATAGCCATAGTGCACAGTGGGTGATGGGGCAGAGTAGACTGCTGAACCTTTGAATGAGAATCCATATGTAGAGGCATTTTGGTGGGCTTTGTCTTCTTTGGGTTTTTTCCCTCCAGTGTCACAGATAAATGCCAGAGACTTTACCAGCAGAGGAAACTCAAATTTCCAGCTGTGATGCATGAGGAGCCATGCTGTGAAACATCTCTACAGTGGATGTAATCAAAAGGCAGGGACTGGAAAAAAAATTAACCTGAAAAAAGAAGACACATGTCTGAAACAATTCATGCATGATACAGATTTCTGGTTGGATTAGATTTTTATTTTAAAAACATTTGCTGAAATAAAGCTTTGTTCCCTCAAAATTCTCTATTTTAAGTTGTTTTTCCTGGGGAGAAATGTTCTGGAGAAATATAGCACATCTTGCATGTCTTTGTCATAAGTGGCCATAAATGTGGCTTTGTCATAAGTTTCGACTATGGGTTCTCCAGGGTGGGGTGGAAGGTATCAAATGTCCTGTCTTAGCTTCCTTCACTCTGCCATGATGATCTCTTCTCTTTGCCTGCCAGGCTGCAAATTTGTACTTCAGCAGCTTAGGAAAGAGGCAGAGTCCTGATTTGTGTGCAGAAAGCATTTGCTGTTCTCCTCACAGGTTTTTCCAGCATTTATGGGGTTTTTAGTGTCCTTGAACTAATACATGGTTAGTAGACTCCGACTTCATAGCAACTATGTTACTGTTCTATATATATTTACAAAGAGCCATCTGCGCTTACAGAAGATAGGGAAAGGTTTACATCTCCTCAGTATGTGTTTTGTGGTTTTTTTTTCATTGAAAGCTAGACTACTACTAGGGTGTTTTGTTTCTATTTCTTTATGGTTCTTGCAAGATTGGGAAGAAAGTGGTGTGCTTGCACAGGTGAATTTTCATGGCAGTTTTTCAAGTCTGCTTTTATGGCAACATCTAAGCAGTAAATAACCATTCCCTCCACAGTAAAAAAGACCATTGTTACTCTTTGAAGTATGTGCTAGTGCTGATTTGCTTCTGAATCTTGCATAAACTGGAGCCCCATTGGGTAGGGGAGGGAGGGGAAAAGGTTTTCATCCTCTGTATGCTCCAAGGATGAGAGACTTCCTTTGATGACAGTTTTACTTAGCATGTTGGCACAGTTTGGTTTGTAGTTTGTTCTTGTCCTTTTGAGGACATGCAAGATAAATATCTGCTTTTAACTATTGGCACATTAGACTGGATCTGGACACTTACACATGGAGAGTGCAATCTGCCTCCTCTTTAGCCTCTCCCATTCCATGCTGCCTGCCTGCCACAGCACAGATCCCACTCCAGCCAGCAGAACATGGTGGGATGGCAGGAGCCAGAAAGCTGCTGGCAGCTGCAGCAAACATAATTTTGGGATCAGCTGAGAGGAGAAAAGACACAGACTTCAGTATGAGAGGCAGCTCAGCCTCTATATGGTGGGATGGCACACGTGTGATCCCCAAGTGGTTATGGGAAGGACAGAGCAGCAGTTCTGCCTGAACAGGTCTCCAAGCTTCTCTGTTCTGCTATGGGGTGTAACCCCATTTTCCCTATCCTGGCTCTGCTCCAGCCCCAGACAGGTCCTGCTCAGGTTCCCATGAGGCTGGTGCTGCCTGGCCTCAGCAGCAGCTCAATGGCAGGTGTAGTGCTCCACTCTCTGCATCCCAGAGCGGAGAGACCTGTCAGTCTGGTTCTCTTGTTTGAAGGATTACTCCCCATGTGCTAGAAGAAAGCACTTGTAGCGGTTTCCTGTGGCTGCACAAACGGGGATACTTTGGGATATGAACTCTTGCTGAGCTATCTCCTTCCCATCCTAGCCCATCCCATGACAGACAGCTCCCTGTAGGAAGACCCAAAGGGATGAATAGGTGGGCATGAGGCACAGCCAGTGCTGTACCAGGATCTCTTACCCCTGCCTTGTGGCAGGCCATAAGGCATCTGAACTGGAGGAGCAAGGCAAAACATAAGCTTCTTTTCCAGGGGGATTTTTGGGAGGGATGGACTGTGAGCAAGAGCAGCATTTGGGGACAATCTGACTTTCCTTTATGAATTTAAGGGGTAAATGGTTATCCAGAGTGACAGCAAAAGCAAAGAAAAACGCTAAGAAAACTGAGGAGATGGGCTGCTTGTGAACTCATAAGGAAGGTGGGTCAGTGCAGCCAGTGAGCATCTCATTACGCTCAGGGTCAGAAAACAGCAGAGAACAAGGACCACACAGCAGCAGAGATTTACAGCCCAAACGAAGAAAAAATGTAGAGAAGGAAGAGAGAGAGAAGAAAGCAAGGTGATGGTGTGGGAAAGGCTAAGGGACATCCTCATTGAACAGTGCTGTGGGGAGCTGCCTTCTCAGATTTTCAGAGACAGCAGCACTATAGCCCCGTTGAGTGAAGTCATGCTAATTCTCTGTTGCTTGACAGTCAGTGTTGTTGGATGATTAAATAACTATAAAATTCAGTCTTCAGAAACTGCTAAGATGTATGAGACCTTTTTTTCTTTTTTAATTCTACATTATCATAAATGTGTTTGATTAATTTATATCTTGAAAAACCATTGGAATATCTATGTGCTTCTGACATTTAAAAAATAATTTTAGCTTTTCATTCCCCTAAACAATCAAGCGACTCTGTTTGGACTTGATAAGCTCATCTGCATGATTTATTATAGGAAGAATGATTATTTCCCTCTTTAGAATCTGTACAGATGCAGGGGAAGAACATAAATGGGGAATTAATATCAAGAAGAAAATGATAGCTCAGATTTGAGGTCAGGAAGAAATGATGGAGTGGCTGTGGTCCATGTCTTGGGGTTTACCTTCAATAATTATAGAAATGCCACTAGATCAGACTTTAATGCTGTGGTTGTGAATGGGAATGTCTGTAGTCTCAAGGAGCCAACAAGCCCCATCTTTTGATTTGTGCTACTTAATATTCAATGGAGATGAAATGTGGGGATGAGGGAGAAGTGCTGTTAAAATAGATTTTTACTAGTGTTGGATTTATTGTATATAATTTTAAAGATGACCTTTTAAAAAAAGCCTGTGTTCTATTTTATTTGAAAGAGAGCACTTGGGAGATTCGTGTCTGTATAATGAATAGACCAAAAAGGAGAGAAACAAAGGCAGTGTACTAAAATTACATTGCTAAATGATACTTCGGACTAAAAAAATGTCTGAAGGTTTCTACATAGCAAAAGAAATATGGGGAAGTTAACAGAAGAATAATAATTCCTCCATCAGCTGTTCAGGTGAGAGAGATAAAGAAAAATCAAATGCTTACTAGTTTATCTGATGCAGTGTTTGTAATGATTTGTCTTGCTCTAATAAATAGCAGTTGATACTACAGGCCTTGTCCATTACTTTGTAATTTCCACATGAAGATTTTTGTGTATATTAACAAAAAAATCACTGCATCCTTCGTATAAAATGCTAGTAGTAGTTGTACAAATACCAATTAGTACTTCAGATTTAAAAAAAAAGGGGGAGGCAAATTAAAATTGGGAATACTCTTAACCTTAAGATGATTTTTTCATTATAAAGACTTGTTTTACTTTGTTTTGGAAAATTTGCACTTAGTTCATGAAGCATGGCCCATGCTCCTTTTTTGGACATGGGATAAACCAAACCTTTCCCTTCTGTGATGTTCCAACATACCTTCTACTCCATTAGTGGCTTAGGGTATCTGTTCCATCCCGTGTAATGGGATCATGACCCATGATTTGAGCTGGACCCAATTCCACTATCATTATATGCATTTTGGTAGAAAAGCTGTTTCATTACATGTGCCCACTGAGGTCCAAGATCCCAGCTGCCTAGGAGGGTGGGCCAGAATGCTATCTTTTTCTTGAGAGGTGAAAGATGTTCCTTCAGCTTTTTCCAGCTGTAAAACTCTAAAAATTTGAGAGAAGTTGAGAGACACGCTTTATAAGGATGAGAACCATTTGAGGGGTAGGGAAATGGAGCTGCTGAAAGGATGGAGCTGGACAGGCAGAAAAATCCTTCCTACCACTGAAGAGCAAAATAACTTCTTGCCCCTAGTTTTTTGATTTTTTTTTTTTTTCCCAGTTGATCTATACAGAGTTAGTTGCCTGCTTGTCTTTTGTTCCTACCTTCAGATTAAATAGGGCATTTCCTTGTGGCTCAGGTAGAGCTCTTGTGGTACTGCTGAGGTCTCCTGAACTTTTCCTAGTGTCTGTGCTAAAGCAGACATATCGCTGATTTGTACAGGAGCCGTGTACATCAGGCATGCTGGCGGCATGTGCTTTCTCAAAGGGTGCCTTGGAAACATATTCTAAATATATAATAACTTCAGTGTAAAAGAATCCAGAGGAGTTTGGGTAAGTCAGAATTGAAAATCAGCTTTGGAAGGTTTTACAGGGAGGGAATCATTACTGAACTTCAGAAAGCTAGAATGACAAAGTTGGGGTTTTTTTGTTTTGTTTTGTTTTTAAATGTATTTTTCACTACTCTTTTGAAGGTATTTTTAAATGCTTCCCCTTTCCTCCTTTCTGCCCTCACTTTACTCTCTGTATTAGAAATTTATATGGAAACATAAATTCCAGTCTTGCTGAAGAACCTTGGTAGGACCCGCTGTTCAGTGAGTCAAGACAGTGTCTCTGAACTGCAGACAGTTCAGCTTTAAAGGTGACTTGAGAACAGCCTGAAAGGGGTGGTCACTAGAGAAGCAGTTTTCTTGATCACTGGTTGAGTGCATGCTCTTCCTCGGGTGCAAGCTGGAACAGGACAAAGCTGCTTTTCACAGCATGAGGAAGCTGCAGACCTTCCTTGCTACTGTCTGAATCTACAGCTTTGTAAGTAAGCAAGATTTGTTTTGTTCCTGTAGAAGGAATAGTGAAGTTCTGTCAATTACTCTGCTTCTTTATCTCACCAGTAATGCTCCAACTCTGTATTGGTGAAAAGGATTTGGGAAATCACCTGCTCAAATGTTACAAATGTATCCAGCAGTTTTTCAACACAAAATTGCCAGTGTTCCCGAGTCCTGTCAGTAACTACTGCAAGTGGAGCATTATGAAATGTTGGTAAATATAATTTCTCTCACTTCTTTTCCTAGTAAGATAAAAATCAATTACTTCCATTATTATTGAAAAGGTAGAATTCTGCAAGGTGGTGTTGGTTTAAAAAATAAATACTTGAAGATCTAGCTCTTTCAGCTAGCTTTATTACCCAGGTGTCACTTCCAGTTAATCATGGCCTTAGTGTTGCAGAACTGCCCAAAATGTTGCAGTAATCAGATGCAGAAAGTTTTAAAAGTGAGTTCTGCTAACACCATGGTAAGTTTGTGTCTGTTGGCCTGAACCAGTCCAAATGCTTGGTTAAATAATGAAGTGGAAACATTTCAATGGCAGCATGTCTGCAATTTTGCAAGCAGGTGGCAGCCCCAGGCATATTTTAATTAGCACCTTTTTCAAATTGTTAGCTAAATTAGTCAAGTATTAAATAGTCTTCCCCAAATGATATCTGCAAATTTCAACCTTGCATCTGTTGTAATGTGTGGACACACTGCTATGCTTGTAATGCTATTTACTGAATTGCTTCTCTTCTAGCAAATTCATGGTGCATAATCTGAATGATATCTGGGTTACCTTTATAAATTCATTTTTAAAGAACCTGCCAGCTGTTTGGTACTGGCATTTGTAATATTATAGTTTTCAAGTCAGCAGCAGTAGTCACAGCACTTTTCCTGATCTTGAATTTGATCTCATATGTATTTCATAAGTATAAATCATTTATTTTTATTATCCTGAATTTATGCAGCTGAAGTAAAGATGTCTGCTCTGGGCATGTAAGAGCTGTAATCCTGATTAGAACCTAATGCTGAGTCAGTCCATAAAACTGATAACACAGGGCATTCTTGTTCTCATCTTTGGAGTTATTTTGGATTTAATATTTCACTGTTCTTGCATAAAAATAAACCTGTAGAAACCTAACATTGTAAAATAGTAATTGTATGTTATGTAGCAGTGTTGCTGATAAACCTGAGAGGTTTGTCTTGGCTAAGGAGCCTACAAGTAGTTTCTTCACACTGTTACCCCTGCCAGGCACAAGCAGAGCAGGCTCGTAAGTGTTCAACCCAAACTCACTAATGACCCTCTATTGCAGAGCAGAATGAGTTAAATGACATGAACAGTATGCTTGAATTGCTGAAGATTGTACAGCAAGAGCTGTGAGGAAAAAACTGTGAGAAAGAATTGCAGAAACTCTGTCCCCCTCCCAAAGAGCAGAGCAGCCTGCTGCGATAAGTAATTGTGCAAAAGAAAAAGTATGCATTTTGGCCTGCTATGTACTAAATCACATGTAAACAGAACAATTGGAAGTTGTTATGCAGAAACTAAAACAGTATAAATATCCATGACTTTTGTCAATAAACATCCGTGCAGCATCATACTGGTTGGTCCATTTTTCAATTGCCCTTAGCCCTCCTTTCTCCAACCATTCCTTTAGGACTCTGTCCTCACTCAATCCTAAGCCTGATTTTCACTATAAAAGAATAGCCTGCCCTTAACTACCTTAGTTAGTTTCTAAGAAGCCATGTGTTTAGGGAAAAAACCTTCTTTGGTACATCCTACCTGTAGAAAAGGGATAAGGAGTGTTACTCTGTGTTTCCCTGCAGTGATGAAAGCAGGGAATATTTGGGTGTGGTACGTAATATAAGCAGTGGGGGAAAGATGTGTGAGAGATCTGAACTGAAGGGAAGGATGAGCTGAGGAGTCAAAGAAAATGCAAGGCAGAGAAGTGAAGGACTGGTTACATTGTCAAAGTTCAGGAACTTCTGTGTTGTTTATATGTTTGTTTTCTGCTGATTCTTGCTGCACTTCTGCATTAAGCCCCTTTGGCAATTAAATTGCAAAACTAAACATCCCTTGACTCAAGGGACAAAAGTGTGATTTATCTGTATCAACCTGTCTCTTCTGGTTGTTTGGGTAGCTCAGCTGGAGGAAGTGGTGGGTCCTGTTCTACCTTGGATTCAGGACAAGGGTGCCTGGTGCCTAGTATTCCAGCTTTGACTGTGGTATCTACAGGGTCTGACCTGCACATTGCAGGTTCTTGTTACTCCTTTGGGGCCACAGTCCAGATAAACTGGCATTTAGACTCTCACAAATAATTTATAGGCATTACTCTGTCAAAAATACTGGCCATTGAGCATGCTGTAATTAATTGTCAGTTAATAATTAAACTGTTAAAATTATATTAAATGCTGAAAAATCTATGGCTTGTCTACTGCACAGATTTAAGGCTTTTAAAGGCTGACAAATCTTTATTTTTGTCAGTTCAGCATTATTGATGCCTTTGGCCTTTAAAATACACAGCTTCAATTACATGAGTTACAGTCTCTCATTGCATCAGCAGCTTTTCAGTGCTAATCTTACTGGTGGTCTGTAGTTTGTCATGGCTTGGGAGAGGTGATGCTAATAAAACTTCTGATTTTTAAAATACTTGCAAAATATGTTTCACAGAAAATGCCCAATATGGCTTTTTCTGTTCTCTTACCCTAGAGCAGTGAATGCCTCATCTCTCAGGGGCTGCAATAGGAGAGAGAGGCAGCAGATATGGACGAGATTTGAATAGATAACTTGAGGGGACTTGAGCAATATGGTCTCTCCTATAGCTGTTTTAGGCTCCATGTCCTCTCTTAGAGCAGAGGATAAAGAATCATAGTTGGAGTCACTTGCAGATTTCCTGTGACTAGCAATGTGCTCTGAAAATAAATGGCAAATACCAGCTTGTTCCATTCTTGTAATTGTTAAGACGCTGACAAATTATAATGTGAGTTTGTCTGGCCTTACTTTTAGACCAAAAGAGTATAAGATTGAAGGTTCTATATGTAACTCCTGCCTTTTCTGTGAAGTGAATCTTATTTGCATCCTTTTTAAACATCCATAATTCTGCAACACTATTGCACTATAGGGCTACCTGCATACAAGCACTGGGCCAGGTAGTCTTTTTTGGCTGCAATAACAAGGCCAATCCTTTAGATCTGAAATTGCACCCACCCAGCATACAGCTGAAACAGAGGGGGATGTGCTTCTGCCTCAGTTCCTCTTATTTTCTTGGAGCATTTTTGGTTTCTTTTCTGAGAGCTCCCAGGACTCTATGTTATTCCTGGGTGTTAGATCCTGGCTCAGCTTCTTGTCTGCAGTTAAGTAGTCACATGGCTTTGGCCTACCTTACTACTAGTTGTCAAGCAGAGTGTATCTGCATATTTTTCTTATTAGACACCCTCTGTTAAATCATTTACAGTACTGTCTGTGATGGTGTCACATTCTTGGCCACACTTTGAATGTCACATAGAATGCAGAGCTTCTTCAGTGTTGTCTGGCTCTTAATTGCCTTTACAAGTTGTTTAGCAGGATAATCTTTACTTGTCTGTCCTTAAGACTCCTGAGCTTTCTTGAAGCTGCTTGTAATCTTAGCACTTTCATTAAGTATCTCACTAAAGTCCTTGAAACTCTCCATGGAGTGGAGAATATTTTATTCCATTACTTAATCCCAAACCGTAGGTGGAAATGCTACCCTGCTATCCACAGTTGGTACTGTTTTTAAAGTCCAGCTTCTGGCTATCTCCAGCTCCAGTGTTAAGCCTGTCTCCTAGACAGGCTTAGGAGTCAAAGCCTTGGAAGGTGACAGACAATCTCAGAGCATCTGAGAGCTCCAAGCTCTGTGAACACACAGGCAATCTAGAGGTTAATTTATTAGCCCCTGTGCACCATCAAGTTTTGCTTCTCCACATGGGTCCTCAGGGTAGTGAGCCATCTGTAGCTTTGTTTCTCTCAAGACTTTTCTCTGAAAATTTGGAGTTTAAAAGATGTTACTTTTTAAAGGTCATCTAGCAATGGTGATTTCCTTGATCCTGCTGATAGGTTCCCAATGCCAAGCTAAAACTGTGATCCTGGAGGGAAATTTTGTAGGTGCAGCTTTTGTGATCTCAAAGCATTGGTGGAGGAGTGTGTTTCAGAGTAGAAAGTATTCTATTGCTTCTATTCTGTGCAAGGTTTTCTGGCTACAACACACACATATCCCACTGCCACCACTCGCCCCCATCCCTGTAGTCCTCTCTCCACCTTTTGCCACCGGTGGAGAAAACTCTCATTGATCTCCTTTAACACTAGCAAGATCTCAATGACATTTGGCACCAGCTCCATCCTATACCTAGTGTTCACATGACTCCAGGAAGAGCAGGTCTGTTGGATTCTGGCTTTTCAGACACCAGCCTATGACTTTGGGAGGTGTGGATAGAGCTGCACATTTGGGAAAACTTCTCATTATTGTCTTATTCTCATCGTTGTCTCATCATTAGCATATTTCTAGGAGACTGGCTGTCAGTACATCCCAAGAGACTGACAGAGTACTTTGGATGTCCAGCCTTTGACTTCCCAATGCTTTCTCCAGTGTCCCTTGCTGACTGTTTTTGAAGGGACTCCTTTCAGAAAAGCCCAGAAAGTGTGAAGAGATCAGGACAGGTTCTTTTGCTCTGGGTCAGCAAGTTCTTCTTGGCATAGGATACTAAAGGACGGGTGTGGAGATCCGTTGCATGCCATAAAAATTGTACTGTGTGTATTAGGAAATGTATATTTAGGTTTGCATCCTTGGTGGCAGGGGGTTACATTTTCACAAAGTGTTTCACAAGATATTTCTAAAGTTTCAGGTATTTGGATTGCAAGAACTGATGCTTTTTCATTGATCAGGGCCATTTCCAGCTGCTAGAAAGAACAGTTGGAGTCATTTGGCTGCCCCAAGGCAAATATGGCTGTTCCTTTTCCCAGCCAGGTCAGGGTGGCTGCTGTGTGACATGAGGCCTCAGAGGAGGTGCCTGCAGGTCTGGCTCAGTGTCCCAGGACATTCCTTTCTGGATGTGACTGTCATTGTGCCTGTGGCACTTCTGAATTGCTCAGAAGTGATACATCCTAAGGCACAATGTAAAGAGGCACCTGTCTTTCTGAGTATTAAATGTGAGGACCAGGAGTGCCAACACAGCAGACAAAACATACAAAAAACCTTTGAAAACCTTGACTTTATCTACAGAGTCACATACAATTTGCATTTGGGAACCTGAAGTTTTCTATTCACATAGGCATCTCATTCCATAAAAATTCAACAGATTGATACCCTTTTAGATTTTAAAATACTTAGGCTATTTTCAGTGTTATTGCCTTTTAAACCATTGTTTTTAAAATGGTTTTGTTTGTTTACATCTGAACTTCAGATTACTTTGCAGTTCTGCATTTCACTACAGTAGCAGATGTTGGTGACATTTTATAGAGCATAAATAACAGCTGTGAGCTGTGAAGTCATAATTCTGTCAGGGGATCATTCTTACAGCTTGTCAAAATAAAAGAGCAAATCTTGAGTGACAAATATGGTTCTACTTGCCAGAAGTTTATTTCAGGCATTGCTGGGTACCTGCTGTTTTCAAAAAGCCAAATACCATCACCTGTAGAGGCTGCAACAACAAACTTGAAGGCATCCTAATATGCACAATTTGTACATCTGAGAAGATGTAGAGGACTTTGCTTGGGAAGAATCAAGAGATTAACAGTGTATTGCTGTCTCAGGGAAAAACTGCTCACCTCACATGGTTTAAAACACACTCAAAAGGATGTTAAGGAAACTTCCTGGTCTGACTAGGCTTTAGTCTCTTGCTGGTCACACTCCCAAGGCCAGAGACTTTCACTGCTGGGACCGAAGCCCCTCCACAATGGGCAGCTCTGGTGGGAGCCCAGCTTGACTCCCCACATCCCCCACTTACACAGTCAGATCAGGTTTGCTCACCTCAGTTTGACCTCGGGTTTCCCATGCAGTGTCAGACATCTTGTTCCATAAAGCCATTTATTCAGGGTGCAGTAACACAGGAACAGCCAGAGCTGGGGCCCTGAGGAAGATCCCGAGCAAAGGAACCCCGGCTTTTATCACCTTGAAATCCACCACTCACAGGCCTGGCTCTTCCTCCTGAGTCTCTCACTGTCCGTTCACCAGCTGTGCCACCCCCTCTTTGTGCCCTTTGCTATGTGAAGGGCTGGCAGCTCATGGCCTCTTGTCTCCATGGACTCCCACCAGAGCTCAGTCTGCATCTCACACTGCAGCTTGCAGCCGGGCTGCCTGCACCAGGTGTGTTCCTTGACAAAGTGGCCTATGGATTTATTGGTGACAAGGAAGAGAACTAAACTTTCAGGACCGATACACAACAGGTGAACTCCAATACCAAATGCAAGACATTGATAAGCAGCCACAAAGGTGTTTAGGGGTCTAAGCACTTTTCTGCGGCTCATGCTAAACGCATACATGAACACACATTCACAGCAACATACACCCCCATGGTACTGTGTCCTGGGCTATGAGACACAGCAGTGTAAAGGGGTCAGACACATGAGCAGCATCTGACTTGTCTGAGGTCTGTCCTCTGCAAATTATTAAGGCATCTCATCTTTTCTTCTTTCAGAAGGACTCTTCTTTTGCCTGGACTTTTTCTCTGTGGAAGCTGAGCTCTTTCATCTTTGGTCTAACATTTTTTGGGATGTTTGCCTGTATATATAAATGTATCTTTCATATTTTCATAGATTTATGAGTCCATAGTCATACATAAGAACTATTAGAAGTACTGAACAAGCAGCCGGGGTGTCTGTCAGACTTCCTTGTAGTCAACAAAGCAATAGGAACAAAATCAACTTTGAAACCCATTTTAATCTGATCAATTGTCATTGGAATCACTTGTCATATAAGTTCTTGAAGGCAAAGCACCGAAAATTTAACTTCTTATTTTAAAAAGCCATCCATAATTAAAATTATTTCCAGTAATTTTGAATATATATGTATAATGGGGAAGCCAAGAAGAGATGAATCTTCCCATATAAATGAATATTCAGATGTTGCTAAAAAATCTGTTTATGTCTTTCCCTTTATCAAAAAAGTGGCGTCACGAGAAGGCATTTTATTTCCTATAGTGCACCTTTTCAGCACTTCAACCTTTCCAGCAGGTAAATCCGGGCACTGTGTGTTGCAGCTGCGGGATGTAAATGCTGCAGCGAGTCCTTCCTCTCGCTAGATGGCACCGCTGCCCTCGGAACAGGATCCTCCACGGGCCGCACTTCTGGCCGAAAAGTTTCCAAGGAGCGCGTTCAGTTTATGCGGATTAACTGTGCTTTGTTTGGGTCCTGCAGATGTGGCAGGTTAAACAGGTTCCTGTTAATTCCTGAGCCTATCTGGACTGCTCATACTTCAGAGATTGTGCAAACCTAGTTCAAAGAACTGAAATAAAAGTAATGTAGTCTCAAGCCCACGTGGTTTGGGTTGTTTTCAAATCTGTAAAATATATGGACTCTGGAGAACTGGAATTATCTCGGAGGAATGACCTGAAAGAACAAGCAATGTCTTTGCTGCAGCTGGGAAGAAACTGGGAGAAAGGAAAAGGAGAACAGGATGTGGGCCCAAAAAACTGCACCAGAGGAAGGGCTAAGCCCTGGGAAAAGCACAGATCAACCAAAATATTCATGAGACCACCTGCAAAGACCTTTTGGAACTTCTCCAAATTTGAGTGGTTCTCAGAAGTGTGATTTGTTAACTGACCCAATGAAAAAACAAAGGAGAAATTTTTGTTGAAGAGCTGAACTCAGTTTGGAGTCATCTGCAGGTGAACTTTTCTTTAAAGCAAAATTCCAAAGACACACATAGAATTGGTGCTTCTTTTAAAATGCATTTTTAAAACAAATATTTGTAGCATTTCCCATACCGCATACCACATACAAGCTCACACATGAGACACTCCAAAAACACTCCAGTTGCTGAGGTTCAATTCTTGTGCAGGTTCAATTTCCTCCTATCTGTGCAAGTATTTGACTCCTTATCCAGGAGAATGATGGGCTTAGGGGTTAAATAAAAGCCAAGAATCATTGCTGAAATGAAAGAATGGGCATTGAATGGGGACTTAAAAATGGCAGTTTGTTCGTGGTGTGAAGAAAAAATTAAATTGTGTATTGCTTCTGGCATAGGGTAGTTTGAGGGGATCACTGTCTAGATTGCTTGAGCTCTCAAAAGGATTCCTGCATTTCTAAACTGCTCTCTGCAGGAGGAGGATATTCTGATGCCAGCAAACCCCTTTACAAGTGCTGTCTTTCAGCCACCTGGGGTACACACCTTGTGTTGGTGGCTTGACACTCAGACTCTAGGTTTGTTTCTTAAAATGCCTACTTCACAGTCTGTTGTTGAGGCCTGCAGCCACTAAAAATCTAAACAGGATCTGAGCCTTTACAGTAAAATAAAATCAAACAATGGGATAGTTGTAATTTAATTAAAAATCATGTGTTGTGAACTGCTTTTTTGTTGTTGTTGTCTTTATTTATTTAGATTCTGAGCTTTTAATTAAAATGGCTTTTATTTTCAAATTTCTGAGCTGTGAGTGCTGATCTCATGCAATTTATTTTGAGGATTAAGGATTCAAGGGATTAGATGGATATGATAAACTCCAAGTATTGTAAAAGCTGACTGAAAATATTATTGGGTGCATTATAAATGGAGGAACCCAAAATAAAACCAAGGGAATAATCAGATTCCCAAACACACATGGGGAGCAGAACCTCAGGTGATATGGCTGCAGCTACTGGTTCCTTGTGGCAGGACACCCCTTAGAGTGATGCTCATTAGCAGGAGGGGGACCTGAAGAGAAAGGAACAGCAAGGCTGTTTTCAACTGGAGATGGGAATTAAAGATGCTTGGGTTGGATGGAATTTTCTGAAGCTGTGTAAATGCTGAAGGAATGGATAGGAACTGCCAAAGTAATTCAGTAGAGTACTAATGTCTATTCTATTTAAGGGTTGGAAGAAATCTTACATGAAATGTTTCATTCCATATTTGTGTGGAGTAAGGACCTCTTTTAGAATGGATTCTGTTTTACAGAAAGTTGCTCCTGTCTTTCTTTGATTAGTGTGAGAGGGGGTGGGGGGCTTCCTAGAAATGTAGAGATATAGAAAATGAATAGAAAAAATGCTAGGCAGCCTTGTGTGTGTCTCACCCTTCTGCCTGCTAAATTACTACTTTGGGTTCCCCAGCATACACCACTCAGACAGCACTTCCTCATGCCTTTGGGGGCGCCCTGGCACAGTGTGGGCAGTGATCAAATCAGAGCTTCCTTGAAAGATGGAGGCAAGAGAATACTGCCCTCAATCTTCTTCCCAGCTGCCCTTCATACTCTCTCTCTCAAGCACTGTGCTTATACTCAGCCTTTTCATTCTGGCTGCTCTGCAGCTCAGGTGCAAAACCATGCAATGGCTCTGTTCCCTCTTGGATGCAATAACAATAAAAAAACGCAACAATGTAAAGAAAATGTAAAATTTATTGATTTGGACTACTCCTAAGAACCACAGCTAGGGGGTGCGAAGACTGCAGGGGAGAGAACCTTATGCCTAAGACTGCATCAACTTTTGGGAACTTGAGCTCTATGAAAAACTACAACTTCTGGAAGAACAGACTTCTGGGAACCCTATACCAAAGCCTAAGAGTGAGGGGCTTCACTAACACCTATGAGTGGGGATGTCACGGTGCCCAGGCTGAGCACTGATCATGCTTCCCCAGCAGTGACCCGGGGAACGGAGAGAGGCGTTGTCAAGGGGAGAAGTAGAGTCTCCTCCTCTTCCAAAGGCCCCATTTCCTCAGTCTCTTCTCTCCAGGCAAAGGGCGGCGGCCCAGGCACATCCGCATCAGGGCACGGTTGTCCCTCAGCAGCTGGAGCAGCTCCTTGCGGCATTCGTATCCGTGGCAGCCCGTCCCTGGAGAGTCCGAGGGCCTCTGGCGCTTCTCCTGAGGGCACAAGGCAGGAGCCTGATGCCGAGGGGCAGAGGGGCTCGGGGGCTGAGCCCTCTCGGGCTGGCTTTGGCCTCTGCGGGAGACAGGCGTGCCTGGCTGGGCTGCCCCGGGCGGAGGCTCTGCCTGCTGTCCCCGGGGCTCAGCCTGCCCCGGTTCCGACCCGGGGCTGGGTCCCTCCCTGCCTCCGGGCCTTGGGCAGCCGAGAGGCCCAGCACCCCGGGCCCTGCCCAGCTTCTCTCTGCAGAGGCCCTCAGGTCTCACCGCACACCACCTTGGCCCAAGGCTTGGGCAGCTCCCGGCCCTTTCCCCCGGCACCATCCCACCTGCCCGGCTTCCCTCCCTCCCTGACCTGTCGCCACCGTCTCCGCAGCCACCAGCCGAAGGACACGCCCGTCACCAGCAGGTCCAGGGCTATGCCACCCCAAGAAGGCAGCATCGTGTGCCCCGAGGGGTTCTTCTCTGGGTACACGTCCTGCTGCTCCAGGATATCATCGAGCACAGCCGCGGTGTCCGTGTCCGTGGCAGGAAGGCTGGGAATGTCCACGGGCCGGCCCAAGATGGCGATCAGCCCAAGCAGCATGAGCCAAGGGAAGGTGCGGCCAAGCATGGTGCTGCACACCAGCTCCATAGCGGCTCTGGCTTCGCGCCGTGTGTGCCGTGTTCTGCCCGCGGCCCGGCTGCGCCACGCTGTGACCAGGGCTGCGATGTCACAGAACACGGCATCCATCGCCTTCCAAGGGCCCTGCCAGACCGCGGCATCCAACCCGGCACCCATCCGCGCCATGGCAACCGCAGCGCAGCGCTGAGTGCCACAGCCAGGCTTTCCTTCCTGGGCCTCCACCCCGGCCCTGGGCAGCCCATTCCAACATGGAATGCCCCTTTTCTGGGAAAAAGGTCTTCCTAGTGTCCAACTCAAATGTCCCTTGGCGCAGTTTAAACCTCTCCAGAACATGTGCTCTCTCTTGTCCTTGCCCACCTCTGAGAAGGCTGGCACTGCCTTGTCTGTAAGTTGGTCTTGGAGCTCCTGAGCCGTAAATTACCAAAATATCTCTTAGCTGAGGCTATGGAGAACTCCTGTATCCATATGAGCCTGGGCACTTTTTTGGACAACCTAGTTTGATGCTCAGGGCCACCAAGTAATCCCTGCTTTTTTTTTTCCTAGACAATCATTGCAAAGCAATGAATCACCATCACTAGCAGTCTGTGATCTATAATCAGTCTGGTATCTAGCAGGAGCCTTTTATTTTTACCTTGCATTTAGTAATAGATGCAGTCTGACATTTATCTTACCATT
This sequence comes from Oenanthe melanoleuca, assembly GCF_029582105.1. Lineage (NCBI taxonomy): Eukaryota > Metazoa > Chordata > Aves > Passeriformes > Muscicapidae > Oenanthe > Oenanthe melanoleuca. The sequence continues at coordinate 98,047,435 of NC_079335.1, read as the reverse complement.
TGAGAAGGATAGGAGAAAGCAGATACCTGGCCAAAAACACAAATTCTCTTTGTTCTTATGTCTGTGAAGGAGAGGTATCTTCCTTGACACCTACTCCCTCCATGGGTGTTATCATTTTATGTACCAAAGCTTAGGTGCTCACTGGATGGGATGAGAGAGCCCTGAAGAAAATATTGGCATGTGGCTAGGGCAGGGACCTGTGCCTGTGAGTGTCAGCAGGGTCCAGGACAAAGCAGGCAATGTGCCCATCAGGAACAATGCTGTGGGGTTTCACTGCAGCGCAGCCACAGGCTGTGGCTGTGGTTGTCCCAAGTAGCTGTAAGGAAAATATATTGTAGAGTTGCTCCAAAAAATACCATGACTGCCTGGATGTTACTCACTGTTAACCTGGATGCCAGATTGTGATGTGGCTTTGTGGGACATGCAGATGGAGTTAGCCCAAATGAAAGACCACCTTCAGAGAAAAAACCACAGAAATTGCTTTTTGGGATTTGGTAGGAACTTGCATTACTGACATCCTCTGATGAAACCTGTGGTCTGACTAAAAAGGAGAGGGAAAAGTGTGTAATATTCACTACCAAATCATCCTTATTAACGTAGTAAAGCACCACTTCTGATATTGGTTTTGGTAGTTCTGGTACTGAGCCTCTCTAGAGAGGAAATGAAGAGGGCTGAAGCAGTGTCGAGTTAAACACTTCATATGGAAGGAAAGGAAAAAACCAAGATAACTATAGGAGTAATACTGTACTAGTAGCTGTTATACAGACAGCAGTAATTTAGACCTATTAAGAATACTATTAGAATTATTTGGAAGAATAGAATAGTTATGATGTTCACAGGAACTTGTCAGATTATATGAGGTCCTTTTGCTATGGTCTGGATTGCTGTTACATCAGAATGAGGGATGAAGAGAATAGTTTCTGCCTCTTCCTGACTGTGGGATAAAAAGAAGCCAACCTTTTGTAAGATGCACATATTGAGAGACTGTAGGGTGTTAGTTTTCTCAAGCAGCCTGTAGGTAACCATCATACCCTGAGCAACCAATGAATCAGAATTCCCCTGATTAACTGAGGGCAAAATTTGAGGAACAAGTCAGCCAGGAGACATTTTTGAGATTTTCACAGGCCTGGTAATGTTGCACAACTTACACTCATGACTTACTGAGAAAGTTCCCCCCCACTCCCCTTTCTGCTTCCACCCAGGAGCTCTAATCCAGCTGTGGTTAACAGCTTGTCTTGGGGAAAACCCCTCATTGATAAAACTGCAGTTCTTCACAGGTCTGAATTTCCAGTAAACCAAATGGGATTTATTTCTTCAGGCTTTCAGGGTCAGATGAAGAGCCATAGTCAATCCGGCCAATGGAAGAGAGGTTCTGCAAAGCTTGGGAGCAGTTAAACTGAACTGCCAGAAGGATGGTCTGGCTGGATATAAACTGGACTTTTTTAAATTATGCCTTTTTATGGGAGATTTTTATAATTTCTGATCTGTGCTTTGTTCAGGTCTCACAGGCTGCATGATACAGGCAGCAGTAATCCAGCATCTTAGACTGACAGTAATGTCAGTCTATGATGGAAAGATGAACTCTGACCCCTGAGGAAAAGGATTATCCAATAATCCTGCTAGGGCAGTGGAGGGGCTCTGTTAAACCAGCTGTGCTCATTGGCAGATCTGACTTTTCTGGAGGGTCTGCAGGATGCCTGCCCAGCATCTCTCCTGTGGCACAGCAGTGCCTGGGGCTGAGTACAGATACTGCTGTGAGAACAGAGACCACACTGCTGAGCTTCTGACCACATTGGCTGATTCTGCTTTTTAGTGGTTATAAAATCACAGTTCCAACTGTAGTGGGTAATCTCAGATGTGGGCAGGATTTATCATGGAAACAATTGGATTTTGGCTGCCTTTGTGTTTAATAGCTCATGTTGTGAGAAAGTTGCATCAGAAACCAACAGCTGGTTGGCTTACCACTGGAAAATGTAAACTAATACTGTTGATATAAGAAGGACATCACCAAGAAGTCATGACTTCTATACACTTTTGAAGTAGATCTGAATTATTGACTCTGTCAACAGCTGAAATACCAAATTTAGATAATATTTCCCCACCACAAAAGGGAGAGAATAACTATTAGATTCTTTAGTATCATTTCTTCTCATGTTCTCGGCTGTGTGATTTGATATTTTCTGTCTCCTTTCTGTACCAAGACATCAAAACTTGGGTAGATTAAAATATTGATCATTCTTAATTTTAGTTCTACTCAGTTTAGACCTAGTCTAGAATACTTCTGCATTTTTGACTTGAACAAGAATGGATTTTTGAGCCAGCCTGTCCAGCCACAGGCATGAGATCCTGAGAGTGACAGAATGCCAAGAAGGCTTTTCTCTGAAGTATCTCAGGTTTTACACAGAAACTCTCTGCATGCTAAACCCTGGTCCTTCCCTCCTATTGCTTGTTCCTTGTGCTGTAAACAAGAAGATGATTTTAAGTGAGGAACCTATGAAAGGCTGAGCATAAGGAGAGACCTTTCATGCTCCTTCACAGGATCCTCAGGCAGCAGTTTGGTGCCACCTCTTGGAGACACTCGTTTTCCACTTCATTTCCTGGGCTTTCAGCCTGTTCCACATCCATTTGTGCCAAAGAGGATGAAGAACTGGAGTGCCACATTTACAGATAATTGAATAGACCCCTCGTCTAACTTGTGGACTCTTCTAAATAATGAAAAATGAAAGTTTTGTTAAATTTAAAGGATTTTCACTTTTAGAAAGCTTAACAGATTTTAAATTCAGACCTAGTAATTCTTTAGAAATTTCTGTCCTAAGATAGGAAAGTCATGGCAGGTGTTTCCCAGCTAGTTATTCTGCAGATAACTTCTTTTGTTGTTTGTTTTTTTTGTTTCCCCCAGAGAGCAGTAACTGTAATGTATGGCAGATTTCAGGGCACACTGTTCACTTCATGATGAATTATTTATACAGCCTTCTGACTACAAGGCAGCATCTCCGTGTCAAGCAATGTAATGCAGCTCTACATCAAGCCCTGGGACAAAAACACTGTACTGCCTTGAAAGCAGAAGGGAATATTAGGTTGGTAGGACATCCTAATCTCTGAACTGTAACTGCAGTAGGACAAAGGAATCTGCATTCCTGCTACAATAGCAGTGGAGGTTTTAATCATTGTAGTGACAAGAGTAAGACAGACTTTGGATTAAACAATAAGGGGAGAAAATGCCTAATAATAAGAAAAATTGATCCCAAACCATGGGGACAGCCTACTATAGTAGAGAATTAAACAGGTTAGATGAAATGTCAGGTGTAATCATGCACTGAGTGTGATGTAATCCAGGAGGGTGACCCAAGATCAATCTCTCTTCATGGTCTTATTATCCAGGGTCCTATTGTGGACCAGTGCTTTTATCACATCAACTGATTTCCTAATTTTGTGCAAGATTGTATCATTACCATCTGTTATTTGGTTCTTTGGGTTTGGATATAGAAAAATGTCACAGGCAAAGACAGTGTGTTTTATAAAATGTATGTGCATTGTCTTTTGTGGATCTTGCAGCAGAAAATCTTTTCAGCCTTCACAGTGAGATACCAGTTGCCCAATAATGTGATGGGTACCACATCACCCTTCACCTTGGTGAGCTGAAGGGATGAATATGCTGGGAAAGGTCCACAGACAGCTTTTGAGATACTCTTTTAACTGGAGATAAATAAGTATTAAGATAAATCCTGGATATCTACTAAGTTTTCTATGCTTATTGTTTTGCTGGAAATGCACAATGACAAAATCCTGATGAAAGTGGTGAGTGTCACAGCACAGAAGAGCATCTGGAAGGGTGGAAGATGAGACAATCTTGCTTGAGAAGAGGTAGCAGAAGGTAGTTTCAGTGGTGTGGAGTGTGTAGGTAAATGCCAGGAAAGGATTTCCACACAGTCCTTGAGAAGAGAAAATTATCAAAGGAACTTAAAATTACTGACCTCAGTTCTGGTTCTACACAAGGAAATTTTCTGGTTTCAGTTTTTATTCTGCCCTGCTCTACCTTTACCTAATATTTGAAGCTTTGGTAAGAGTATGTAAACTAAATCTTTCCTGGATGCATGAACCTGGACTTGGGCAGCATGTCACTTTTAATGGGATCACTGTCTGCAAATCCAGCCTCAGCAACTGGTCACAAGCCATAGGATTTCTACCTCACCACAGGAACTGGCAGAAAACAAAAGGGGGTGGAAATGAAGAAAACAGCTCATCCTGCAGATAGGCTGTTGAGAAAATAACCATGGTGCCAACAGACAGAAGTATGCCTTTGCTGGGGCTCCAGAGGTTTGCATCTTCAGCTAGTAGGAACTTGCCAGCTTGAGTGGAGTTACCTTCATATTAAGTTAAAGAATGTTTCTACCAAATTAACTGATGGAAGGAAAAACAACCTCTTGCCACACACATACCATTTCATACAACATTTCTCCACACTTGTGTTATCTTTTTGCCAGTTGTAGTCTTTTCTTGGGGCTGCTGGACTTAGAGAGTTTGCCCTTTTATTTACCCAAAGAAAAGATGCATCTTGATGGTAAAAATACAGACTTCTCTACACTGCCCTACCATTGCTGGGTTTTTTTAACCATTTTCTGGACAGACCATGTTTTAATTTCTGTAATGCATTACTTTTTGTCTTATATGCAGTGTTTCTATCCAACAGGTCAATACTAGTCACAGTAAATGTTTGCCCACAGGAATTGCAGTCCTAAATTAATTTAGCAGTGGTCACTGAAATTACTTGCATGAAAAATATAAACTGCTGAAACAAGAGGCGTTGTTGGGAAAACCTGAGAGATGTGCTTTCTCTGAAGATATGTTCTTAAAATATCTGAAAACATTCAAATAACCTCAAAAAAAGTGTTGCAAGATTTCTACAGATGCTTCCTTGCTCTTATGGGAAACTTGTTAATCTTAAAACCTGTGAAAAATATGCATATTTTCTGTGTTCAGCATAATTTCATATTTCTATGTGTGGGAAGGAAGGTAGAGGATTAAATAACTTTGCTGGAGGCAATTAAAACAGGAGGAAAAAACTACCACAAGCCCCGAATAAGGAGAAAAATCCTTAAGGTTTCACTGAAGTCAGCCAGAGAGTTGGAGAAAGAAATCCTTATGAAGCATGAAATCTGCTTTTGTCCCTGTAGTTTTCAGTGACACCAGCTTCACAACACACAGAGTAGTGCTCTGCTTGGAATACTGTGAGGTTCCTGCCTTGGTGAATGCTGAGAGACAGTGGAAGCCTTTCCTGTGCTAGCCTTAGTTCTCCCTCTAACCCCCAGCTAGCATATTTTCTCACTCAGGAAAACAGACAGCTGACAAGAAGGCTGCCCTCTAGATGGTCCCTGCCAAGGTAGTCACAGCAGGTGGGAGATACCAGCAGTGAGCTGGCTGGGGGCAGAGCATTGCTCAGGAGTAGACAAAGCTCTTGTTTGACCACAATTCTGAGCTGCCTCTGCTCTGCTCTGCCTTGCCCTGAATTCTTTAGCAACCTTTGGGCTAGCCATTTGTTTGTCTTGAAGAACATGGGGGATTATTCTGTAAATTTTTTTGGTCACTCTGATGCCTTGTAACTTCCCAGAAAGGGCTTTTATTTGAATTTTGACTCCACTTGACTTAACTGCAATCAATTATTGCATTAGCAATGAAACAAGCTCAAGTTAAAAAAAAAAAAAGAAAAGGAAAAAAAAAAAAACTACCCAACCGTTGTAAGCTTTTATTAAACACACATTGTCTGCATCCAATGTTCCCACATTGAGTGTGACCACATTGGCAGGAAATCTGCCTGCAAGGTCACTCCAGCAGTGGTTGGGAGATAAATCCAGTGCCTGAAGGAGGAGAGAGGCAAAGCCCTGTGCACAGCAGAGGGAGAAACTTCACACATTGTAAAGGAATGCCCTTTTGTGGTTCTTTCTATTGAATGCCAAAAAAAAGTGGTAGCAGCACTGACTGGCATTTTCAGGGGAGCAGGGGATTTCTTACTTGCAGGACTACGCCATGCTGCAGCCAGGAACAAATAGACAACTTCTTTGATTTGCTGCTGTCCTGTGTGTTTATTCTGCCTCATGCAGCAGCTCAGTGTTATTTGCAAGGATGCTACTAACCCTGAATAATTCACTCATGGTAGCTCTAATATCTTTGCACTCATCTTTGCAACAGTGCTGTGAGGTACTGAGGAACAAGGCTTTGTAAAAGACCATCATCTCCTTTTTTGTGTGCTTTTTCTCATGCAACTCTGAAACTCTGGTCTTGTGTTTCCTACCTTTTTTCCAACTTTTCCAACTTTCTGCTGTGCATCTGAAGGGACATGCCTTTAAACAGACTTTGAGAATGACCTTACTTTCTGTGAGAATGACCTTGCTTTCTGGGGAGAGTCTGCTTATTCAGTTATGCTTTTAAATTAATTTCTGCACTACGGTGGTTTTCCTAACTGTTACCCATTCAAGCTAAACCTGGCATTTTCTCATCAATACACTTTGTTTCTGTCTTAGGCCAAGTCATACATTTGGAGATTGATCCACTAGTTTTCTGAACTCTAGAGGACTTTTTCATAGATGTAGCAATCCAGCCCAGCCTGAATGAGCCACAATAAATAAACACAATAGAATGGCCAGATACATTGCTTGCTTGTATACGTGGGACAGAAGTGTTCTTTTAAAGGGTTTCCACATTTCCAGGCTGTCTCCTGCGTGCAAGCAGCGTGGGACCCTGTGGATGGGCCAGCGCCCTGTTCCTGCTGCTAGGGAATGCAAATCGGAGCTGCTTCTGTAGACTTGGAAAGATTAGATGGAATTTCCATATTACAAGTGAGAAAATGCAAATATGCATTCAAAGATTCAGTGTCAGGGCTTCATAATAGAAGTTCTTGGTGGTTTGTCATCTTAAATGCCCTTTAGATAAAGGGTAAGGGCTAAAAATGAATGTGACCTTTTCCTTCTCCCATCTAGATCGAGATCTGTGCCTATTTAGGGAGTGTGCATGTGCCTGGAATGAAAACAGCTTACTTCTGGAAGAGCATGTTAAAACTATGGTGCTAGAAACACTCTAAGAAATCTTCAACTCATGCTTGAATCAAATCTGCGCTTTCTCAGGTTCCACAAAGCTCGCAGCTTGACAGTGAAATTCTACAGCTTATGTAAATATGAAAAGTCTCATTGGCAGGTGTTGGAGCTCACAAGTGGATATATATAATCTCTACTCTTGTACAGACCTCGTGAGTCAAACAGGACTTTAAAATCTTTAGAACAGTGTTGGTTTAATTTTCATGTAGTTATAATGGAGGCTCTTTATCTGAACTTTCTTTAAACAAAGTGAACCACAGAGTGCCTTGCCTTCGGCTCCCTTGTTAGACCACAGGAGCAGAAGAACTTGCTCTCAAAAGAGGTCACTTATACTGATACTCTAAGCAGCTCACAGTCTCTATGCATATATGTCAAAGTGTGGGTCTACAGCTGCTAATGGTAGCTGCACAGTAGTGACTAACAGTAGTAGTGTGAGGAAAGCCTCATGGTTAGTCAGCGTGAAATGGGATACAGTCCACCACTGTGATTGCCTTAGAGCTTTCCTGACCTCCACAGCAGTGGGGTACCCTGTCCTTCTCCTGCCCCACCAGATAGAAGAATTTAAGTCAATCTGGTCTTCTTCTAAAGTAGCACATGCCTGGGGCTGAACCCAGGCCTCCAGTTGCTGATATATGCACATGCATGCTTTGCTTTTGTTGTGCTCTCATCAGATTGGCAGCATCTCCTCAATTAGAAGTGATCAGCAGCAGGCATGGGTAAGGAGGTTGCATCTAGATGGCAGTGTTACTTCAGGAGAGTATTAAAAGTAATCCCAGTTCTGCATGGACTGAGCCTGATTGACCTTACGTAGCAGGAGGAGAACATGCCAAGAACTTATCTTGTACAACCCGTTAGTAAGCTTCAAGGTTTCTTGAACCTTAGAACAGTCATTTTATGTCTTTACAAACCTGTTCCACCTGTCTGCAGCTTGTCAATATTTATCCTGTGGCTTATTACATTCCCAGGCCTCATAAAATGCATTGATTTGTTTTGCTTAACCATTTCTTTGACTGTTTGTCTCCTAGTGTAAACCACGATGTGATATTAAATTACACCAGAATAGACTCACAGTGCTGCATTCATTACACACACACACACACACACATATATATATAGTATTTTCATGCTAATATCTTAACAGGCTATTTTGGAAATGGCAAACATCACTAAATACTTCTGTTTAATTTTTACTTCCCTCTAAAGTCTGTGAACCAGTGATAAGTATTTCCTATTCTCAGAGTATACGAATCCCTGTCAAATATTGTCTGCCTTCTGGTTTTTAAAGAGCAAGTCTCATATTAACATCTGGAAAAGCCCCTGTGGTCACAGCTGTGCCATGCCATTGCTATTCCTCTCAAGCACTGCAGAGCCATTTGAAGTATTTCAGCAATGTCCTATGTTATTCTAAACCTCTGCAAGCTTGATGTGCACCTAGATTCAGATATGCAGATCTGCCTTTGGGTTTTGAGCCCAGGATATGCCCCCTCATGCGTTTAGGATGTGTGTGGTGGCTTTATTTTTGGCCCTGTATTTCTCCTAAAGCCAAAACATCCAGTCTTTGTTGTCTAGCTGCTATTGTTCCACACCCTTCTACTCCATGTCTTCCTTCAGGTGATGAGACAAGACAAGCAGATCCTCACACCAAACCATGAAATTCCATTTTTGCAGTGCCTAGCCTTAGCATGAAATTCCCACAGAAGGTCAAATGAAGATACGTGTCTGGCAGAGTAAAAGTCATGATAGCACAGGCGGCTGCTCAGATTTGCAAAGATCAGGTAGAGCAGGTTCAGAGACCGTGTGTGTGTGTGCTGTGAGGTGCATGTATAATACAAGCTGTCCTTGGCTACAGCAAGTGTTCTATTGCTCTGCTGTACTTCCCTAGAAGAGGTGCCCTTTATAAAGGATTTTTAAAAGCAGTCCTTGCTGTACTGTCCCTTCTTGTCTATGCAATCAGGAGTTCCCCTCAAACTTATACCTCATATTTTGTCACTTTTCAGGTCCAAAGTACACCATGCCTCCCCTCCCCTCAGCTTCTTCTGCCCAGACAGGATTGTTCTGATCAATCATTATTTACTGAGTTTCATCCTTTTTGCTGGTTGTTTTCATTTCCCTCTAGAAAAAGGGATTCAGTCTCCTTTTATCTCAGTTGAAAGCTTATCCATACCTACCCTACTGCCAGTATTTCAAAATCAGGAAGTCTTCCTCAGTTGCCTTTCTGAAGAGGAAGGGTCAAACCCCCAGCAAAAGGCTTTCATTAATGTCAGTTTTATGTAACCAGAGTTAACTACAAAAATGCACAAAGATATTTATGGAGATACAGAAAAAGCCTGTGTTTCATTTGGCTGTTTGGCACTCTCTGAAACAACAAAGTTATTTATAAGATGCTGTATTGTTATAAATGTATATGAATGTGTGTGGTTTTGCTATGTCCTGTGTCAAACTATAGCATGTATTGATGTGTGTATTATCTCTGAGTGAAGATAAAACTCTGTTGATCAGCAGTGTTTTTCTTTTCAAGTCTTGCTAAGATCAGGAAATTAAGAGTGACTCCAATGTAAATAGCACTGAGAGTCAGCAGAGCTGTGTTCCCATGGGTCTCATTAGCTTCTTTAGCATGAGGACACAACCCTTTCCTCCTGATCCTTAAAGTTAAAAATGTCATACCCCCAGTATGACAACAAAAGAGTTGGGAGTTTTACCTAACTCTTTCTTCTTTCATTGACCCTATGAAGATTATGAAAATAAAACCTGCAAATGGAAACTCATATAATGAAGAGAGTAACTAACATTCAGCAAATTCAATTTTTAACCACTTTCCAGAGTTTGAAATTTTATTTCAAAGTTTCTTTTATTTTTCAAAGCATCTCTTCTAAAATTATTTTGAATAGACCCAGGAAAGTTTCTGCAATCTTTTAGGGTTTATTTCCCTCACTGGTACTGCAGTTTGCTAGCAACACCTGCCAACAATCAACAAAAAGGGCCCAAACTTTCTGAAAACAAACTTAAAAAATGCAAGCTGAAATTACAAATGGACCCTGAGTTTACACAAGTGCTGCTCCTATCCTGTGTCCTAAGCTGGAAAGTATGGATTGCTTGTTTCACATGGCTTTGAATAAAAATAAGCACTTTACTGGCTATAATAATAGGTCACAGCCATAAAGGCCTTTCCTAAATATGTCTTTTCCAGCATTCAATCACAAGATTTGGGCAAACCAGGAACTCTCTCCATCTATGAGTTTCCTGTGACATGGGTGTTTGTTTTTGGGAGTTCCTGGAGTGGATCCCCAGGCTGTACACAATTCTATGTTGCCCCAGGCATGCAGAAAAGCTCAGTCTAGTGTGAGACATACAAACAATGATGTGAAATTCCCCAGGCAAAGGTCTGTATTTTTTCTATATGTGTATACACATTGACATGTTTTTTTTAATGTGTACATATACACCTGTATATGGCACATAGAACTGCTGCAGTGCGAATTATACATATATAAATATATATTCCACATATAATTTAATGTATTAATATACTAATAACATTAATAGTTTTGTTGCTTATTTCTATATTGTGTGTGTTTTTATATATAGCAAAGCAGTGCTAACTTCTTCCACAATTAGGAGCTGTTTCAGTGTCTCGGCTGAGTTTCTGTCAAAGGTTAATGCATTGGGGATTGGGAAGATGGGGAGGTGTTAAACTGGGGTTTGGGATTTTTTTCTTTTTTCACTTCAGAGGGTGGGTGAGCACTGATGATTCACGCTGCTGGATGCAGCCAAAAAACTTCTGAAGATCAAACTAGGTTTCTGTGTTTTCACCCCTGTAGCAAGAGAGTGAGATACTAATTCTCATTATAAAAAAAATAAAGAGACTGTGGTGTGATAAAGAAGCTTAATTGAATTTTAATGACAAAATGAAAAAATCCTCCAAGACTTCCTGTTTGATGAAACGGATACATTTTCATCTGCCTCAGCAGATAATACAAAAAACAACACAATTTCTGCATTAGGTTTTAAGTTTGTCTTGTTGGCAGACCATACCCCTGCTTTCCTTGCTGCTAGAACAGACCTGGTTGCTGCTTCTCTCATAGATGTCAAGAAGGTCACACAGTCACCTCTATCTGCAGGGCAGTTTAATTTGAACCAATTCAGCAGTCACCCACTGTTTATACCCCACAGCAAGGATCTTCAAGCTATCCTGAGTGCTCACTCTCTTGCCTCTTGAGAAGATTGCTGCCCTTCTCCCAGTGCCTGTAAATACATGAGCAGAAAAACAATTCCCATGTTTTAGCATATCCTAAAAAGTGAGCAGGGGGTTGAAGGGCAAGTGTGATTTTCAAAATACTGGCTCAAATGAGAGCATGTGAGCAAACACAAACCCAACTATAGCTAACACAGCTCAGCTTCTCATTAGCTGCCTGTTGGATGGTGTTGGGAAAACCAATCCTTACTTCACCCAGAGGCTGCAAAGGTTTTCTAAATCTTTTACTATTGCATTGTGGATGTTCACTTTGATTTGTGCTCCCATTGAGCAATTTACCTCTGCTAATGACCTACTGAGATGAAAAGGATTTATCTTAGCTTGATTCATGATGCTGGATAAGGGACTCTGGTTCAATACCACCAGCTGTGTCTACATCTTTCTGGGTGTTACTAACAGAGGATGTCTCTGGAGATGGTGGCAGACAATCCTGTAGCAATTTCTGTGACTACAAATCCTATGTTAGCCTCCAGGACTGTAAGCATCCAAAGTCTGCAGATTTTCTTTCCTTTTGAAATGCAAATAAAGGCCAACCTCTGTGTCTCTGTCCTCTCTTTGGTAGGGGACTTTTTACTGCATTCACATTGGGCAAGGGAGCAGTTCACCAATTGAAATGTTTTAGTGCCTTCCTTTAGTCCAGTAGAAGACACCCCATACCCACACACCCAAGTGTATGTCCTGGTCCCAGAGTACATGCTGTTGTAGACTTGCCTTCCTTTGAGAGGTCTTTGAGAGTGCATTTGTTTGACAGCACATTGTATGTGATTTGCTGTTTTCTCAATCATATTTATTTGGCTTGTTTATAGCCTTTTTATTAAGAGTCATTTACCAAACAAATAAAAATTAATTTAGACTTGTTAAACTGTAGAGAACTGCCAGAATAAGACTATTACCTGAACTCTGAAGAAAGAAAAATTCATCAGCAATGCGTATTTGAAGGTCTTAACAATCCCAGGATTAGGCCATTTTTATGTACAGAACAGTGGGGTTTTTTTTATCCAATGGCCCAGTCCTACCAGGCCAACTGGCATATGTTGTGTCCCATCCTTCTAATGGCATTAAATTTATGGATAACACCTCTCCTGCCCCACTGCTCCAGCATTTTGTATCCACCTAGAAGCACAGACTTTCCTCAAGTCTGGCTCACTGCTCTGTTGGTTTCTCTGGAAGGACAACAGCTGTATGGTTGGCCACACATCATTTTCTGTTTATCATCAAAGTGAAGGATATGGTCACAGCTTAAGCTTTATTCTTGTTATCACATGAGACCTAAATTCTCATGAGAAGCACCACGTTGACAGCATCTGAAGTGCTTTCTCAGCCATGTGGTACTACAAGACCACTTTGATAACAGAATAACCAGCTAAAGATGACCTCCTTGATAAGACAGTCTCAGCAGAGATAAATCCCAGCCCATTTTGCTGTACTACAGCTTTGGATAACTCCCCTACTGAAGATGTACAGCTCAAGGTGTCTACCTTGACTGAGGTAGACAGTTGTCTGTCTTTCCACAGACAGAAATGAACTGTGGTTAGTCTCCACTAAATTATTCCAGAGAGCTATTTTGTTTTGAGAAACACATCTTTTGTTAAAACAGTACCATTGTATTGGGGTCGAGGCTGGTCCCCGACAATACTTTTTAGGATATTTGCAGATATCAGGACAAAAGTGGCAAAATAAAAGAAGAGTGGTACAATGACCACAACTTAGTAACATAAAACACTTTAATAATAATGAAAGTAAATGTGGGATGAGGCCCAAAAATCTGAATACAGTGATCAAGGGGACAAGGCCTCTTTAGGAGCCAGTGGTCGAAGACAGAGATACAGGGAGGTCCAGAGTATAAATATGGGGTAAGAGAGAGGGTGGAGTCGAGGTGAGGGTCCAATGGGAATAGGGGAAAGTGGTGCAGAGGTGGAGTAAGGGAAGGTAGGGCCCAATGGGGTAGACTGGGTGGAACACTGCACCAACTGAAGGCCAATGGCGATACAAGGATGGGAGAACATTCTAGGAACTGGGAGTGGTGATAATTAACTGGGAAATGAGGGTTAGGAATATGCATGAGGTATTGACATGGGCAATCCCATAACTCTTTGGAACCTTTTTTTCTGGGACCACCACAACTTAACAAAGGCCTCCCAAGGTTTAGGGTTGGGGTATATTTTTTTTTTCACTGACGGTTGCTGGACCTGGAATACTGGTCAAGCTGCCTCCCACACCACTGGAAAAATATTTTAAAGTTACATATGGGAGCCGTGTGGTTTTGTAGGAATTTGAAATCTGATTCACCACTTGAGTTGCACAAGGGAGCCTGAGGGAGGTTTGTAAGATCCTCAGCAGGATACCTCTATTCTGATTCAAAATAAATCTTTTCTTGATGTGCAAGCAGGGGATCATAGAATGGCTTGGATTGGGAGCGTCCTTAGAGATCACCTGGTTGTAACCACCCTGCCATGGGCAGAGATACCTTTCACTAGACCAGGTTGTTCAACTCAGTCATTGACCACAACCCTCTGGATGCAACCGTTCAACACTCTTGTCCCCTAACAGTCCACTCCTCAAACCCACCTCTCTCCAGTTTGGAGAGAAGGATGCTCTCCTGGATGGAGGGTGACCATGTCGAAGGGATTGCAGACATCCAGATAAATGACACTTGTAGCTGTTCCCTTGTCCACTGATATAGTTACTCCATCATAGATGGCCACAGGGTTGGTCACACAGGGCTTGCTCTTGGTGAAGCCGTGATGGCTGTCTTGAATCATGTTGCCATTTTCCATGTGCTTTAGTATAGCTTCTAGAGGGATCTGTTCCACGACCTTCCCAGGCACAGAGGTGAATCTGACAGGTCAATGGTTCCCAGGGGCCTCATTTTTACACTTTTTTAAGATGGGTACAGTGTTTCCCCTTTTCCAGTCACCTGGGACTTCACCTGACTGCCATGACTTGTCAAATATCATGGGGAGCAGTTTGGCAGCTACATCAGCCAATTCCCTCAGCACTCTGGGATGTATCTCATAAGGTCCCATAGACTTCTATATATTCAGGTTTCTCAGGTGGTCATGAACCTGGTCTTTCCTTGCAGTGGGAAGCACTTTGTCCCCCAGGCCCATCCTTCTGTCCATCTGCTTGAGAGATGTGGGAAGAGAGGCTGTCATTGAACACTGAGGCAAAAAAGTTGTTGAGTTCCTCAGCTTTCTCTTTATCTGTTGTTACCAGTTTCCCAGCATTGTTTATCTGGGAATACATAACATAGGGAGAAGAAATTCAAGCTCTGAGAAATGTTAGATAACACCCTAGTTGATCTATTTGTTTCTTCTAAAAGCTGTTGAAAGCTTTTTTAATTTTTAACAGCAGTCTTGAAATTTTTAATATTAAAGGTAGCTTCATTAGGATGTGATGATATAAGTGATAAAAGTATAGACAGTATCTGTCACAATATTTGGACGTATATGGGTACCTATAGTTGTTAAATTATATATGACAAGATATGTCATTAAGCCACCAGATTTGAGTAACAAATGTTTTGGTATGTTTAAAAAAGGAAGTTCAATTGCAATTTTTTTTCTATCAGTTTTTGTTATATAAAGAACATTTAACCTCCTTAAAAATACTTTTTAAAACACATTTTAAACACAGTAATTCAAGGAAGGAGGTACCACTACTAAATTAGGCATTGTTGGATGCAGACACCTGAAAATGTCTCTTTGTTCAGTTTTAGGAAAGGTAGAAAGAGAACTCATCTATTCATGACAGCTGTGTATATTTGATCTAATCTGGCTTGTAGCAAAACAGAGAGAAATATTTTAGGCATTCATGAGTCAAGCATTTCTTAGCCTGGAAAAAACAGGTGAGGTGTCTGTGTAAACAGAACAGCTTTCTTCCTCAATATAAACCTGCAGAGCAAGCCAACAGATCTTTCTTCATGTCTGGGTATACTGGTGGTTGGTGGTGTTTTTCTTGTTTCTATAACACTTGGAAATAGATATATCTCTGTGAAACACCTGAGAGGCAGCTACCCCTTGTTTACTAAAAAACAATAAATTATGTCCTCAAATAAGACCTTTTTTAAAAAGTAATCATGTTCCATTGAAGAGAAAAATGTCCTAAATCTCTCATTCCTCTTGACCACAGTTAATCCACAGAATTACAGAGAGATTCATCAGGCATGAAAGTGTGAAGGGCAACATAGGTGTCAGACAGAAAGAGGGCAGATAAAATTAATGAAAATAGGGATATAAAAAGGAGAAGGCTTCTGGTGAGCCAGAAATTAACCTGGAAAGGCAAGTAAGATTAATTTGCTTGTGGCCTGGAATTTCTTTTTATGCTTTTTGTGCTATTCTCCTTTCCTGTACATCTCCTAGGAAGTGAACCTTGTTCTGTGCCAAAATATTTGCACCTTTTTTGACTGAGCATCAGACTAACACACTGCTGCTACCCACCCTCATTTATTCTTCAGCAACTGCTTATCAAAACACTCTTTTGTGTATGTATTTCCTGCTTGGTTTCTTCTTTAGCTTTATAACTGTTATAAGGTTTTTCAATCAACATTCATGATACAGCTTTCAGGAGATGTAAGAAAAATAAGGGAGATGGGTAAAGAAAGCTAACAGTATTTTACCACAGAAGACTTATAGTTTCTTGCCTTGAGCAGTGGAATAACTTTTCTATTTTCTTGAAAGAAAAACAATGGGAAGTACAATTATTTATTATTATTTGCTTATTAATAAACAGTAATAAAGTAAGTGCATGTTTTTGCTGTAATGATGAGGTACCTGGTACTTCACCCTTGGAGTATTTATTTTTGCTACTTCTTTTCCTTTTCTCTGCTGCCATGGGACTTGTGATCCAAATAAGTCCAAACAGGAATTTCAGCTTTGCAATACCTGGCAGCCTCTGAAAACAAACACTGTTTGTACCGAGAGGCAGCTCCATCCAGATGGACAGAGGTTCCCATTAAGGGAGTTCATCCAGTGGGTGGGATTTTTATTTTATTTTTAAGTAATATTGCATTGGTGATAGGGACACAACAGTGGCTTCCTTCCAAACATTCTGCTGGAGGAAGCATTTCTGGTGGGGATAAAAGGTTAATGTCTTCCCTCTCTCTTGTCAGTATGTTGTTGACTTCTTTCATTGTAGTGGATGGTAACAAAAAACAAAAACATCACTTCTAGTGATCTGCTCCCCAATGTGCCATGTTTAAGTGTTATTTGAGTCCAAGGACTGAGTAAAAAGAGCCATTCAAGTTTGTTGTAACTGTGTCAAGACACGGGATTTCTGTCCTAAAGGGAGCAGAACATGGTTGCTGATTTGTATGTACTTTGTAGAAGGGGGAGAATATGGTTGAAAGTGATGGAACAAACTAAATTACTTGGGGTTTTTTTAAGCTATGACTAAGGAACTTAAGCATAGAGGATGGTTCATTACAGCAGTAGTTAAAGTCATCAAAAGAGGCAGAAGCAGTGTGAGGAAAGAATATTAATTATGAAGAACAGTGAGGGCTACTATTTAATTTGGTCCATTTCAGTGTAACCACTGGAGACATTCCTGCTCCTAATTATGGAAGAATGGGCAGATCACTGCTGCTGCAAAGGGAGAACTCACCATCAGTTCAGATACACTCATTGTACCACACTCAACTGCCTATTTTCTCTCTAATGGCAGATCTCAAATAGATTAATCTCAGAATTCTGCAGTGCCCTTTTGTAATAATGCCACCAAATATGTTACATTAATGTGCCACTTGCAGCTGGGGCAGAAGAACTGCTTCAAGTTGAAATTAACCTTCTCAGAAAGACATTGTGAGGAGTTTATTCAGAGAAGGCTGGAAAAAGTATCCTCATTGGACAGACCAAGGAATCGAAGCACAGTATGGTTGAATAATTTGCCACCCAGTGTAGTAGATGAGGCTGGTAACAGAGCTAATTCATCCTGGATCACAGCCCTGTTGCAAAAGAAATAGATCTGGGTCCCATTTGTTAGGAAGCACAGGATATGTATTTGAGGTGAAACAGGTCAGATTTCCATAAAGTTTTGCTAAAGGTAAAATTCGAACAATGTGTTTTGTGGTTTACTTTATCTCTTTTTTCCTTTTTTGTTTTTTATATTTATACATCCATGTGGCTACTTTAAAAGGTGTAGCACACATTCCTATGACAAGTTAATTAAGGAAATTCTCCTGTTACTTTTTTTCTGCATTCTATATCAAAGTGTACACTCCTTTCATCTCTTTTGGAAATCTTTTGCTCAAATTCAGTCTACATCTACCTGGATAGCCATGGCCAGCTGTGTTCCAGATGCTGATTATGCCTCATTAAGTGATGTGACATTCCTGCTGCAGGTCTCACAAGCCACCGTGGCAGGCTCAGAAATAGCTCTTGCGGGAAAAGAAATTCTAGATTTGGTAAAGATTAAGTTAGAAAAAAAATAAGGAAAGAAGTGCTGTTATCAAATGTGTGTTGTTGTCCCACACATCCCTGCTGGAAATGTTCCTCCTGCTCTGTGGGTCATGGCAAGGAGGCTGTTTTGGAGCATGGGTGGTAGTTTTTCATCGGCAGAGAAACAGCAGGAGTATGTGCAGAAGAGGAGCAAGAACACGAGGAAAGGGACCTATGAATTCAGCCAGGACAGGGAGACATTGGAAAGCCATACATTGCCCTGCTCTCTGAGGCTTCCACAGAGCTGGAAGGCTGGCAGAGGTGGTGGAGGAGGAGGGTGTTTACATTTCTTGGTTATTCAAGCCGGCAGTGCCTTTTATTTGGTATAAGGTGTAAAGTTGATGCTCTTTGGGTCTTCGAGATGTTGCTGAGAAGGTGAGGAAGAAGCTGGTGTGCAAGAGAGAGGCTTCAGAGGAGAACTGGTCCAGCCCTAAGGCACCCAACCGCTGTTTCTGGGCCCTGGGGGAGAACAACTGAGCTCCAAGAAACACGGGAGATAAATGTACCTGATAAATAACAAATTGTCTTCATCCACAAAGGCTCATTCTGTTCACATTGTTTATCAGTTGTTAGTCAGATATGCACGAACATGCCATTCACACCTCAGCAAGCATAAACCAATAAACGTGGGACCAATTTTAATGGCATACCCAGAGGCACAAGCTGTGAGGTGCAGGGTATCGTTTAATAGAGTCTGGCTCCAGATGTTTTCATGAAAGGATATATGTGCCTTATAATAACCTTAATTTTCAGATAGAAAATGAGAGAAATGGGTACATTTGCTAGCATGCACCAACAAGACTGCTGTTGCCTTTCCGCCCTGAGAAATAAATTTTTATTGTCCCCCTCCACCCTCCCTCGGGTGACTAGTTTGATCTTGCTTGCAATTTTGGGTTTGCTTCCAAGTTCTCAGACAGTCTCCTCTAGCTCACGCGTTGCTAATTACACCTTCTCTTTTGCTGTAGTTTTCACGTTGAGGAGTTGCAGAGCATTTCACTGTCCTGTGCCAATATCTGTTCTTTCAGCATGGAGAATGCAGGGTAACTTTAACCCCGTGGAAAATCAAGTGAATGGAGGAGTTGGCTCTGTGTGTAAAGAGGTCTCTTCACCTATAGCCAAAAGGGAGAGAGAGCATGGTGGGTGCTGTGCTCTGCCAAATCAGCTTCCAGTCTCTGTTGGCAGAAGGAAGACAAAGGCTGTTTCTAATGGAAAGTATTTAAATGCTGAGACTGGGAGGACAAAAGCTGGTAAATGTGCCAGGACAGCTGCGTTAATACCTTTGTCTTGACAAAGGTATTGTACAGTTCTTGATTGTAGCTGGCGTTATTGTAATTTTATGTTATCAGTGTTTATCTCTCACAGATGTAAAAAACTGAAGAATCAGGCTTATTTTTGGGACTGGACTTTTTGCCCTACTGATTTTGAACCTTAGGGATTCTATTTTCTCCCTCCCGTTTTTCTTCTCTGTATAGCTATGAGGCTAGAAACTGTTCCTTATAATTTCAATTTACAGCTGAATTTCTCATATAATCACTTGCTTCGTGGAGCTGAGGCTTTAAGAAAAATACCATGAGTCTGTGCACTCTTAAAAAACAACAACAAAACACTGCAAGAAAATTACAATATTCTCGTAAGTAAAAGACTGAATTCCTCGTGGCTGTTTTTCAAGAAGATAAGCACTGACATCAATCCTGCCTTGGGGTAGAAGTGCCCACTTCCACCTTCAGGGCTGGAGACAGAAAAGCTTTCCACTCTACTTTCATCTTCCATGCAATAAGGCTTCCCTTACTTTCTTTCTAGGACTGCTTGCCCAAGTTGAGAGAGCTTGTCTTATGACCCTGACACCTCCCACATCGGTGGAGTTGTTTCAGTGGATGTAATGAGAAGCCTCACATCTTTAATTAGCAAACTGCATTTGTGACAATAACCTTCGCACATCACTGTAGCTGATGTTTTCTCAGCTTTGACCTTTCTGTAGCAAGGAAATTACTCGACTTGCCCCACACTTTTCACTCTATGTTTTAATAACACAGTCTGGGAAAGGAATTAGCACTAAGCAGTTAGTGCTGCTACATCTAGCAAAGCATTTCTCAGCTTCTCATTTTGATGGTGATTAGGTTCACTTAACCAAGGCAGGCCTCGGGCTATGAAGTGTCGGAAAGGTTATCACAAGGCTGTGCAGGTGGGGCATTCAGGGTAGGTAGAGTGCATTAACCAAGTAATGCAAGGGCAAAGATGATCCAAGTATATAAATGGTTAAAGAAACAAATCTGAGAAGGCTGGACACCATACTCCCTAAATAAAATCTCAGTGAGCCAGCAGACATGGTCAGAGATAGTGTCCTGGTGTGCAGTTCATCACTGTGCTCTGGCATTATTGGAAGTTAATTCTCTGTGGTCACTGCTCAAGCTCTAGATTTCTCCCAAGCGCCATAAGTCTTTGTTTATTTAATATAAATAATAAAGTAAACGAATCCATTCTATTTGGATAAAAAGACAATTGAGATGCTAAAAAACCCCCAGATTCTAATCAAGCTCAGGCATGTGTGGTTTTTACTGGCATATTTCCTCGAGGAGCTTAATGCCATACTAAACTTTTGTAAAGGGAGAGAAAAGTCCCCTCCGCCCCGTTCCCACACACTCTCCAGGCAGCATCCAGACTTTTGATGGAACAGGCTGGTTTCCATAGCTCTGCACGAAATGCAAAGAGTGTAATCACTTGCTTGCAGGCTCATTTGTGGGAATCAAACCAGTCTACATCAGAAAGGAAAAGCCTGGACACGTAACAGAAAGATGATCCCAGGTATTAATTAACAAGGCTGTGCAATACCTTGGCAGTGGGGGAGGAGCTCTTGTATAACCCCGTAGTCTGGAGTAGAAAGGTAAATATGTTTTATGGTGTTACATAACAGCATAAGGTAATTCAGGGCTGTACAGATTTATCATGCACCTGCTGATTGATAGCCCTGTCCCCAGGACAGCATTTAAAAACCTTCTTCCGACTGTACTACTCCTGCTTTCCTTATTCCAGTGAGCTCACTCACATTATGAATTTCAGGCGGATCAGGACTCCTTTCCTTATGGCTTTTTCTCAATATCCAGTAAGCAGTGTGTCTCATCAGTGCACGATGAGCTGAAGGGATTCTCTACAATGTTATTACAGCTTCTCTATCTTCATCTCACGGGTTTACATCACTACGGTGCCACATTGATACAAAGAATGTGTCTTTGTAACGACCCTATCTGCTAGATACTTTATCATCACAATAGGAAAACAGGAAAATAAGATTCATGACTTGCTAAAATCCAGAGTGAACCCATCACAAAGTGGGCACCCTGTGAATCTTGAGTCTCAGGCAGAATTGTAAACATTAACTCGTCTTCTGCTAGATCAGCCTACAAAGAATAAGTATTAGGAAAGAGTTCCAAATGTATTCTGTATTTATAGAAAGGGCATAATCTCTCATTCTCCTGGCATGAGGCAACTGCCAGCACTTGGAGATCAAAAAGGTACTGGGTTTGGGGTTTTTTTAAATGCAAAATTTTTAAAATTTCTTTTTCATGTTCTCATAAGAATATGAAAAGAGATTTTTGGTTAGTCTTTTTCCCAAGTGGCATTGCTCACTTTTTTCCAGGGACCTACATTAGAAGGAAAACTCTCTTAAGCTTTGCAGTTTTCTTGTGATTTCTATGACTTATTTTGACTGGAAAAGGAAGTTATATGCTCATTTATTGAAAGGTCTGGTAAAGATCTTGGGGGTTTTCGTGTCCTCACATAGTTGTTCAGTCTGGGAGGCAGGTCCCTTCAGCCTCTCTCTGTCTTTCCTTTCATCTCATTGTCTGCACTGTTACTCATCCTGAACATTCAGTGGCCATTCACAAGCTGGCAATACTTCACCTGTGACTCACATCTCAGTCACTTGTCCAGAAATGAAGCTGTCACAGGGGCTGCAGGAAGGGCAGACAGCCCTGGGAGGATGAGTAAACCCACTCACTGAACTTTCTCCCTTGTGACTGGTGTGATGTGTACTTAAGGACTTTAGGGAAGTCACTCCAGTAATACAAAACAGCTCGTGGAAGTGCCTATGAATCAAAGCTGCTGAGATCTGTGTTGTTCTATGTAACTTTAGACTGAGTCCACAGCAGTTTGCAGTTTAACCTGAGATGATTTCCTCTCCTCCTTTGTGTGCTGCAAGGGCACTGAGACCTGACTGCAATGACTGTCATGTTGCAGAATGACACAGGTTCTCATGACTCTTAGGCAAATCCCTGTGCAGCCCAATGAAGTGAGACAGAGCAGGGAAACACTGCTGTCACTAAAATCCAGAGGCAGAGAGAGATTTCATGAAAGTGTTGTGAGAAGTTTTATCACTTAACCAACATAGTTTCTACACTGCAGCAACTAGAAAGTGCTGTCACAGAAATATAATTCCTTGTCAAGACTCAATCTTCTTGTTCTCCTAATTGGGAATAAAAGTGCATGCCCTTGCTTGCTTTTTGAGTATGGGGAATGTTTAGCAGAATTTGAATGGAAATGTAGGAGCAAAGATCAAGGTTATATAAACTATTTAACTTAGTGCATAACTAAAGGAAAACAGGAGAAAATCATTTTAGCCATAGCAAAGATAAGCAACTCCCAATAGATATACAGAGAATTAAAAGTGGGTCTCATCTAAATAATTTAGGGTTCTTCAATCCAAAGTGAATTATTAAAGACAAGAACCTGGGCATAGTATGAGACCAGTACTCTTAGGAGTAGATGCTCTTACAGATCAATAATTGATTAAAGACTGAAAATTTCTCCACTTGATTCTTTCCTTCAGTGGAGAATTCTTCTGGGATAGTGAACAGGCATTTAGATTCATCAGATCCTCAAGGGAATTTAAATGTCTCTATCTGGATGCAGCCCAAATGCAGAGCAACAGGCAAACCTCTCTCCACAAACTTAGGATCTGCCTGCTTAGCACCTTATGTAGCACTATAGCAGTTCAGAAATGAGACAGAGAGGGATCTGGGCTGAAATCTCTGAACAGGCTTAATGACTTTAGAGACAGAAAGTAATTGGGAACAAAGCTCAGCAAATGGCTTCTTGCCTAAAAAAACGAGGCAGGAGGTCTATTAAAATGAGGCAGGAGCTCTATTTCCTTTGATTTGTATAATTGTCTAATGGTTCAAGCATTTACCTAAGAATGGAGCTATCTACATCTCTTCCTATCTCAGGGCAAAGGGCTTTACTCCTGCACATCCCATGCATTCTGAAAGAGGGACCTCCAGGTTGTGTTTGGTTATAATGTGCATGGAGGGATGTAAGCAGGGAGCTGGAAGGAGAGAGAAAAAAGTAAAGACCCCCTTCAAAGCAGGGTGGTGCTTGCAGCATAGAACTGTGCTCCTTCAATGTTTGACTATCCAGGATTAAGCAAGTTAAGCACCTACAGCTGTGTGACAGCTCAGAATGGACCCGCTAGGACTTCAAGTGCTGCCACTGCCAGGTTATTATGAGTCTCCCTTTTTGCTGAGCCTCCTCTGCCCCACAGCTCCTGCCAGCTGCACAACAACCTGATTTCATCCCACAGCCTAAACAGGGATGGTTCTCTATGTATGTGTATGAAAGTACATGCCTAGGAAGTGGAAGAGTATTTTTAATCTGTAGCAGAAGGATCTGAATCTGGATCCCATGTTAGGTACTCTAGCCACTTACAACTTTAAGCTTTAACATTTGACAATGTTAATCTTACAACTAACATTGAGTGACTAGTCTGTTACTCAGATGGATGCTTTCCAAGTCAGGCTTCGTGCTCTGGATCAGGGATTGTATGAAGGAACCTGCATTCCAGAGAGATTACAATCCTGACCTAGCTTCAGAAGTTTTTAGTAACAAACTCCCAGGACATACTGTGAGCTTCCTGGACCACCAGCAATATTCTCTGGCTCTGTACTGTCCCTGTGCTAAATTTAATGGCACTGAACGGCAGGAACATAGCTGCATGCTGGGGGTAGCTACACTGCCAGCCCTGCTAGCATTTTTTGCCAGCCCAGCCTTCATTTTCTCAGCTGTCTCATTTAATCCTGCACAAATAAATCTTTCAACTTTATATTTCTAAATGTCTTGGAAAATCCAATTTCTTCTGTAAAAGTGGTAAAAATCCCTGTTTCATGGTCCCAAGATGTTGAACGAGCATGTAGATTCACATCCTTCAATCAACAAAAGAAAAATGCATTTCCTACTGATGTAAACCTTTGCTCAGTTTCACAAGCCCATACATGTAAGCAGTGATTAATTCTCTTTGTCAAGGTTGCACTTTTCACAGGTTATTATAGTTCTAGCATGGCCAGCATAGAATTAACTTCCATAGCCTCTGGCTTTAATTCAGAATAAAAGGGATTAATATGAAGGGAAAACCTCTACCAGACACCACCACATTTAGCTTTCCCAGCTACAGCTGCATCTCTAAGAAGTAATTAATAATAAACTAGAATGGAGCTGATGAGACCAGGTATCATAGAGAAAATTGTACTGCTTTATGTGGAAGGATGTGTTGTCCAGTTCAGGCAGCTTTTTAAAATAAGATTCTCATGGGCTTATGATTTTAGATCAATATTTCATATTACTTGCACTCTAATTTGCTGGAAAAATTATTTCTTCCTTGTCTCTTTGCTGTCAGACAGTTTTCAGTGGGCTAAAGCAACATTTTAGGAAGAGTTTCTAGCAGTAGACTCTTGCATGTAGTTAGTTACATTAAAAAATTCAGTTGTACCTGCAAAGGTGTCAGAACTACACGTGGTGCAAATACTCCTCCTAAGCAGAAAGTGCCTCCATTCTTCTTTTCACATGATGAATTCCAAAGTCCCTGCAATATTGTAAATAGCTGAATGTATTCTGTGTGCATTATATTGCAATATCTGTATTTGCTTTGATAACAGATACTATCTTTTCCCAGCTGTTGCTCTCAAAACCCAAAGCAAGCCCTCTGTGTCTAGGTTTCTTGTTTCTTGCTGCAGGCAGGGGACAGGCATTAGGACAACAAACCCAGCAGATACAGCCATTTCTTAAAAGGTAGCAACATTTGAGTGTTTGTATAGCTTAAATTTAGGGGTGACACCCCCTGAAAGATTTTAGCAGATTGCATAAATCCAAATTTACCCCCCAGACCACAGAGCTGCATAGAATATAGTACAGATAGTGTTTGAATATCAAAGGGGTGTGAAAAAAACTTTGCTTAGAATTGTTAAGAAGGATCTAAAGGATGACCCTTAATTTGTGCCTTCTTGCATCTGTTCACATGCAATTTTTACTCATCAATAATTTGTTCATTTTGTACTGTAATATCAATGTAAGACTTTTGTGTAGTCACAGATTATATAGGAAAATAGGAATGCATCAATTTATTGATGCATCAATGCATCAATAAATAAATAGACAGATAGATAAATTTTAAAAAATTAATAAAACTCAATTATTCTGGCCCAGGTAGGAAATCATGGCCATGAAGCCTAATGATCAATAGCAGCCTTTCCCATTTTTCCTCCTCTCTTGCATGGGATAAATGTCAGATTATTTAATGACAGGACACATCAAGTTGATTTCATGCAAGGCCTGCTTTGACATGAGAAACAACATGACAGATGCAGCCAATGATAAATGGTTTCTACCTATGGTGTTTGGTGCAGGAAGATGGAGAGGTGAGGAAACTGATGCATAGCATCTTTTGAGGGTACAGCAGAGATCCATCCAATGTAAGCCAAAGCATTTCTTCTCTGTAAGTACATAAAAATTCAATTAGACATCTATTTTTCCTAAGAGGCCTTGGGGCTGTGCAGTGTAAACACAGAAGCAACTAACAATAAGAAAGGTCACACTATGAAAGTCAGAATACGTGGATTTCTGGAGTAGATACAGAAAGTCAAATACAGTGACTTGAAGCACCTTAGAAAAAAAAGAAAAAGGCAATTTAGAGAAAAGGAGATTTTTCTTTTTTAATAAAGGATTTGTTTAATGTTTTATGGGAGGCAACTGCCTCCCATAATTAGATAGAAGTTACTTAAACATCCCATTGCTTTTTGGACAATGTAAAAAACTGTAAATGCATATAATTTACAGGTTTCTACAGCCCTGCTTTAGTTGTACTGACTGGCTGGTTCTGCACTTGCAGTTCTGGAAATTAGCTACAGTTGAACTGCTTGGGTCTTTATATGTGTCAACAGATAAAAAATCCTGTGTGGTTCCAGCTGGGAGAAAATTGTTCTTGTCTTCCTTTTGCATGCGCAGACAAGAAATGAGAGAACTAAGTTTGAAAAATGAAAAAATTAAATTCATATTTTCTCTTTCTACGTAACACATCGATATATTTGCAGCATGAGCATTAGCTTTTATTGTGAGCTTAGCTGCCCTGTGGAAGGGGGAAAAAGTGGTGGTATCACAAGGGAAGCTTGCTTTCATACACCATCTCTTGTCAAACATTGAAAGCCAAAACACACGAACGGCATTCTTGCCCCAAAGGTGAATGCTCTGGAGGAAACACAGCAGCATAAAGCTAATTCATAGCTCAAGCTGGCTAACCAGTTCCCAACGAGCAGCTCTGTATATAAAAGCAGTGTTTGAGGTCTGTGAGCAGCCTGAGCCATGTAGGAATTTCTCCACTGGCATCTCTGGGATGAAGGTGCAGGAGGAGAGAAGGCGGAGCTGGCTCCCTGCCACCCTCCAGCCTCTGTGTGGCTGGGATGTGTAAGCTGCAGGTGTGTGCAAGCAAACTCTGAAGGAGGAGAGAGAGGAGAGAGCTTTTGTACCCTCAATAAACCAACCCCTTGGCTGTAAATGGCCTAGCTGTTTATTTTTTGAGAGCTGGCCATTGCTGCTGGGCATAGGTACTTGACAGCTTTCTGTCTGTGCCCATATTCTGCAGTCCTAACATACCCAGGATTAAAATCTGTGTGTTTCCAAGACACTAAAGATAAAATTCAGCCCTTTAGTGAATTGATTTCCCACACAATTGTGTTGCCACGAACCACAACCTTTAGTTTGAGGGCCTGGATAACACACAGGCAAAGTGACCGACTGTGGCTGAACCACAATATTTAGGAAAATATTGTATCTGAGCAAATGCTTGTTTTCAGGGCTTCCTCAGTTACTATATGGGCATTCTGTTTGATCTACATACCTAGCATTTGCACTCCTGATGCCCTCCTCCCGTATATAAACCTTGCTGAGGGGTTTATCTGTCATGTACATCTGAAGGTGACTGATATGAGACCACATACGCAGCATAAGTTAATTCTGTCCTGCCAGAATGAATGGCTGCAAATATCCTGCTTATTTACTGCAGGCTAATGCATAGACAACTGCAGAAAGGGTTTTTTTGGTGGTTATTCCTTTTCTGCATCCTTAAGTACTTCAACCAATTTCTGAAGAGACAGGATTTTCCTCTTGAGAGTGTTACGTGATATTTGTGCTGTCAAAGGCTTTTCTATGAATACATTCTCAGAAGTAACAGAGCCATATAATGATAGGCTGGATTTCTGTGTTGCTTTTTAATTTCAGATCTGAGTGCCATGTATCCATTTTAATTAGCATAGAAAGTCTTGTTTAGACAAACATACTCCATTGATTCTATGCAGCAAGTTGCTTTTTTATCTTGATGAGTGCAGTGCCCTTGGTCTCCACCAGTGATCTCTGTCAGCACAGTAGGGCTCTACTCCTGCTGTGCCATTTCAGGATGAAGAGCAAGGACTCCACAGAAAGCTGGGCTTTCTGAAGCTGTGACCCTCGAGGTACTGGCTCACAACTAACCAGTGAATGGTTGTCAGACCAGCTGTCACTCCACTTGGTGACACTTTGTACTGAACTCAGCAAGCACACATGTAACCTAGGAGCAAGGTGCAACTACTGATGTTCACTTAAATCTCATATGTCATAGTGCCTTTTGTGATTAGTCTGTTCTATTTCCAGAATTTATTGTCCCACTAATGTACCAAGTTGCAAATGTAAAGTGACATTGGTTGTTAAAATGTATTTGTTTACCATAAGTTGTATTGACATTGCCAGTAAATTACTTGGCTTTTCTACATAACTGAAAAATGGATTTTAAAGTTTCATTTCTTGTTTTTCAGTGAGTGACAGATAACAGAGTTTCATGTTCTAAAGATCTGCTGGATGAAAACTGAAGTAATCAGTACATCTGATCTACAAGAGAGGGAGTATTATTATCTCCAGTTTAGTAAGTGCCTTGGAGAGTGGAAGATGGCAAGGGAGCATTGGAAAGGCAGCTTGGTAGTGCTATGGAACACTTGCCTTCCTGGTGTCTCTCCCACTCCCTGACAGCCTGTTGTATTGTGCCTGAAGCATGTCCTCACAAACACAGGGAGGCAGGGAAGCACTGCCTGCTGCTTTTTCCAAAGGGGAAAGCACAGTGCCTGACTAGTCCGAGATCACAGAAGGACCAAAGAGAGGACCAACAAATTGAGTGCAGGTCCTTTAAGCTGGAATCCTATGCTGAAAAATGCCTCTATCAAACTTGCTCTCCGTCATTTGATACAAAGTCATTGTATTTTAAATCAGGGCATTCCTTTCCCCATCATGTGTCAGTTTTGTCTTCTTGCTGTAGCATTTCTGATCAAAAGAAAGAGGGGTAAGGACTTGCATTTATGTTGGCATAGTACAAAACATTAACACAATTTCTGCATTTGTCCTCACTGAAGCAGGAGTCATTTGTTTTTGTGCTTTCCTGGATTTTTGCCCTGCTCCTTGAAACCAGTTCAGCAGGACCTTTAGGCAGGCTCTGCTTCTCCAATGACAAGCTTCAAAGGATTGCTGTAAGGTACTTAATAGTGATTGCCTTGCCTTAATATCTTGTCTTTCTTTGCAGATGACTATTAAACTTAGTGACTCTAATAACCCAGTAATAGCTGGAGTAATAATAGGAATACAATTATCCAAGGAAATGCATGTGTTTCTCTGTGAGCTCTTGCTCCTGTATGTGTGATCACTGGCTTCAGCCTATAACCCGGTGTGACTATTCATCAATGGTACACAGACCTTATGAAAATGTTTGCTATGTTGCTTCTATTATAGGGCTAAACATCCTTTGGCTCCTGTGTTGATTGCTCGTATCTTGTGCCCAGAACTAGGAGAAAGTTTGGCTGTGTTGTTGTCACTGATGGTAGTGAGGCCAAGCTAATGGTGCTCAGGGAGCCCTTTACTGTCAGAGCAGGGCAGATAGCTGGGCATCATGGAAAGGGTAGGCATCACTGGAAGACAGCACTGGACTGGATTCCATTGTTACTGATCTGTTTGGAGCCAGATCTGCCCCACAGTACCCCATGCTTTTTAACAAAAACAAATATTTGAAAGCTCTGTTTCTCTGCTAGGCTTGTTTGGTCCATGGAACTTGACTTCTGTCATCAGGAGGGACAGGTGGAATGGTGACACATTTCAGTCTCTACTTAGCACCATATAAAGGAGTAACTGTACCTGTTCAAAACAAAGTACCAATCAGAGCAAAGAGGTAGGGAGAGCAACACAAAATATCATTACTTATCTGTTTGCAGTGACAATGCTATTTGAGATAAGCAGACATGCCTGAGACAAGATGTGAGAGCTTTTGGATCAAAAGGATTCATAGTGACAACTGATGCAACACTTGGGGCTGTAGCTGAGCTTCTACATGCTGGAGCACTAACAAAGACATGGTTCAACATGTGCTGTACAAACTAGGTGTGTGAAATAACTCAGACAATAACTCACCTCTGTGGCAATAAACTTGATCAAAATAGAAAAGGGCATTACAATAAACCAATCCAAAAGAAGGATGGAACAGCTTCTCTGCGGCATTAGCTCCAGGGAAAGGAAGAGTGCTCTCTAAATGAGTTACAGCTGTGTGCAGGGCTGGTGCCCATTATCTGTTTTGAGTACCTTGTAATTGCAATCTAAAGAAAGTGCTGTCTTTTCAAAGAAGCTGAGGCAATGAGTCTCAGGGCATCCCCACAGCATCACTTGCGTTTCTAATCATCCACCCTAAAGAACCTGTAGTGTCAAGTACTGTTCATATGTTCGCCTTACCCACAGCTGAAGGGAAGTTGTTACTGTAAAATTGCCAGGGAGAAGGAGGAAGCATCTGTATCTGTGATTGCAGTGTCAGACTGGCAGTGTTATAACCTAAGTGGACAGGTTAGCTTTGGGCTAGAGTGGAAGTGAGGAATTATCCTAGACCACAAGGGGATGCAGTGTCATGAGATCTGCTTGCTCTTTGTCTGATTTTGCTTTTGGCACTCTCTTCAAGCTGAAAAGCATAGAGAGTCTTTATTATTTGGCCACCTAAACCACAGGTGGCTCCAGCTTTCTGATGCTCCCCAGAACTGGTTGGAATATGCATGAAGCAGAACAATTAAGCAAGCTGCTTCTCGTGAATTTAAATGCCTTGCTTGAAAAGTGAGTTTGGTTTGGGTCTCATGCCCATCTGCCTTCAGAGAAGAGGCACATGAAAGGGATGCAATATGACTTGTGAAAGCTGCATGGACCAAAGTGAGGCATATATTCCCAAGCATTAAGATCCAGTGCTGTGGGGACATAAGCTCTGTTGTTACTTTGAAATGAGAAGACTATAGGTGAGCATGAGGTTTTCTCAAATAATATATAAAAAGTGATCTATAAGAAAAACAAAACTTCATCAGGAACTTTAACTATTGTATTATCTATAGTTTCAGCTTTACTACATCCTGCTTTGTGCCACTGGAGGGAGAGAACACCACAGACACTGGAAAGATACAGGAGAAAAGGGCGTCTCTTTTCAGGTCCAGATCTGTTGCCCATCTTCAGGTGTCTGTTTTATAGTTATTTTGCATTGTTTACCTTGATGCTCTGTGTACTTTGTCACTCAAATATGCCTCTGCAAAAGGCATTTGCCCTGGAGACTTGCAGGCAACGCCTCTGCAGTACTCCAAGTATACTTAACCCCAGCAAAGATAAGAGAACAGGGGTCACCAGCCAAATTCATCCCAGCTGTACATTTATTTTGGCTGCAAGGGTCAACAGCACAAAATTGAATTTGGCTGTGCAGCAGAGTACATGATGGTGCTAGTCTCTATTTAATCTCATAACTCATGTTTGATACCTATTCTGCCGGGGAAGTTGCCCTGCAAAGCATGCAGAAGATTTTATGGTATATCTATTCCTTCACCAGAAGGAAATTTGGTAAAGTGTCTACACTACCTAGGTGACAACTGCTTTTGTGGTTAACAGAAATTGACTTATTTTGGTGTAATTAGCATTCAATGATGGTTGATTCGTTTTATTGTGTTTGATTTTACCAACAATGAGTTAGCAGGTTGGCCCCTCTCGGTTGGATACTCCAAAGTGTATTTCCTTTGTGTACAAGCCCATGAGGGTGAAAATAATTAAAAGCTGTGGTTTACAAGAGGGTAACATACTTATTGAAAAAGGAGAAAACAGAATTTAACCTTTCTAGCAAGACTTGTTTGAATGTTATAGAGAATATCAAACTCTTCTTAGCAGTGATTTATTTGGTTATGTCTGCCTAGAAAATTGAGAAGAAGCAAATGCTACCACACTGCTGAATGCATCTGAACTAACCACATGATCACCAAGGAAATAAAACAGTCTTCCAGAACAAAGAGACTAAAAGGCTTCTGAGTCAGTGGTGAGCTTCTGCTGTGGTATCTATATGAACTGGGGAGAATCAGTCAGTATGGTCCACTGGGAGGCTGCTATTGCACAAAAGTCTGCACTAGCAATTTTACACATGGGCAAGTGATCCCCAATGAATTGTGGTTTGAAACAAATGTACTGTTTCAAACAGGGTTCTCGCTATTCATTAAATACAACCTGATAGCAAAAAAACAAAAAAACAAAAACAAAAAAAAAAAACCCAAAACAAACAAAGAATAAAATTAAAAAAAAAACCAACCCAAAAGTCAAAATGTGTTTTCAGTTTATTCAAAATTATAATGTTGAACCATTTCTTTCAAAATTTCTCAGGAAAATTATCCAGAAAAGCAATAAAATATTTCCTTCCAACTCCCATACTAGTGAAGGAATTTATTTGCTTTACTTTTCTTTTTAACAAAGGGCAAGGCACTGAAAGTAGGCATTAAAATGAAGATTCCATTTATTTGCATAGCTTTAGTTGGGGTTACCTTTTGAGTGGAGATTATATCCTACAAGAACCTGAAGATCAGCAACGGGCAAAATGTATTGCACATATTAGTGGGTGTGGTATTTACCATGAAGTAACCAAAATTATAAGGAGGTGTCAACAGCAAGTGATTTATTTTTTTCCATGGAAATGTGTGCCCTTATTTTCTAATAGATGTGTATTGTTACTGTTCTTGGCAAGGGAGAGGGCACTGATACAAACAAAATTCATTTACTCATCAACAGTATAAATAAGATGCTAACTAAACCTGTAGTCAGGCAGCAAAACCTTCTATGCAGGTTTCTGGGATGGAACTGGAGGTCACAGCACTGGGACAGCAGCTAGGTAGGGTGGTTGAAGAAGTCTTTGCCCTCTCCCTGCAGAACAACTGGAGTCCAAGAAGACTGCTGCTTATCCAAGTCTCCCTACAGGAAGAGAGGCTTGATGATTTGCCAGCACTTGAGTGGAGCAGGTGTGTGGAAGAGTTTGCTGCTTTATTTATCTTGGAATGCAGAGACCCCAGAAATACCCAAACTTTCATGTGCCTCAGCCAGATTAGTGTGTCATTCCTATGGGAAAATGGCTGAGCCTCTCAAGATTTGCTGTAGGCCTGGATTAAATGTGTTTTCTTGCCAAGAGCAGTTGGAAAGGGGGAAAGCATGGTTAGATAATACCTAAGAAAATGTATGTACCTAAGACAAGGTAAAAAAAAAAGTAAGGAGGCAATACCTAAGACATGGGCCTGTCTCACCATGTTATTCTTGTTCAAAAATTCCATTTTGTTCTTACTTTTTTAGAAGCTTGAGGTGTTTTTCAGTAGGCTGCCATACCCAAAATTATTCCACAGGAGCATATTCCTAATTATACTTCCCAGTGTGTAATCCATGCCAATAGGAGAAGCTAGAAGTTGAAAGTCTGGCAAATGACAGTCTGGCAAGTGGTCAATTAAGCTAAAGGAGACAGAGAGGATTTCTTTCCTGTAATTCCATTACTTACTCAGTCACCAAACTGGGATTCTATTTTCATTCAAAATGTAAAGATTTGCTGATGTTTCCAAAACACAGGGTTTCAACAGGAGCACTTAAAAATATCTGTAATGTAAATATGTAAGAATCATAGGAGTATTTATGACAGGTCAGCAATGTTGCCAGTTTTGTGCCCTATTTTAGTTCCTTCACCCAGAAATAACCATTCCATTGCAAAAGAAGACTTGAAGTAACTCCAAATGTAATATACTTTCTTCAAAATCTGTGCTTACATAGCTTACAAGCCAGGAATATCTGGTGGAGCTTAGCTATCTTACCAAATATGCAACATCTGTGACATTTACAGCTACACTGGACAAAGTTAGAAAGATTGTGGTAATAAGGCAACCTTGCATCATTTCTCCTTGTAGGATAGGAATCAAAATATTGAAATAAATGTGAGGATATCTAAGCAACCCTGTGTGTAAATCACAATGTAAATCACATGTTCTCAAGCCTTATATGTTCCCTCCTTATATGTACATGTGGCCTTGTTCTCTCCTTCAGCTCTTCTGAAAGTGTGAGTCGAGCAGAAGTAGTCAAGAGTGAGGTGAGAAAGGCAGAAAAAGAACAAACATGTAGACAGCATACCTTAAAGAATTCAAGTTACTAGTAACCAGCCATCTTTTCTTTCTCTGGGAGACAATCCACATATCTGCATTCTTCAGAGTGCTTGAGACAGTATGCCACACTCATTATTACCAAGAGCTGACTTATAAAAATTATTAAAAATTTGAGCTTGACACAATTCTATTAATTGAGTACTGTTCCTAATACCTCTGTCTAGTATTGAATGAATAAACTGGGAAAAAAATCAGTCAGGTGTCAAAACAAGATAGTATCCCTTGTGAATGGAAGTTATTCATGCAGACCATGAGTATTGGGATGAGAAAACAACAAATAGTCCTGAAGCAGAGCAGTGCTGTGCAGAAAAAGCTGCCATGGACATTTTGGTGAGATTATAAGCCAAATGGAGCCTGGAATAGGTAGGGAAGCTTCACATCTGGGCATTCCCTAGTTCTTCAATGCTTACTTACTTGTGACAAGACAAGGCTCTCCTCTGAGAGTGGTGGTGTCAGAGAAGTTTGATCTGACAGGTCCTTCCTCTTTGGCAATGAGGTGAGTGCCTGTATGGCTTTCATCCTGAGCAGGGCTGTGTCAGTGTCCAGAACCTGGTCCTGGGATCTCAGTCCTGGGGTTGAGCCTATCCTTGTCACACAGCAGAAGGTGAGGGTAATGTGCAGAGGGCTTAGCAGAGCCCACCTGCACGAGAAAAGCTGTATCTCCTGCAGCTCCACTGTGCTACCTGAATGCTCTTTGCCACTTCCTGCTCAGAGATGTCAAGTATCCTGATGCTGAGGACTGATCCCCTGAAAACTGCATGATAGGCTGCCACACTTCATTTATTCAATGATCCTATGATCTTTTTTTTTTACCTACAGTAGCTGTAGCCACAGAGGCCGTGCTCTTTTCTTAAAATCTCTCAAGCAGTGAGATGGTTAGGTGATATTTTCTGGGTTTAGAAATCTGCAGGGTAAATGGCCACCAGCAGATGGACCACAGGTGTTCAGTGGGGTGATTCATAGGAATATGTGGCACCAGGTGCAAAAGTGAAATGCCATCATGGGACTTTCTCAGCATGTAGGCAGCAGGAGGAACATTAAGCCACATGCTTTGCCATATCTGAAGGCCTTGTGGATACCTAAGGTCAGAACTGTGTCAAAATGAAAGAAAAAAAATGGTAAGATGAGAAGGGAATGGCAAACTGCAGCTGGTTATTGGCTTGTTATTCCCTCCTACATCTTCTCAACGCTCCTCCCCAGCTGTTTTTAGGTGCAACCTTCTGTTCCTCAGAACATCAAATATGTTTGTGGTAATCGCTTTTTGCTCCTGTTTTGCATCAAAGAAAGGCATAAATAAGAAGACTTAGATAGCAGGCTAAACACAGTCTGAAGAATGGATATAGGAAACAAAATCCCATGTGGAAGGCAAATGCCAAAGGAATTGTCACTGCAAGCAACCATGGAAATCTTAATGTGCAAATTAAAATAATCGCTGACTGCATACCAAGTTATTAGACTAAAAGTGGCTTTTGGGAGGTAGAGATGCAATTTTTTGTGATTTTTCTGACTGGTTGGGTGCACCTCTGTTTGATTTAGAGATCAACCATTTGTCTAAAACTGTAGATGCTCAAATTCCCTTTTTTATTTTACTTTTCAAAACCAATTTAAAATAACAGCTAAAGTGAATCTTAATGGGTTAATTCAACTCTTTACATATAGATGCACTTGAACCAAACCTTGGAGTCAAACATCTGTGAGCTTTGGGGAAATCCAGATTCATGCTTTGCAGCTGTAACTCATCTTTGTTTTAAATACATTTTTGTGGCAGATGCCAAAACTTCCCATGAGCATTTTCTTCCCGATTCCACACCCAAGTCAAACCAGAATATAACTGCAGCTTCCCTATGGATCTTTTCTTTACTAGATTTTTTTTTACTTAGCAACTTATGGCCTTTTATTTAGAGGTTGTAATCCAAACTCTCCATGAATGTAACATAGATAATTCCCTGCTTATGCATCTCCCCTGCTTGAACTGTAAAAGATACAGAGTCTCTTCCGAATTGCTTTGTTTTTCCTTTTCTTTCCCCCTACTTAATCTTGCTGCAGTGAATTTTGACTTGGTATGAGTTACAGCTGGGTATCAGATCTAAATGTTTAGCAATTTGGTTTCTGGCCTGGTAACCTTGTTTTATGGCATGTTGTATAATGGAACCTCGTGGAACATGCTGATATAGGTTAATGTGAGAGAGCAGGTGTGTGTGCCTGTTAATCATCTTAAATATCCGTTCAGTATCTCTTGATGCTATTAACATATTTGTCCTTTGTTTTTATATGCACCAGGGATGAGGACTAAGATAAAACATATGAATTAATAGAGGAAGGCTGAAATTAGTGCATAACCTTAGAGTGATCCTCACAAAAGAGTAGTAAAAGATATAAAATGGCAAAACCAAAGAACTTCTCCCTGATTTGATCTGCAGGTTAAAATCAAATTCTATAAATTGATTCTCCTGTGTATTTGTCCATATTTATGTATATGTGGCATATATACCAGTCCTTATAAGCATACAGGACTCCAGAAAAACCTTACAGAAAGTTTTTAGGTAGGTATGTATGTTTGTAGGTAAGTATGTAGGTAGTTACAGCAATAAACTGCACATTCAATAGCTCAGTCAGTGAAACTGACTCAGTGCTTTTATTAAACTTCCAGTTTTGCACTGCAGGACAGAATCCAGGAGTTTGAACTATCAGGAAGGCACCAGTACCTGAAACACAAAGGGATTTCTACTGTACCTTTCATGGTCTGCTGAAGCAGCTCTGCATCAACAAGCTTTATGCTGGCTCTAGAGCCTAGTTAAGAGCTAGCTGGTACTGCTGCTGCAACTTGCTCTCTCATAATCACCTGTAACCTAGTGTAAAGGATCAAGTGGATGTTTGCAAACATTAGCTGGTGGCAGTATGGGACTCATTCATAGGAGAGTTGTAGCTACAGAGGAGGCCCCATACCAGCTTCAACCACAGATCTGTTATTTGTTGGTTTGGGTTATTTTCTAGGTTACCACACTTTTATCTTTGTAATTTAATATGGCCTCCATCATCCTTGTACCTGAATGCCTTGCAGATTGCAATATTCTTATCTTCTTGTGATGTGAAGAGATACTTACATTCCCATCTCCCCAAAGACACACTCACTAGGATCACAAAGATCATCCTATTACTGCCATTCACTGTCACTATTGGCTCCTCTGTTTATGTAAGTCTTTATTTGATCTGAAATTTTTTGGTTGTTCCCTTTAATAATTTCAAGTATTGTTTACTCTCCTCCTCCTTTTCCCATTTGCAAGGTTTATTGCCCTGTTTGAACTTGGCTCTTTGGAGCATGCACTGAGTAGCATTCTAAGAGATTAGAGGGCTTCAGCAGCAACTGTGCCTGTGTATTGGATGGCATAAATGAAGGTATTCTAAACTCAGGTACAACAAGCAGGACTGTTAAATCCAGGACCTCAGGGTGGAGTTTGTAAGAGCAGAGTTGTGTCAATTTAATCAAAGTGTGATTATCTTTCCTTTTTCTTCTGTTCTTTCTTTCCCCCCTTGTACCAAGGTTGATTAAGATAACACAAAACTTTTGGTGAGCATTGTTTTGACTTAAATGAGGAATCTATTGATTTAGCTCTGTCAGTTTGGGAAAACAGGTGCTCACAGGTGTCAGCAGATTACCTTACACACCTTTTATGGAGATAATTTTAATCAGAGATTAATTATTATATTTTTGAGTATATGCAAGAAATACAAATATTTAATAATCTTCTTTTTCATTCCACGTTTCTTTTCATCTTTATGGTTTATGTCTAATAGCAAATATATTTTATTGTCCTCATTGCAAAGGAAATCGCCCACTCTTTATTTTGGCTCATCTTCTGTAGGATCAGTCATGCTGGCAGGATGACATATGACAGCAGTGAAAGTGCATAACATTTTTTCCAAGCAACTTCTTTGCTCTTTTGGATCTAATTTCAGGCTTCTTAAGCCACAGAGAAAATATTATTAATATATTGTGATTCTTGGCACTCATCGAACTTGTTGGTGCTCAACAAGTGACTTTCCTTCCCTACATGGCATGTGAAGTTTCAGGGCCCAGTTCCCATTTCTCTGTGTACATGTCAAATCAATGTAAATATAATGAAGCCAAATAATGACATAGTTTTCCATAGTTTCTCAGGGTCAGGTGCTGCATGACTGCAATGAGAAACCAGCTCACAATGTTTGTCTCATCTGACAACTGTTTCCAGTAGCACCAACATAAGAGAACAGGCCAAGAAGAGGTGCTGCTGAGCTCAGTGGCAGATCCTTGGCACTGCTGTGTTTGTGAAGGCTTTGCTTCCTTATCCTGTTCCTGCTACATCTTTAATCTGTTTAGCATACAGAAAGTCTCATTATTCTTAATAGGAGCTGTTGAGAAGTGAGTGTGTTTGAAAGTCTGCCTGTACATGCCTAATGAACATGCTCAAGGGAAATCAACCATTTGGGTTTCCTATTGAAATTCCTCATTGAACCCCAAAGACTTTTTTTAAGCAGAAAGAACAGTTACTTCATGCAGAAAATATGTTTCCTATGTGCCTTGCTCTTTCTTCGTTTCTCAGTCGCTATGTGAGGATATTTTCACTGTGTTTTTAACATATTTTACCTATATTTTACTGCCAGTAGAAAAATAAAACTATATGGCAAAATGTATATGTGGTGTACCACTGGTGCAACTCACTGAAGCTACTGGCATTTGGGAATCCAAGACAAGTGCTGGAAGTACCCATTTACACTGCAGGAAAGTACCTATCTTCTACTACATGTTCCAGCAACTGACATCAAGAGTGTTTTTCTGCCATCTTGAATAAATGGTAGTTGGTTTTTTTTCATGTCGGTACAAAAGCCTCTCAAATTATAGATCTTCTATGCTGTACCACTTTCCATAGAATTCATATTTTAACTCATAGGGATTCATCATGATCCATGCCCTGATTTTCCTCCTTCTGTGTTAATTACTGGGAGAAGATGAAAGGAGGGCGCCTTTCTGTGCAAGCATGGTGTACTAGGCTTGGTGGGTTTCCAGTATGATGCCTGGGTGAGCACTAGTCTCTTTTCTCTGTTCCATCTACTATGTCCTCATAGCTGGAGGTAATGCCAACCATTTTTCTCTTGAAAAATTTGATACCTATAGCAAGATCATTAGTGGCCAGTAATCTTGTAAAGATATCAAAACAGTCAAAGTGATATTGGATCCTATGGTAGAACAGCAAAAATGAGG
This sequence comes from Oenanthe melanoleuca, assembly GCF_029582105.1. Classification (NCBI taxonomy): domain Eukaryota; kingdom Metazoa; phylum Chordata; class Aves; order Passeriformes; family Muscicapidae; genus Oenanthe; species Oenanthe melanoleuca. Next base: position 98,008,631 of record NC_079335.1, on the reverse strand, counting down.
AACCCTTGTCTCCTCAAACAGACTGGAGCCTTGCCTGACTGGTCCCCACACTGTGACCGCTGCAATTGCCTTGCTCTGACATGGTCGAAATGAGCAGGAGCTCAGCTGGGAGAACATCTGTCTCCTGCCCTCATGCATGAATCACTGCCTCTGCATACCTCCCAGAAGCACCTTTCTTCAGGGTTTACCTGTCCTAATGGTGATCTCAGTGGAAAGCATGAGTCACTTCCAGTATTTGTGAGCCATCCAGCCAAGTCTTAGATAATAGCAGCAGTGTTGTGGAAAAATTACGGCATGTAATAGAAAACTCTTGAATTAATTCCATTAATTTTAAATCCATCTGTAGATTATTGTAACAGGGTGAAATTTTCGTTGTGCTCTAGAAATTACTTTAATATTTTATATAAGTATTATTATCTACCAAATTCCACAGACCTTTGATCTCACTAAAGCCCTAGCTTTGTTTGGGGTTGTTTGTCACCTTCTGGGGACATCTTTCACAACGAAGTATCACACAAGGATGTTTAATTTAGACTCCTTCCAACTCAGCTTGCGGATGAGCTCCTCCTTCCTCTTGACTGGTTTACATGATCTTGGGCTGAACTGATCATGTTGGTTTCAGTTTAAGCAGAGCTGGGATTTTAGCTTCAGACTCTTGTATCTATCTCTGATGAAAATCTTGAACCACTTGACATATAACCCCTGAATTTAGTCTACCATTTTAGCTGTTCAAAGAGCTTTTCATTTGCAAAACCCAGTATATGGGCTTCCTGTTTGTTTTTTAATTCAAGCTGGCCTAGAAAAATTATAAAAGAAGACTGAAATAACAAAGCTACTTCTCTTGTTTTACTTGTAGATCTGAGAAATGACTAAGTAAATGTCAGCCAGATTTAATTCAAAAAGAAAAACAGCTTTCTATCTTAGGTGTTAAACTTCACTTTGAATAATAATAAACCCCTGAAAGTGCTGATAGATACACTCCTTAGCTGTAAAATAAAAAATGGGGGGATGTAAAGAGTAGGATCGGGAACTATTACTGTAATTCAATGAACTATTATTGTAATTGATGAATTACACAATAGGGAGCATCTCTGTACAGTTAATAACAAGTCATTAAATTAGATCTCTGAACTGAAAAACCCAGTTGTATCACTTGTCCTACCTTGGGAGCATGGGATAGATGTGTTGGGTACTCTGCCTGCTGGTTGCCCAGCAGAGCCCTTCGTTTCAGACACACAAAGTGTGCAGCACATTGTGTCTGTTTTAGCAGATGAGTGCAAATGACGCAGCAGAGTGATGGTGCCAGAAGTATGGTGGGGAAAAAAAAACTTTCTCGATATTGCTTTTTAAGCTGCTCACATAATAGGCATTTAAAAGATATGAGAGTACAACCATGCTTTTCTTCTTTGCTGTTTCTGCCTGAGAAGATAATCTTTCTCAGGGACAAATGAGCGAAACATTTAATTACATTTATGAGAAAGGCAGCAGAGATAAGCAATGAACCTTTTACTCTGTGTGTTTGTGGGTGTATGAATACTTTGTGGGGAGGAAAAAAGTCTTCTCAGCTTCCCCAGTTATTCACTACTTGTCTGAAGCTTGGCTAATTGCACTCTGAGAGGTTATCAATTCTAACAAAGCCATCATTAGGGGATACAGATTTTTTTTTTCCAATCAATTTTCCCAGTGGCTCAAAATTGTTAATATTTATTAAAGGAAGAAAGTCAAGGCAGAAGAAGAAAATCAATCTGTGAGCTGACACTGTGGGGGGAGGGGGGGGAAATCCCTGCTAGTGCTAGTCTTGGTATTGTTGTTAACTATTCACCAGAAGAACTCTTAGTGGCGTCTCTGCCTCATTCAGAATAGTGTTTGTGACAAATAGGGTGCCCAGAGAAGGTCCAAAGATAATGGTGAAAATTAAAGACCATTATCTTCCAGCTAATTCTAGGAAACTAGGTATAACAGTATCTGAGAATATTTGAGTGAAACAAATGCATTTTTTTAACTGTCATGTCCAGCTTTGCTGCTAAACAGAGGAAGAGATAAGAGCTATCTGATGGAAATCCTATGGAATGGATTGCAGTCACCACTTAAATTAAATTGGAGTTAAGTGTGTGTGCCTCAATAGTTTCGGTCATCCATGCCAATGCTGAATTCAGTATAATGGGATGATTTTGATGTAGTGAGGACTGGCATGTTTTCAGAGCTTTATATTCTGCTTTGACTGCCACATTCCTATCAGTACCATCGGATGTTGAGCAATTAAAACCAACATTTCTTGATTTGAAGTTCTGCTCCTGATTGTCATGGTAGATTTACAGTTTAGTACATGCCATACTAAAAGGTCATATCTAGGGCACGATGTCCATCTGTAATCATCCAGAAATACAGACACTGGGATTTCTTCACAGCTGCAATAATATTACTGTAAGATGTAATGTGTGAGAGCAGTCATGTCAGCTCCATAGATCATAGAGAGTCCCTGAAACAGGATGCCTGAGCAGATTCCTAAATCTGTCCTTTTAGGTTCGAGTGTGTTCAAACTTTCAGAAACCTTCCCTGGAGAAGTCCGGGGGAGAGGGAGAGTGAAAAGTAAGCATTAAGATTCTTTATCCTCTTCTCTTTAATCCTATCACCTTAATTAAAAAGTTTCCCAGGAGAGCTGGTACTGTGTCCCTAATCTCTCTGCTCTTTATGCCTTCACTTTGCACTATCTTCTAAAAGTTTTGTGCATTTATTTACCTGTATAGTTTTGGCAATTCCCTACAGTGCTATGTGTGATTGTGGTAAAAACAAGTTCAGGAGTAACTCACTTAATATGCTCTTGTTTTTTCTGATTGATAATTAATTTGCCCTGAACAGAAGAAAAATACAATCTGACTTTAAATAACTTTTGCTCCCTGCTGGTTTTTAGGCAAATAGTAGATTTACACTATGGTAAAAAGTCACAGGGAAGAAAAATTACAATTTTCCGTTGCATATGTAATTATTTTGCACAGTTTGTGAGAAGTGACATCGAATAAGAGAAACTGAGTACCAAGGCCAGTGAAAATCTCAGAATTTGTTTAAACTTCTAGTGCCGGAAGGTCAAGCTGTAAAGCAAACACATGCTGCCCTGTTAGGTCACTCCACAGGATTCCATGCTGCTAATTTTGCTTTTAAATGCCTCTGACTGATATGACTTCTGTGAATTCTGCTTTCTGAAGGTCAGACAGACACCCATCTTCTAAGTGTTGTATAACAGAATTTCCTGAATTCTGGACCGGGCAAAATATATCTGGACAATGAGAAAACACCTCTTTTTACATTTCAAAACAAAGGTTGAATTCTAGACTAGGTGAAAAGAAATCTTTTCCAGAAGTAGACCTTACATGTATGATAGAAAGAAATGTTATTGAACTTCTATCTCCCTTCCTAAATCAATGCAATTTTGAACCGATTCTGCCACTTTGGCTGTCTGGATTTGATAGTTTTGAGATTTCTTGCTTAGCAGCTCTGCCACTGCAGCCATCCTTCCTCATCTCCCCAGCTTATCCTTTGTTCAATTCAGTTCCTCCAAGCTGGCCAGCAAGGCCACTTGGGAGCTCTGGCACAAATGACCTTTGCAGCAAGCCCTCTGCCTAGCAGGAATGAACCCATCACAAGGATCCCAACACCACAAAGTTTCAAGTATAATTTGCAACATAAACTCAGACTTGGATGTGGCCTTGACTGTTTTCTCATGATTATGACATTTGATTATTTTTACATAGGGGCTGCAAAGTACCAATCTTTTTTTGTCTAGAGCTTGATGTATTTAGCAGATTGGAGAATTAAAATAATGCCAGCTACATCTGCAATTCTTAGCCACGTAGGAAATGTGTAACACTCCAGTACAAACACAGCCATCTATATCTGGAAAATTTGTTCAAAATCTCTCCTGAGGAAGTAGCAATGCAAAAAAGTTAAAGGAAAGATCCTTTTAGCTGCAGCAGTTCTAATCAAAACCTTTCAAAGCACCCCAAAGAAACATTATTCAATCAGTTTCAATTTTACCTGAGCATTGGCAAACTTCCACAGGCTTTTTCTGAGCCCCACTATGAATGGCTTTTGAATTTGGGAAGAACGTAGGTGTTGAAGTGGTGTTGGATCTGCAATAGCAGCACATGTTCAGCTGTGTTAGAGCAGAGCTGGAAGGCAACTTAATACTTGATTCTTCCTACACCAAGACATGTGGGAAGACACTTTTGTTTGAATTTACTAGTGTAAAGGAGGAAATATTGCTGAGATTCTGGGAAACTTCTGCCTGGAGTTTGAAAGGATGATGGTCTCTGGTAGATAAAAAGCAGAAATGTCTGCAAGCTCTAAAGGAGTTAAGTCATCTTGTCTGGGATGAACTCAAGTTTACAGTGTGGGTTCATCTCTGCTCTGTGAACCCAGGGGAGCCAAGTTGAGCACATTCCTTAGACAACACAGTGCAGTAAGTCGCCTCACAGACCAATAGACAGAAAGGTCCGGTCTAGCATTTTTCACTTGTCTGCCTGAGGTTAAAGAGTTTTTCACCCCATAGCTTAACAGTGGGAATCTGTGCTTGCCATAGGACCCCACTCGTACAGCACAAATTTTCTGGGATGGATTACAATGGCTCCTCCTCCTTTCCACAATAAACCACTGCTTGGGTTGACTACCCCTTCCCATTGCTCCCACCAAGTTATATAGCCAAGTTATATGAACTATTGTGTGACTAAGTTTTAAAGCTCCTTTCGGAGCCCAAAGGCATTTGTGATTATCTCTGACTTGGGGATATTGCTTCAGTCACTTTTTAGGAGTTCTTGAGAAATCAGACTGGAATTTCCAAATGTTTGTTGGATGAGAAGTGTGAGACTACTGAGGACAGATTGCTGTGCCAGGGAGCATCTGAGGACCTAAAGGTTAAATCCCCACTGGCTGTAGAAGACCAATAATGAAATCCCAACAGCTATACAGTAGGCCATCTTTCATAAGACTATTGTGCAAACAAACCACTTTCACAGCAGGGTATCTCAGACTGCATTCCTCACTAGCAGCTGTTTTTGAGTGGGTTCTGTCTCCCTTTCCCCTGTGGAGGACAGGCTGAGGTGCTTTATGGCCTCACCTGAAAGTGACTGATCCTTCTATTACCACAGACTCTGAGCTATGCATTGTGCTCCTGAGGGTGATGGGAAACACCAGTGCTTTTGACCCAGAGACTAAAACCTTCACATTGGACTATTTGCCATGATAATTTTATGGTCCAGCTATGGGCAATTTACTGATATGGATTAAATCATCAGTTTTATTAGAAGTCCCGCTTTTCAATGGTTTAACATTTTATCCATGAAATTATTGTTTTGATTTTCCTTTAACTCTGGCCAAGAATTAATGTATGTGTAAAGTTCCAGCAAATGTATTCTGTTTTTTCTCCAAGCTGCCAAGTGTGAAAGGTTTGCCACAGGGAACAAGCAGCATGTGGTGTCTGGTCAAGGCACCGGACTGAACGCCTCAGACAACAGAAAGATGATTCCAAAGCAACATTTAATCTTCACAATCCCCAAACTTCTGGGAAACTTAGATTTAAAATCCCTTTGTTGCAACCAACTCCCATGCCTCTCCAGAGTGGGGTCATTCCTGTTCTTACATATCTAAAGGTCTTATGATTTGGGATACAAACCAGCACAAAATACAGTCTATGTCTTGGTACCTACTACAAATTGATGTGCCTATGGTATCTTCTAATTTCACTGCTTCTGTAAATATTAAAAATGAAATTTGATTAATGTAAGACTTTATGCTGCAGATATCTGATGCTGAAGCCTTTAAAAAATAATTGAATAGGTTGCTGAGAGTGATTTCATTGAGGTCTTACTCCTGAAGAAAATATTAATCAGCTTTCTAAGGCTGCAGGCACAGCCAGCTACAGTCTGATTGCCTCCTTCCCAGATTTAGAGCAATCCTCAGAATGCCACGGGAGGAGAATGCTCCCTGAGGAGCTCAGTTTGGCTGCCTTGCAGCATGCTGAAGCACACACTGTACCCAGAGCCTGTCACCTGCCCACTGGCTGCCAGAGACCCCCACTGCCATCTGCCTCCAGCCAGGCAAGTGCCAAGGGGGAACCGAGCCCATAGGATAAGGGAGCCCCAAAACACTGTGCTGTGCAGCCCTGAAAAGCATTTCCTCTTAAAATCGGTTGGTGGAAGCCTTTATGGGAAAGACAGCACATGAATTACAAGCACAAACACTTACCAGAGGTGGTTCATGCATAAGAACTACTTGGAAGGAAAGCAGTCATGAGTAATGTCTTGATTTGAAAGGATGCAGAACCTGCCTACACACAAGACATAAATGAACTTCCACGGTGACACAAGGAACTCTGTTCCTGTTATGCATTATAGATTTTGTTTTGGTCTATGAATTTGGCATAATGGCACTCTCTGTTGATAACCAAAGGCTGAATTGATTGCCCTCTAATCCTAATGGCACTGGTATCCTAATATACAGTTAATGGCATTTTAGGAATAGCTCAGCAGGTCAGATTGGCTAGTGGCTGTTGTCCAACTGAAGCTTGGAATTTTAGATACTGCTGCTCACATGTGTATCTGTCTGTCTCTCTGATTTAACTTCACCAGCATTAACACAAGCTCCTTTCCATTTGGGGCTGAATTTTCTGTTTAGCAAGGCTGTGTAGATACTGTTAATTTGAATGTCGCAGGGGTTTATCAGTACTCCCTCACTCACCCTTACACTGAAACAGTTTTTTTCTGATAGAATGTCCCTCTAAATTGTCAGGTACGGCCCAAACACTTCTAACTTTATTGTTTAAGTCTGCTGCTCTAGTTATAGCTGAACAATATATTTTGCTATTTTTGGCAGTTCTCTTATAAATTGCTAGAAGAGCTTGTGTCATTCAGAAGCTTGCCATTCAAAGTTTAGTCTAAAAGCAGTTTATTTGGAAACAAGGTTTCCAGATGCCTTCCTGAAATGCAGCACCACATTGTATTAAAAAAAAAAAAAAAAAAAAAAACGCTGAAAAAACAATGAATTCTGGCTTGTGGCTAATTCATGTCATGGTCTTTCATTCCTCTTTGAAACACCAGCAGAAGCAAGTCAAATGCTCATCTTGTTTAGATTGGCACTTCAGCCTTGGAAAGGCCTGTGAGCAGGGTAGCTAGAGGTGGGTGGGGTGGGCTGGCAGAGCAGGGCTTGTCAAACTGTGCCCATCATCAGCTAGGCAAATCCTGAAGGGATGCCCCACTTCAGCCCCTGCTGACTGAGGAAAGCTACCAGGCTGTTAAGCATCCTTTAACACCTTTAGGCTGTGCTGATGACTGGAAGATAGTCACCAATTTTGCTGAAAATGAAAAAAAATTATTGTTTTTCAATGCTCATTCTGAACATATCTTGTTTCCAGTGGACTAACTATACCAGATAACAAGGGTCATCAGCCTATGACCAAGAAAATGCCTCCTTCCAAAAATGTGTATTATTCCTTGTAGTGGCTACCTCAGCTTCCCTGAAAGGAAGAGGCCTGAGACTTTGTAGACATATTTCTTGTGAAGATTAGGTAAAGAAAGACCTAATAGCAGTTTTAAGAGTACTTTCTGTAGAGGGTCTTGCTTTATGTATCAGTTAAATTGGACACAAAATTTGCAATAATAGAATAAAATTAATTAACACTCTCTCCTAATTTTTCTCTTGGCTGGATACTTCCTAACATCAGGCAGATACCTCAGCATGAGAGAAGAATGGTAAAGCCTTTCCTCTTTCCTCCTCTCTCTCCTCTTCTCCCATTCTACTCAGTTGCTGAGTACTCATATCTATTTCCCTCTTTGTGGATGAAAAGGGCAAGGTTTAACCTATGAATTTGCTGAATGTAAAATGAAAGTCATTCATGTGTGAAGAGCAGCCATATGATATGTAAATCACAAAATCACAGACCATGTAGGGCAGCCTGAATTTGTCATGGTTTTGGAACCAGAAGGAGATTTTAGTAGCTGGGAGGAGAAGAACAGATGACCATCACTCCCAAAAGGAATATGTGTTACTGGTTTGGTCCAGGGGACAGAGATGCCAGCCAAACTGCAGCAGAGGAGGGGGGGCAGGCAGGAGTGGATCTGGGTCATAGACACAGCTTGGCAAAGTGAAAGCCCTATTAATCTGTTTTACAGGGGTTCAGAGAAATGGAGATTCAAGAGCAAATGTGCCAATATTGCAACTAAAGCAAGTTCCTGTTCTTCTTACATAGGCTGCTGCTTGGTTGTGGCATTTTAAGATGTTTGTGTGCTTATGTGGGTAAGGGCTCAAGAAATATCTCATGCAGGGATTGCACGCCACAGTAGGGGAAAGTGTGGCAATCCAAAGGAGACACATTTCCATATCTAGGGACAAATCTCTTGAGTAGAAACAATCTCTCTTTATCCATCACAGAATTTGCCTAAGTTAGTGTCCATTTCAGAATGGCACAGCTTACCAAATATTCACAAACTGCAGAATATACATTTATAGCAGCTTTAATAAGAGTCTTAGCCAAACACCTGCCAATTTTAGGGTAGGTCCTGACAAATTTTATGAGTTGACAATATCTCTAGTCTCACTTGTTGAGATAATGAGGAATTTTACTGAAATTAGTTCAGTTAGTAAGCTGAAAACAAGCACCAACAAGTATTCATGCTCTCCACTCTTCCTCCTCTCTTTCTCCTTCTTTCTGAAAACAAACCAAGCAAAAAGCCCTCCTAGATATTTTTTAGCACTGTTAATGTTTACAGGAAGATGAACAAGCCTAAACATTGCCCATACTAAGTGTTAGAATCTTGGCTGCTATTTGCAAATATTTTTTACTGCTCTCTGAGTCACCATAAATACCCTAATTTTCTGAGGTCCCTGTGTGTCAAGGCTCCAGCTGGTGCTCAAAGCAGGGGTGCACTGCTTTGTACATGTGAGAAGTAGGTTATTTATCCAGACAACAATTTCTCCACTGACAGATATCAGACAAGCTAATTTGTTTAACATGTTCTAGACATCCAAGATAACTGATGAGCTCGCTCTCTGGCCACCACCAACTTTGTCCTTGGAAAGGCTGTAAAGGCTCCTACAGAAGTATGTAGAAAATTGATACAACTCTGTGCACAGTCAGGCTTCACATTTTGATACCCATCTTGGAGAAGAAGATGAGAATGGAGGCACTGTGCCTCAGGCTGCTCAAGTGCTCATAGCCAGGCACTGCCCATATTCCTCCTACAGGGCTTGCAGAAGAGAGAAGGAGAGGCCCCACAACCAAAATCTACTTCCAAAGCTCTGGTTATACAGATTGACCTGTCAATGGCTTCCTCCAAATATATGTATTAATCTTTGTAGTGATCACCTCAGCTTGCCTGACAAGAGGAGATCTGAGGCTTAATAGCCAGATGTGTAGATGTGTTTCTGAAGAAGATGCCAGAGCTAATGGCAGTTTTAAGAGTACTTTCAGAATGGGCCCTGCTTGCTACATTGAGTTGCATACACAGTTGCAACAGTGGAATAAAATTCATGACTAGTCTTTTTTCATCTTACCACCACCATAGCTCCTAGAGACAGAGCCAGCTGTGTCTAGATATGTTGGTTGGACATGCAGAAACATCCACATATTAAGTAGTGTGGGATCAAATGGAAGGCAGATAGTAAAATCCCTCTGAAAAGAAACAGCCTGTCAGTGACTGAACAGTTTTAAAGCTCCCTATAACTGTACTGAACAAAGAAAATGCCTCCAAGATATTTTCATCCAGCTTCTGATAAGATAGCATGCTGTGTGCTATGTTGAAAAGGATAATGTTTTCTCCCAAGTCAGTCTTTGCTGAGGAAAATAGTTACTTCCATTTTTTTCTTGGAGCAGCTCAGATGGAAGGAATGAGATTTTAGCAAGTCTGCAGAAAAGGGTGGGGTGTCCTAAAGAGAACGCTAAAATGGAAAAATTTACTCCCTTGAATTGAAATGATTCCATTATCATTTGGATATGATATAACTCTGCAAATTCCTTCTGTTTTCATAATCCTGGGAATTGTTAAATTTCCCACTGTAAAGGAGAGAATTGTAAGACAGAGTTCCTTGAAAATCCCAGCAAGGTCTTCACAGTATAAGTAAGCAAATCATGGCTTTAGGTTTTAAATTCTGACTTTTATTTGAGGGGGGGGAAAAAAGGGTCACCCAAGAGATTTCTCAGCTTCCCACTCTGGAGTAAGTAATTCTTTGGTGGGACAAATTTTCCTGAAGCATCAGTTAGAGTAGGAGCAATTAGCTCTGTCTGTTCTCATACTGAGCATTAATGATAGCCTCCCTCTTCTTGCTTTTCTAACCAGAATTGTGTACATGTGTAGGAAAGAAACTGTAATTCCCATTTTCATGTTACCTACTTGGGAGGTGTGTCTTTCTTTGTGGTTACGGCAGATGGGAGCCACATCTGGTGACAATGGCTCTGAGGGATGCCCTTAGCAGGAACTGAGAAGAGGTCCAGGCTATAGAGAAGGCTCCCCACTCCTGCACACATTTTTATCTCCTATGGGTTTGGGGGTCAGAGAGACCAAGCTGGTAGTGTACAGTTTTGCTCTTCATCTTTACAAATGCCTCTGATAATGCTGATTTCATCAAGAACATCTCATGCTGACTTCCCACCTTATTATTTCTTCCCACTAGGATTTCTAAAAGCTGCTTACACCCAACTAAAACAATATAAAATACTTTCGTCTCAATGACAGAATGAATACCATGTACTTCTTCAGGACCCAAGAGTCTAAGGACCAATCCTCCATTACTTGGTATATAATTATTTTTCATTCTTTTCAAATGTAGCAAAATTCAAGTCTTCAGAGAAAAGAATTTTGTAATTAAGATGCTTTGAAGTGGGGTATAATCAAGAAGCCTGAAATCACAAGTATTTCAGTGCCAGCCCCCTAATAAAGAGCCATGTGGGAAAATTATAAGCTGGTGTAAGGCTCCATGTAGCACTTGAATGAGGCCAAGATCTAAGCATTCTCAAGAAACTGAGAGAGATATAGGGAGTGAAAAGCTTTAGTTTTGTCCAGAGCTCCTCATCAGTCCAGAAGGAAATCCAGTCTCTCCTTGTTCTTTGATTAGTGTGTCAGATTTACCTATGTGAATTTTCTTCTGCACAGCAGAAAAAACAGCAGTGGTTCTCACTCTTGTTATGTCTAAGTAGTGTCAACAGTAATTGCTGCCACTTCTGGCTTCTTTTGCAATGCTACCTGTCTTCTTAAATGTTAAGAATCCCAAGCAGTAGCTGCTAACACAGCCTGTTACACAGAAACAGCTGTAAACAAAACGATGGAAGGAATTACCACAAGCAGACTCCAGTGAGCACAGTGCAGCCAAACGTGCATGTGAGTTAAACATCACTCTGGGCTTCAGGCAGCCCTCCCAGTGCAGTGCTTATCTTTCCATCACATGGATACAACAACCAAGAAATTACAAGAGAAGTAGAAGCTAACTTTCGTTTGTGTGTTGGTCTCATGGAGGGTACAGCTGGTGCAGCAGAGAAGAATAACAGACTCTGAAAACTGGCAAAGCAGATGTGATTTCCTGCTAATAAAGTGAGGCCTCTGGAGTGGTAGGAGCCAAGGAGGAGCTGGCAGAGACAGTATCTCCCCTGAGGGCTCAAGGAGTACAGCTGCCATTGCAACTCAATCTTGCCACCTCAGAGATTTGCTCCTTAGCAGCCAACTTTATTAGCAGTGAGAGATATCCCATGGTGTTTCACTGCCTTCTGAAAAACACTGTTCAGCACACCTCTCACCTTTAGGGTGGTGGAAAAGTTAAATGTTTCAGGATCGATTCTCTGAAAACCCGTAGATAACAAAACTGTAGCACACCCCTAGCATACTGAAGCCCACGACTGCCCTTTCTCTGCAGCCTGCATTAGCCTGTGACAACTTTCTGTCTGCATTGACTGGATGGCTTGTACCCATTGTATTAGTCAAAAGAGAGCTGTGCTTATAAAGAAGCACAGTTTAGATATGATAAGCAAAGATGTGGCTGGGCCATGTTTCTGGGCCAGACAGGAGAGCTCTGCTGCCTCACCTGGCCACATAAGAATATGGAACCCTGGGTGCCTGTGCAGGAGCTCCAGGATGCCTCCTCTCAAAGGTGGCAGCAAGTGACAGCCCTCAGCAAACTTCCTGCCATGGGAAAATGGTCCCAGCCAAATGAGTTTATCTGCCTAAGACACTACTATGGTTAAAAGCTGAATTGCTTTACCTTTTTCTCTCTCCATCCCTTACCCTTTGGCATTAAATGGAGATTATTGTTGTACTTTGAAGTACTCCGTGTGTGTCAATCGTAACTAACCAGCCAAGAGGAATCACAGTCCTGGGCTGTATCCCAAAGTCATTTTATTCCAGAGTTACAGAAACCAAAAACAAGAGAGACGTCTGTCTTTCCCCCTCAGCTATCATTTCCACTTTCCTATCCCTTAACACAGTTTATTCATCTGAACTATCCACAACTGAATTGCTGCTGATGTCTTGGTGTCTTCTACTGCAAATCCAAGTGATGATACATCTCCTTTTTGGGTAAATCAAATTGAGCAGTTTTCCAGGCCCTGGGCATTTGGTTCCTGCTGTGCTCTGACCTACTGAGCCATGGTTCTCATCCATCCAGGGGCCTCAGTCGCCTCATTACTCAGGATGTGAATATCCAAGAAATACCTTAATGTTCATAATGTGCACTGCTTACTTGATCATCTCACCCATGCAGTGCTTCTCTTCTCTTGTCTGCTCTCCCAAATCCTTTTATGATCCCCAGGTACATAGTTCTCCTGTCCCTTCCAGCAAACATCCATATAACCTACTTTTTTTTTAACAATAAAGGAAAGTTGAGGTTGAGGTTGAGATTGAGATTGGTTGAGGTTGAGGAACTTTCTGCCTTTTCATCAACCTTATGCCATATTTTTCCAAATAAAATCAGAGATAGAAGTACTGTGCTTTTTTAATTTGTTTGTTCTGCTTTCTGCCAAGAGTGAGATCTGGAGTGACACAGATTAGGCTTAGATTGGGTTCAAGAGCATCTGTGTGTCCCATTCAGGATGGAGCAAAACTGGCAGGATAAATGTTAGCAGTGCAGTTTGTGTGCATGTCAGGTAATCCATAATTCTTGTGAGCAAGGAGAAGATGCATGTTTAGGTACCTATGCTCTGGATTCTTTGCTCTAAGCACATCAATCAACTCTCCTTCACCAAAAGCGGAGCATGTGACAAGCTTGGGAAGAGGTGTCAAGCCATTAGGACTGTTTAAACAAGTTCAGAGCTGAAATTTGATTTCAGAAAGTTCTGTTCACACCTAACCTTAAAGAAAGCTCTTCTTTAGTTTGGGTATAGGGAAGCTATATGTACATGTGGCTCAAAGACCACAAAAACAAATCACCCAGCATGCATGTCTCATCCCTATCTTCTAACCCTAGAAGATTTTAGAACAGTCTGGGCAACTGTAGTTTTCAGAGCTTTTAGGGAAGGACCCCTGAATAACACAAAAATTGCAGAAAAATGCATCATATAAGCAAAAAAGTCTCTATTATTTTCCAATAAGTCTGAGTAAAACCCTTATATTCCTTACCCCTGCTCCATTGAATGTTAAATAATAGGCTGCATACTGGTCTGAGCAGAAGGATAGAAACTGAAAGGATAGCACTGGAAAGATTATTAACTGAACACTTGTTCTGAAAACTGACTCATTATTTTAAAGAAGTGCAGGGAGATACTAGTTTTAAAGTGCCAAGAGTTATGAGTGGGCAGCAGAAAAGCATGAAGATAAACTAAGCCAACAGTACAGCATTTGATAAATAACAGATATAACACATTGAAGAATAACTTGCAAAATATGTTTACTTTAAGCTTAGATCTTGTTAAGAAAGAGATTATTTTGGTGATTTGGAATCTGATGAATTAGGAGAGCTTACTTGACTAGCACTTCAAGCCAAGTGGCTGGCAGGTGAGAGATGAGAAAGGCTCCCTTCAACAACTGACTGACTCTATATAGAAACAGTATTTTAAGTGTATGAACTTTCCTTTGGCTGCTGTGCACAGCCGTGCTGTGTCAATTGTACAAACTGGGTCAGGATGGGTGTTTACACATGGGCAGGATTTCAGAGGTCATGCTTCCCATTAGAACAAAGCCATTATCTCAGTTTCTGGTACAAGGCTAAAAATGGTCTAGCAGGTGTCAAATGTTAGGTCCCTGAGGTCAGGAAATGAGGCTCAGCAACAGCTGGAATCAGTTGCTTATAAATGAGAGACCTCCAGGTTTTCTCTCCATCATATATGTCAAAATGCCCTTATACAAAGCCCAAAAAATGCGTCCTCCAAGGTATTGCCTATTTTAAAACAGTATTTTTTAATCTGATAAAGCTGCTGTCTGTCCTACCTGCTGAGTCTGCTGCTGAGAAGAGCACTTTGTTTCTACTGTCAGCAGCTCTTTTGCAAACCACTGAATCCCAAACTGTAGCCAGCTCCATGTGGCAAATCTGCACAACCAGTGATGGTGAACAAGTTCTTCTGAGGCCTCCCCTCAGTCTGCAGCACCTCGTGACAGGTGGCCAGACAGAAGGACCTGGCCCTTGGTCGTCAATTCAGAGACCTGGAAGCAAGAAGGGGAACGATCTCAAACTTTGCTGCCTCAAAATTACAGTATCCCAGAACATCAATTTAATAGTCACTTGTCAAAACTGTGGCTTTCCTGCTTTTGGCCTCCCAAGCCTGGTGTTTTTGTTTTGGTTCTTTTTAAGGAATAGAGAGAAATTGCACCTGCACTGCCAAGCACTAGGAAGGTTCAAAATGGTTGTGGAGAGCCCGGCTCCTGTGCATCCATGCATAACCCCCAAATGTAAAAATTATGTACTGGACAGTGTGTGTGAAATACCAGACCTCCCTCTAGGGCTGTCAGTGTGGTTCCAAGACTGTCAATGTCTTCAGAAACCACAGCCATCACAAATGCCCCATTAGTCAAGGGTTAGCTGGTCCCACAGCTGTCACTGTGAGTGCTTCTCCTGGCTTCCATCTACAAAGGATTCACTTGCCAACACCAGTCTTTCATGGAGAAGGGGACACTGGGGTGGCAGGACCATCTGTTTAGATTCAAAGGACCAAATCAGGGCCAGAAAGTAATTACAAGTGCATTACAGGGAGGATAGGCCCATTTTGCAACCCCCAGAAGAGAGAGTGGACCAAGCTATGCTTGTAGCTACCCTGAAATTCACTGTGAAGAACTTTATCATCACTGAAGATCACTGTCTGAAAAAGGTAAATATAACTGCAAATCTACAATATTCTGTGTGACATTGAAGATATCATTTTATATATGTGCATGTAAAGCAATACAAAACCTTCACAATGAAAATGAAATGTACAGATTATTACGGCAACAGAAATTAATGCCTGGATATTTAAAACTCTGTGTCAAAATTCAGGATCACAAAAGAGAAGCCAGACTTAAAAATGTTAAGCCATTCACACAAGTCAGCAGGCGAGCTCAGTACACTTACTTCCTCACACAGCTTTGATTTATATACTGAAAGGCATTTTCCTGAATTTCAACTTAAATCTCAATGGTTTCAGGGGGAATGTGCTTGCTTGGTAACATAATTTTAATCCTGTATTTTATACCCTCTTGAAGCTATAGGAAACATGATATAATAACACAAATCACCATGTACTGAAGTTTGACTTTTCTCATTTTTTCTCACAAAATAAGTGAAGAAATAAAAAAGAAATTAAAGTAAAATTTCAGTAATAGTTTTGCTAAAGATTTCTGTCATATTTCTTTGGGAAGGATCTAAACATTTCAAAAGCATAACAATTAAATTTTTGCCAAAATCCTCCATATATATGAGTTTTAAAGACACTTTAGTTTAAAACGTCTAAAAGAGAATTATTTCAGCCTTTCAGAATTTTCCATAGAAAGTAAACTTTTTGCTTTCATCCATTTGTCTATTTGCCCATTTGTCTGATCTCTGTAAAGAACAAGAGAAGCATATTTTTAGGCTCTATGGTAGCACTCTGGTGCCAAAGTATTTCTGCTATTTCATATAAAATACACAATTACAAGTTATTTTACATAAACTGCTTGGAGTTTATTGCTTGTAAGCCTGAACTGAAGACAGTAGGCACTATTTTGTTTTGAGCTGCTACATATTCTGACATTTGTCTAAGGGGATAATTCATGTAGCGCTGTACGACTGTTGTTTAAATTCCAGCAGGAAATATGTCTTGTTTTGAAAGAAAGGCTTGTTTAAAATCACAAATCTAGAATAAGAAGCCAAATAATAAGGCCAAAAAAGGGAACAAAAACAATTCTTACCAGACGGACCTCTAGGCTTAGAATTGCCTGATGTATGAGCTGTCAGAAATCCAGGCTTTACCATGTGCAGATGAATGTTTTGCAAAATCCCTAAGTTAGGACTTTCTTGGCAGTATGTATTTCCTGAGCAGCCTTTTGAAAAATTTATTCACTTACAATTACAAAAAGCTTTCAAAATGGTGCCTTCCTGCAGCAGAAGTAGAAATGCCATGATAGGGCCTATTTTCAACATTTTGTTTGTGCTGGTATGATCACTTATTTCCTTGCCATTTTTAGAGCTGACAAAGGTGTGGATCCCTTTGGTTCAGCTGTGATACATGACATTTGTAAACATTTTTGTGTGTCAAACTTACTGAGTATTTATGAGGTATAATACAGCATCTGAAAACTTTGGTGGATCAATTGCTAGGGAGGTGAATCCCAGATGCTGGATATTTTGTGTAGGAGGATAAAGTGAGTGATGAATAACCTACAGTAATGTGAGAAACAGTTATGTGTTTTAAGAGTGTGTGTCCAAGTGCACTCAAGACACCTTTAGGTTTTGCTAATATCATTCTGCTTTGCTAATATCTGTCTATAAGGCTCACACCAAGCCAGGAAGGCAAGTATCAAACATTTGGAATACTTTGGAACCAGTCTCTTAAATCAACTTCTGATTAGGGGATTTCTTTCACAGGATCTAGGACAGTAATGCAGAACACCTTTGGTCCCATTGTACTTTTTCTTCCTTACGGAAGTTTCCCAAGTAGGAAATAGGAAAGGGTTATGGAAAAGAGGGACTGGGCTTACCCAGGTGACCCCAGACCTGAATTTAGATGGAGTACAGCAAGGCCTGGTCTCTGAAGATGATTAGCACACACTGCCCTTCACCTGCCATAAGTTTCACAGATCATAACCAGCTGTATGCAAATTAGAGGTGTGGGTGGACAGAGAAGAGAGAAGGCTCAGCTGATGTCTTTTTAACAGAAAGGGAAGAAGAGGGTGTCCTGCAGCTTCAAGATAGCTTAGCTAATACAAAGAAGGTTTGCAGCAGAAGTTATAGTTAGTTATATAGAAGTTATGTCTCTGGCAAACAGAAGACAGTCTTGCCAGCATATCTTGTGGAATTCTGTAGTCTCTGAGATGCACATTTTCCACTGGATTAAGAAGCTCTGTAAATTCCAGCTCCCTGGTGTGTGCAAAGCTAGTTGTTAGGAGCTGGAGATGCAGCTTCAGTGAGGACTACTTAGCTCAGAGGCTTACTAGCTTCATGCAAATTCTTTGGGACACTGTGGGCCTAGAAGGGATGCCATGAGCAGTAACCTCATTGTTGTGAGGAGAACTATTCACTCTAATGCTAGGGAATGCTAGATCAAGTTCTGTATTAAAAAAAACCAAACCTTTTGCATTCACTCCTCCAATGACATGACAGTTTCAGATCCTCTCTGCTCTGCCGTTAGAAGCCTTATTTCCCATCTGAGATGTAGGTACAGCTCACTTATGCTCAATCTGAATGAACACCTAGAGAAAATCAGGATATGTGGTATTTGCTGTGCTGGAGATGGACTGTAATTGTACTGAGGGGGCTGTCAAAGAGGTCTGCTCAATGGACAAAGGTGTTTGGAGAAGGGTGGTGCCCTTGTAGTTGTGGGAGAATATTTTTCCATATTATCAAAACATAAGCCTGTAGCTCAGCTAGTCCCAGTGGATAGTGATGGTAGGAAAGACTCTTGTCTTCTAAGCCAAATTTATGAAACTTCCAAACATCTTTTGCCTCTTAAGCTCAAGTAACAATAGGCTTCGTTTTCTCAGCTTCAGCTCTGTTCACTGAAATGAGAAGTACTGGTTCCCCAGGGGAGAGCTGAAGCAAAGTAAAGCAAGCTGTGTGCAATCACTGCTTTCTGAAAAGCAGGAGGAGCTGGACCAATGCAAATGGTAAGGGTCAGTTCTTGGTAAGAATTTTTCAGAGCAACACTGAAGGGCAAATCCCACAGCCCTAATTCAGCTAAACCACTCCTTGTCACATTCTCACAAAAAAAAAAAAAAAAAAAAAAAAAAAAAAAAAAAAAAAAAAAAAAATTAAAAAAAAAAATAAATAAAAGACTGAGCAATTTGTCTGCGAACTACAATTTCTTTCTCAATCACTTTTCAAAACCATTCTCTAAAAGACAGCATTTTCTTCTGCATCTCATCTTGCTGCAGCATTGCTGATAGCCAGAGAAGGCTTCACTGGGGATAAATTGCAGATAGTATGTCAGTGGTGTTTAAGGATCAAGCAATACCCTCCACACCCCCCAGTTTCTCCCTGTACTTGCACCATCTGAAAATGCTTCCAGGTTTGTGAATTTTATGTCTCTTCTACCATTTGTGCCCCAGAGCCCTGCCCTACATGTGAATATCCACAAAAGTCTGTGAGGAGAGGGGAGTGCAGCAGAGAGGTTGTCACCCAACTCCATTTGTTCTTCTGCACAATGGGTTCATACTCTGGAGATTTAGAACACAGTCTTTACAGTTGGCCAGGATGGCTCTAATTTCCATGCTCTGCTATTTCTCTCTCTTTCATCTGGGCAGCCAAGGAACCCTGCATCTCTTTCTATGGGGCATCTGGGCCGGGAAACATTCTGTATTTTTCACAGAGGCAAATATATTTGTCCTTCTCACACTGCACATCTCTGCAGGCATTGCTTCAGGACTTCCAGGCTGTCTGTGAGCTGTGATCCATCTAAGAAACTGTCTGAACTCAGCCTTCCACTATAGTGGAGCTGCCTATTCTGGGCATTTGCAAAGTGTCCTCTGCTCCACTGCCTGTCTTGCTTTGCTCTCAGAGGAGCTTTTAGCACTGGTGGAGCTTTCAGGTGTTTAGTGTGAGGTTTAAATTCTGCTGAAAGGTATTCTTCCTCTCCCTTCTTCACCTATCCATACTCTTGATGAGGATGGGGTTCTAGCACAGATTTTAAGAAGAACAGAGGTGTTTTACTGTGCCTTGAGGAGCTATGATTTTAATAATTGCTGCTCAACATCCTTGTACTTTTGAGGGGGAAAAAAACCAGGCTCCTTCAAGTTCTTGAAGGATGTCTAGTTTTGAAGTTAAATCATACAGCTCTACAATTGTCAAAACACATATGTGTTTATTTAGTATCTTAATGTGTTAGTGAAGCTTTAAAAGGCCTCTTCTTCCAGTCAAGCTGCCAGGGATAATTTCAACATACATTCAGAGTCCTAAATGAAAATACTGCTGATGAATAGTGCCCCTCACAGAGCCTATGATGGAGACCAAGTTAAACTGTGTAGCTAGACTAAACTTTGTATAGTTAAGAGGTTCCTATTTAGGACTCTGCATACTGTTTTCTTGCCTAATGGTCCATCTTTTTTTATATAGAAACAAAACAAACAACACTTGTTACCATAGTTATTAAGCTTTTGAAAACAGAAGAAGCAAACTCTGAAAATGCTGTAAGAGCTGCTTCATGCAAGGCAAACACTGACACAGCAACCTCACTGCTTACTCTGTGTGCACAGCACAGCACACATCCACAAAAACCTTGCTGCAGCTTACTAGAGCAACAGCTTACAAGAGGATAAAATATTTTA
Source organism: Oenanthe melanoleuca (assembly GCF_029582105.1). Taxonomy (NCBI): domain Eukaryota; kingdom Metazoa; phylum Chordata; class Aves; order Passeriformes; family Muscicapidae; genus Oenanthe; species Oenanthe melanoleuca. The sequence goes on along the minus strand of NC_079335.1, from coordinate 97,988,736 downwards.
TAAAAGGGATTTAAAGAAAATGAGAAAAGATACATGACCCTGCAGCAGTTAGTGATAACTGCTCCCCTTAGCTCCATGCTGAGCTTCAAAGCAAATATCCAAGCCCTTCCAGGAAAAAGAGCTGTGACTGCTGAACAAGTACATGTGCAGGAGGCCACTCCTCCAGTTACAGCAGGTATCCTTATGTTGTATCATTTCATTGTGAGGCCAAGAGTTATGTATTTGTTTTTAAGAACTGCAGCAATTAAGGATTTAGAGGTGTTTGGTAATTTTTGTTAATAGTTGCAATAATTACTTCATCTGTCTGATTCATCTCTAACTCTCTTCACCAAAGGGGAGTGAAGGACATGCCCACACTTTCTGGTCTGGGCTAAACATTTCCTTGTATAAGGAGAGGTGCTGTCTCACTCTTCTGATGGAGAAGGATCTGAACCTGTTCTCTCACAAGACAGATTATCAGACTGTTGAATTACTGCTTTACAAGGGACTGGGAACATAACCCCCACAACCACCCTGTACTCCTTCCCCTCTAGCTGTGCCTAGCTGGAGTGAACCATAAGGGACAGGAATGTCAGGGTAATAGGTACAAGGTCTTGGTGGGACTTGAGCATGAGCAAGGTGTGAGCTGGATGACATCAGGCACTGCAGTGTGTCAGCTGAGGTGTATTTCATGGGCAAATGATTTACCTCCTGTCAGCTGGGCTGGTAACTGATTACCTGCAAAATATTGGGTAAAATCCACGACCTTCTATCTCCTTGCTTTGCCAAGGAGGACTTGCCCACTGCCAACACAGAAAAGCTGAGAAGAAATGCCAGCAAGCATCTTTTCCCTCACATTTTCAATGGGTTATCCTGAACTTTCTCACAGACTGATACTGACATAAGATACTGAAATAAGAGTTGCATGTAGCCTCATAAAAACTGACCTTTTGTACAGAGAAATTGCTCTTCTCTCATAGAGAGAAATTCCTTTTTTGGATGGGAGACTTTTTTCAGATCTTGTCAATAAAATATATACCATCAATGAAACTGAACCTAGAGAATACATTCATGCTAAAGTCAGGATAGTTATCTTTTTATTCTTCATAGTTTAAAAAGAAATTTTGTGTAACTCAGCAGATTCCTTTAACTGCTAAGGCCATAGTTTTCCCATGCTGCTGCCTGAGTTCCAGCAATAAAGCTATTTGTGAGGTTGAGCCATGAACCATATTACAAATTGATTTTTAAAAAGGGCAGGGGAGGGGTAGAGTAGAAAACCACCCAGCAAGACCTGCTTTTTTTTGCCTCCTAGAACTACAGAGAGAGTTTTGCACTCCTATACAAAGTGAATGCTCCATGGGCAGTAGAGCTGTTTCAATTCAGTGACTTTTTTTACAACCACTCCAGACTCACTTTGCATAGGGCACAAGAAGAAACCAGGCATTCAAGGAGTGAGGCAACAAAGAATTAAGGCAGAGGTCACAAAATCTGAAATAAATGTCATTGTGGGAAAATGATCAAAGCATGCACCCAGGGAAAATAGATGTAAACTGCCTAAAACAGCTGTGCAATTCTTTAGGGGCTGAAGTTTTCACTGGATCTATGTTGCAATTGTTCTCATGGTCCATAGCTTGCTCTGACTTGTAGTGGTGTGAACTTGATGAACTGCTTCTTGGGTCATTTGCTATTTATTTCAGTAATTTAAACTTGGGGGTTCCCCCCCATCAATAAAATAAAGCTGAAAAGAAACACTCCAGGCTCTTCTGCAATAGAAAAAATTAATCCCATAGATCTAAAGATCAGAACTGAATAACAAACACGGGAAAATATACTTGAAGAGATTAAAAGGATTAAATAAATAGCTTTCTATAGAAATAATTTTTTTAAACCTTGTGGAATGTGATAGAAAACTGAGGTGCAATCTGTTTGTGACCATCAACAGAATGTAGTTGAAAGGGCTTAAGTGCATTCTGGAGGATTTTTCGAATAGGAAATTTGCAGGTCATCTTCCTCTCAGTGCTGCAGTCCCCTCTGCTTTCTCCTTGCTAGCTGTTGAAGGAGTGACTCTCTTCCCCAAATCTCTGAGTGTGTTTAATCTTGGTCCCTGCTCCAATTTCCCAGCTGCTACTTGGAAGGCCATTTTGAGTTTGGATTACCTTCTCTGCCTCCCTTGTTGAGCCCACAAAAGTCTCTGAGAAAACTGGGGGATTTGCCAAAACATACAGGTTCTGAGGGAGTCCCCAAAACCATGGCTGTTGTGCAGAAAGAGCAAGCTTGGCATCTCTGACCTGGCAGTCCTGGGAAGCAGAGTCATTTGGTTGGGTGGGGAATCAAGAGCACACCATGAATCTTTTCTTGCATGCGTAGGATTTGCAGCTTGTCTTACTCCGGTCAGTGGCTCCATCTCTACAGTTCAGCTTCAACAATCCCAGGCACTGCAGCCTCGTCCTATTGCACTCTGCCCTCATTTCTCTCAGCCCCTTCCATTGGGTCTTCCCTTCCCTTCCCTTCCCTTCCCTTCCCTTCCCTTCCCTTCCCTTCCCTTCCCTTCCCTTCCCTTCCCTTCCCTTCCCTTCCCTTCCCTTCCCTTCCCTTCCCTTCCCTTCCCTTCCCTTCCCTTCCCTTCCCTTCCCTTCCCTTCCCTTCCCTTCCCTTCCCTTCCCTTCCCTTCCCTTCCCTTCCCTTCCCTTCCCTTCCCTTCCCTTCCCTTGTTACCTGTGGAATTTTTCCCATTGAGTTGCTCAGAAGCACTGATAGGTGCTTGAGACAGGGGGAGGGGGAACCCCTCTGGTTTCTGTGAGTTTCTCTCGGAGGGAGTGGGACATGGTGAGATTAGAAGAAGGAAAAAAGGAGAGTGGGGGCAGTTGCCCATTACTGCGTGCTCTTCCAGCCGGCACCACAGCGCCCCCTGCAGGCGTGGGGGAATCATTGCACCTGCCCTGCCCGGCCGGGAGCCATCAGCGCCCCTGGCGGCTGTGACCGGAACTGCACCAAGGGGAAAATGCCTGCAGCCAAAAGAGCTGTTATTGGGTTCCTGTTCTGTTTGTTGTTAATTCCATAGCTGTTTTTGTGGTTTTGTTTGCCTTGTTGTACATACTAGCAAAGAACTGTTACTCGTATCCCCATAGCTTTGCCTGAGAGCCCCTTAATTTCAAAATAACAATAATTCGGAGGGAGAGGGTTTTACATTCCTCAATCCAAGGGAGGCTTCTACCTTCCCTAGCAGACACCTGTCTTTCAAACCAAGACACCTGCATTTGCTCATATTCCTGCAAGAGTGTTGGACATCTATTGGACCACATTAAATTGAGAAAAACTGAAAGAACGGTGGAGTGATGTTGCAGAGTGATGTTGCTCTGCACAAGGACTTCTAATTTGTTAGACATCCAAAGTCAGATGACTGCCTAACAGTGCATTAGGGTTTAGTAGCTTTTTAAGATAGAGGGTGAAAACAGATGGATCCAATACAATATAGAAATATTGTCACCATTCTCTTTGCATTCAGTCATGGGATGAACACCCTGAGTGAAGTTCAGCAGATGAAGATTGTCCATCTGAGGATCATAATTCTTAATTGATTATCAGTAGTTAGTCTGTGTGAAGTTGTGGTTATAAGAGACGTGTCCCATGCAACGATAGCTCTGCTATGTCCCCCCTTGGAATGCGTTTAAAGTTTCTGCCTTTGAAACTTGCAGAAAAGTGAAAATTGTATGTCTCTGCTTGCCATATCATCTATCCATGTCCTTGCCCACTCTAAAATGTTCAGTCTGTGCATGGGGCTTTGGTAAGTGCATCTCATATGTCGCCTTCTCACATTTACTCGGCTACAAAAAACTCATGGTAACCCTTATAGCTATTAGTAAACAAGGACCTTTTAGTGATTGTCACAGCATTAGTGTGGAAGACTATTCTATGCACTATTTGTTGCACAGCCACCCAGATATGATAGTAGTAAGTGTTGTACCGTTTCTTGCATAAAACCCGAGTTTGAGGCTTGAGGGCTGGTATTCACTTTGGACCATTTGTAACTTAAGTTGTCTTGGGTTGCAATACAGGATGTGACCAGAAACGTGTATTCTATCACCATCTGTTGAAGTCAGGTGGGGCAGTGATCCTTATCTCCGTGGCACATATTAGCTGCTAATGGGCCATCTTTAAAACCAGGTGGGGCAATCATCTTTATCTTTTCCACAACCCATCCTCCCTCCAGGAAGATACCATCTGCTGCTGGGCCTTTGAGTCCCACTGTATGACTGACAAAATTACATCATCCCATTGGGAGATGCTCCAGCCAGGGGGAGGAGCCAAGCCTTTCCTTCTTAGATAAAACTGAGATTTTGGACACCAAGATACTGTATTTCCACTGCATTCCAGAGGAAAACTGGACCTTTCCACATCATCCCTGGACCTTCAGAGGAAAACTGCACCTTCTACAGGATCAACTGAACCACATCTGTCACTGCAGGAAGATTGTACCCACCATTTAATTGGACTGCTACCAACACCCTGACAGGGTGACAGATTGTATTCTGATTGTCAGTTGTGGGATTGTTCTTTGTAATACTGTATTTCTATTTTAATTTTCCTAGTAAAGAACTGTTATTCCTAATTCTCATATCTTTGCCTGAGAGCACCTTAATTTCAAAATTATAATAATTTGGAGGGTAAGGGTTTACATTGTCCATTTCAAAGAGAAGCTTCTGCCTTTATCTGCAGACACCTGTCCTTCAAACCAGGACATAAATGCATTTAGATATTTTCTAACTTAAAAGCAAAATAAAATCCATCTGCTCATATCTTCATGGTATCTATCCAAACCGTACTGAAATAATGTGTGAACTTTGCATGAAGCCCATGGAAAGGGAGTGACGTCACATGAAATTCAGCCCAGATTTGGTCAGGACCTGGCCGCAATTCACTAGGTTGGTTCAAAAACTCCAGAGACCTGGTTCAAGTTGCAGCTGATGAGCACTCCTACTATTTTTCAATTGCAAATTGTCACACAAAGGGGCATTTTCTCTCTTCCCACCTTTCCTGAGCTCTGTGTCACCTTTTTTAGACCTCCTTTGGATGCTGTTGGTGAAAATGAGGAAAATATTGTGCAGAAACTTAGAAGAGAAAATTCAATATTTGAAGGTTATCTTAAGAACTGAGTAGAAAACTCAGGTGGTAAACTGGGAGAAACAAGATATGACGTATCACCCAAGCCTCTGGAAATAAATGTCAGGAAGATAAGTGTTATTCACCTGCCTCTGCCAGCTCAGACCTTTTGTTTAGAAGTTATGTTGGTCTAAACTGCTCCCTTCTGTCATAGCTGATCCCAGCTGGTTCTTCCCACATTATCCTTCCTCTACCTTATATGCACACATTTGTTTTTTAACACCGGTTGCAGCTCAGAGGGGGACTGGAATGAACTCCTTTAAATCTTTTGCAGTACAGTTCATTGATGTAGTTCCTGCATGCTTTAATTTAGAAGTGTGATGTTATGGAGCAAGATCAGGAACTCCTTTAGCTGGCACCAAATCCACGAGACAAGGATTATGGGCTGCTCTGAATTGCCACCTGCCCATGAGCAGATTGTTTTATGTTCTTTCCCTACTCTGCTTCCCCCTAAAGCCAGAAGACCTTGCACATGACCATCCATCTCTCAGAGATGTCTGGAGGATTAAAAAGCTAATACTGCTACAGGCCAAGTCTTCTCAAACTGATACTAGGCTGATAAAATTGAACTGAGAACCTAAAGAGTTCAAATAATGCTCTGAATATTAGAAATGTGTCATGTTTAACAGTAATTGTGTTGAAATATATAGATTTATGCTCACTTCCAGAAGCCTCAGCATGATTGAAAAAAACTGCATTTCCTGGTACTTTCAGCTTTCAGAGATGGCCTTTACTGTCATTATTTTCCCCCTGTTTCATAATTTGTTAAGGGAATGAAAGAAAAGCAAGAAAAGTATCCCACAAGACTTTTTAAACAGAGAGATATAAGGCTCCTTAAAATGGGCTACATAACCCAAAATCATAGTGTTTTTAAAATTTCAGAGAAATATAAAGATTTTGGCTTGTCATGCTAAAGAGTGGATTTCCTGTTAACATTTTTCATCCAACTCTGAAAAGTAGGCTTTGTTATCTGCTGTCTACTGATGCTCAAAATATCCACCTTCAAAAGTGAATTTTCCCATCTCTAACGAGAAGAGTGACCAGAATCTCCCCAGCACTCTCCTCGTCCCCATGCTCCTGCCTCTTACTGCATCCAAAGCAAATAAGACATTAATGAGGATTAAATTCAAGTCAAGTTAAAACCTCAGCTGTTTCTTCTTCCAGCATGGTTGGATTAATTTACAAGGCCATTGTCTCTTGTTCATCTTTATTTACACTGTTTATGAGCTGACAGAGCTGTGCTTGTACTTCTGAACAAAGACCAAGAATGGAAAACATAATCTTCAAGGTGCCTTAGAAATTTTAGGTAGAAAACCATTCCTGTTTTCCATACAGACCTTGCTATATGAGTCAGGATCTAGTATCTGGAAGTATTTGCTTTTGACAATGAGATAAAGGTATTTTTCTTTCCTAGAATGGAAAAGTTAATTAATTTTTTACTTAGGGAAAAAAGAAAAATCTATTTGATTTACCAGTCGGCAGAACAAGACTTTTACAGCTGAAAATGAAGGGGCATGTGTTGCTCACATATTGCACTTCTGCCTGCTGTATTTATCTTGGTGAAAGATGTGTTTTAGATAAAAAGCATAGCCCAAAGTTTGGTCTTCTGATGTGTAGAGTGGGGAATGAGTCCAGTGATGTCTTGTTGAGAGATGTGGGCATGAATATATATAGTGGATTAGCCTTAAGTGTCTAATTTGTGCTTGTTTGTGTTATCATGTTTGCAGCATTTCTGTAATAAATATATGACTATTCTAAAGTAGAACAATTTTTTGAAGTGTAAAAATGACAGTGAAGTGAAGCAGTTCTGGGGTCATCTTAATGCAGGGAAATAATTTGCACCTTCAGAATACAAAAATTGGAGCCTGAGAGAAAAGGAAGTCTTTGTAAAATGTCACATCTTTGAAATGAGAAAGTATTTGCAAAGTGTTGCCTCTTTGAAATGCCTCTCCTTAGTCTTTACTCCACAATTCTTGGAAAACAGGCAGAGCAGAGGAGCAGATTAGCTACTGTGAGCAGCAAAGGAAGAGCAGCTAGGTAGGGTGGGCTGGGGGTCCCATGATGTGACATGACAGTACCCTGGAGCCCGCTCCCTTACTGGGAATTTTACTCATAAAAAAAAACAAACAAAAACAAAACCAAACAAACAAACAAACAAACAAAACAAAACAAAACACAACAACAACAAAAACAACAACCAAAAGCAACAACAAAAAACCAGAGAGAGAAAAAGATAAAATACCATGCATAGACAGTTCATTATACCAATAAAGTTACTATAAAGTAATCTTTGTGCTTCTAACAGTAATTTGGCGGTTTAACTCCTTAGAAAGATGTTTCTTTTTCATCTGCTTGTTTTCCCAGACTTCGTGAGGGAGACTTGTCAAAATTATTCCAAGAAGTGAAGCAATACAGGACAAAGGACTGAGTTTTTGGAATGTGGTGATATATCTCTGACAATCCTTGAAGCAGATGAAATGATAGACAGAGATGTTTCACTGTAGCTTTAGCGAGAACTTTCAGAACTTGTCACTTCAGAGCAGCTGGAGCCTTGGCACAAGCTCCCACGTTATGTTTTTTCCCTTAATTCTTCCATGGTTCTCCCCCAGAGTATTTCACTATTACCATTAAAATGAAAATCAACAAATTTACTACATACTGAGAAAAATGTAAAGCCTTATCCTTGCCTTATGCAAACCTCTATTCATGTTCATAAAACTAAAGTAATTTGTTCAACTAGGGAAGTAGCCTTCCATCCATTCTTCAACTACTAAATGTTATAATCAAGAGTTATTGCCTATGTTTCAGATGGACTTAAGTGTGAGTGTACCATAAATCTTTCCTCTCTTTTTTTTTCCCCTAACCAAACCAGCATTCTCTATTCTCCAAGCTCTAAATTCACCTTGTCTTCAGGGTAGTTAATTTTCCATCTGAGAGGCACGGTCCATATTCTGTTCCTAAAAATTTTCCATGTCTTTTGGTCATCTTGTCTAAGTAAAAATAGCACGAAATGGTGTAGTCATGCAACCTGCTTGAGGATAGATTACTTTCAGGGATTTCTTGCACAGACTGTGTACTACACTTGAGAGTCTTTTATGCCAAAGGAAGGTCTGATCTTTTTTTTTCAGTATTTCACTTTTCATACCTGCGTGTTCCCCACTGCTGGCTGAAGATTCAGTAGAAAATTACAATTTGAAGGCGACAAGAAGCCTGTCTGAAACAATCAGGACTGGGCTGTTGTTCCCCTAAGTCTGCATTATTTTGTGGGATAGAGTTTAGGCAACATACATTAATACAGCTGATGCACTGCAATTAAAGAGAAAAAGCATAAGACCATGCTCACCATTGCTCATTATTAATGATCATGTCTGTGTCAGTGGTTTTCTGCACCTCTGCCTATTAGCTTTTGAAGTTGAACATGCTTAATGGGCTTATTTGAGGGAGTAAAGATGACAAAAATATATTGGAGAAAGCAGATCCATGAAAAAATAATGATGATGGAAAACACAGTGAGTAAAATGAAAGTAATTCATAAGAGAAAGGGATTAGAGACCCTTCCTTGCCTTTCTCATTTTCCCTCCCAAGAGTGAGGGAGTACATCCTTCAAAACTTTTGTGAACATTTTTTTTTGCTTCTCAAGGACAAAATGGACCATTGCAATAAATCAGTCTGGTTTTCTTTGTAACATTAGCCACAAAACTTTCCCAAATTAAGCTTTGATCAAAACCATGTGTGGAGGAGAGGACAAAAAGGAGCCATGCCATGAAAAATCAGCTGCTCTTTCTAGGTGAGATGTGCATGTGGCCCATCCTATTGCTTGAAATTGATGCAATTCAGAGCCCTGGCAAGGTGGCCAGGATCAATCAGGATGGTGGCCACATGCTGAGGCAGTGAGGCAGGAGGTGGTAAGGTAAGGGAGAGTTTTGTTTTTTATAAATATCTGTTGGGTTTCATGTGTCTTTTAGTTTGAGCTTCCACTGTCTGTGTTTTTAAATCAGGACACTGGACTAGACTGATCTTTCAACAGAGGTAGTCTGAGAGATCTTATGTTCCAGGATCTAGAGGAATTCTTCCACATAAATTTCAGAACTTTTTCACTGCTTTTCCCCCAAGAAAGAGGTGAATTTTGCAAGTTTTGTAAAAATAAGTTGATAATTTTCTTATTTTTCATCCATGCTTTAATTTTCTTTCAGTGAATTAATCTGTACAATATCCTCTACTAAAAAAAATGGTATTGTGACTCAGAGACTTTATTCTAAGTAACTGAGACCTGATAGTTCCAAAAGCTTGTTAAATACTCATTCAAAGTAAACTTTACAAAGTTAGGAGCATACTGGTGTCTTGCTTTCAAAGATGAGACTTTTCGGCAGTCATAGAAAATCTTCCTGAATCTTTCTTTGTACTTCCTTTGGTGTCCTGAAGGAGTAAAGTTGAGAAGACAGATTTCATTCCTAGGAAAACACTGTTGAATTTACAGGGTATTTTAAGATAGAAAATAAATTTTAAGTGAGAAGAAAAATACAAGCTATCAGTGTAAATGAAGTATACATTTGTTGGAGAAATAAACTGTATCTTTGCTTAGACCCTAGAACTCTGTTGAGCCCTCTTATTTTATCTATCTGAAAAAATCCAAAGCAAAGCCATAAAAATTTAGCAGTGAGTCATTCCGATATGAAACTTGTGAATTTAAGGAGAATTTGGCCAACCAGGTGAAGATCTCCTGCCAGCACTCAGCAGCCTGTCCAGTTTTTTGTCTCCCATTTGAGTTTGAACAGTATTTCCCCTGCATTAGTTCAGCTCTCTAAAAGTAGAAGTGCTTGCCTGGGAGGTACACAAAAACTGCAGTCCTGAACTGAAATATCACTTTGTAGAAACGAAATCCCCACGGAAGCTGCAGTTTCTGGAGCGGCACTGACGGCGCAGTGCGGAGGTGTGCGCGGTGCCAGCACATCATGCAAATTAAATATTCAGTCCCTCTTACTTCACTTGTGTCAGTGATTTCCTCAGCCAGGCTTCAGTGGTTTTAGAAGTGCAAACCTGCTGCTTTCTTCATCAGTGGCAGGGCCGCTGGGACCTGCACTCGGCATGCTCCAGGAGAGTCAGCAGCTGCTTGAATCAGGGAAGGGATGTGGCTGATTGAATCACCTGTCACATTGATTTATGGGCCTCCAAGGTCATCTCTCTGGGCCTTCTAAGTGATTTTCTATGGGTGAAAAATATAAAAGAAGAAATTGTAGACCTCTTTATTAAGAGAAATGTGAAAATAATTAATAAAGACAGATTTATTTATTTTTTTTTAATATATGACATACCTAGCTAAAAAATATATATAGGGATTAAGAAAGTCTTGGCCCCATGGACAACATCTTTACAAGCTACTGATCTATCTAGTGGTTTTTGTTTGGTGGCTAAGTACATTGCCACTCCTCTTCAGACTGAACTTAGATACTTGCTCTGCAAGCTCCTGCCAGAGGTTAAAAAAACCCAGCTTACAATGCACTGTAGGTGCCTGAGATTCTTGTTCTTGAGATTTTGCTGCTGCCATTCACCCAGCCAGCATCCAGCTCTTCATTTCATGCTCACTTTCAGGGCATAAAATGCTGTACAAGATAAACAAAGAGGAATCTGTTCAGTAAGAATACAGCAGGCATACCTGAAGTACTACTGCAAGAATTCTCTTGCGTTTTAATGAGGAATTATTTCTTTGTCTGGAAGAATTTATCTTTTTAAGCTTTTAATTGAAAAAGAAATGAAAAACTAAATAAAAAGTATTTTCATTTATCATCATTACATTAAAATGAGTATGTCTGAAGAACTGGAGAAGGTTGTTTGGGTTTTTTCCTGGCATGCTAGGAGTCATGTGAAGGAGCAAAACTTAGCCTATTTGTTTTATTCTTTATAAAGACTTTTCCTCATGCCTTTCATTCCTTACACCTATCACTCCTGAGTAGGAATGTTGTTGATCACACAGATAACACTGAGAGCAAAGTTCCACATAGACTCTCAAGTGCAATTTCACCCTTGGTCTCCAGGTATCACATGCATCAAATATCACTTCTATTTTCAAGAAAGCAAAGAGCTTTTAAAGAGTGAGACTCCTGGTCACTGACTAATGTGGAAACCAGGGAAATGCCCACCAGAAATTCTCAAAATAACCAGAAATTCCTCACAGGAGACTTAGAGCTAAAATAAGTTAAAGCTCAAACTATGCAGAAAATATTTCAGAAATTCAAAGCATAGTTTGCACAACTAAATAAATACGGGCCATTTACTACATAGAGTCCATTTTTTCTGATTTTTCACTTTGATAATGAATCAAAGTATTTTCTTGACACACACACCAGGAAATTTTGTTCCACAGACCTGTGCAATTTTTGCCTTAGCAGCTGAGCTTAGGTTCAGCAAAAGCTTACCTAAGCAGCTGAGCTTAGGTTCTGGCAGAGCTACTAAGGAGATCCACAGGGAAGAGCTGCAGAAATAAAGAATTTATAGAACTGCTTGCTTGCTTGCTCTGCCACAAAACTCTGACAGCTTAAATTAAAAGTAAAGGATGGATTAATTGTATGGGTACACCTCATTAATTTAGATTTATTTCTTTATCATTTTGCAGATAAGTCAAAGCTGATGATAAAAAAAGAAAACACATCCTTTCGAAAGAGCTGCTTGTGAAGCCTTAGAGATGGCTCTGGCTGACAGAACACTTTGTATTCTCCTGGGAACACAAAGTCAGGCAAAGTGGATGAACTGATTTGAAATACCTAATAATTTTTACTTTTAGAGACAACTCAAATCAATATTTCCCTTTTTTACTTACCAGAAATGTTCATTATAACTTTTCCATTATTCTATGCCCTTTTGAATTTCTAGAAATGTCCAGACAGGACAAGAAGTAGAAATGCAGTAATGCTGTGAAAGAAATGGTTATTCCAGCAGTTCTGGCTTCTTGGGAAGGAAATAAGTAGTATTATGTTTTCCATATAAAATAATAAACATATGCTCCTAGTTGCAGTGACCTTTCAGATTGAGCAAACAAGACAAGAGCAAAAAGCACTGTCTTTGTGAGAGGGTGGATGGTGTTGACCCAATTGCTGCTGTCTGAAACACTGCTAAATAATTTATGCTTGTGCAAAGAGGATGTGCAGGCACTACCAGATTGCAGGGGCACATTCACCTTCACTGCACAGGAGTTCAAATGTCAGCATAAGGCACCAAACTGAGGAGAGGGAAAAAGTGAAAGGAGCAGAGAAAAAGGGACAGACATTTTTAAAATAGCAGTCAGTGCACCAAATAATAGCTGTCTCCTGGACTTTTGCTCACACAGGGAGTCAGGAAAAACAACTTGGGGTTGCTTCCTACACTCCCTGAAGTAGTGATAACCTCTTAACAGGCAACTGCCTTGGAAATTTCACAGCCCATTTGCCAAAAACCCAAGAGAGCTGCATAGTTTGAATACACCCAGACATCCAAGCACTAATCTCAAGCAAGGCTGCACTTCAGGATTAAGTTTTCAAGACTTACTTCCTTTTATCATCTTCCATGCCGTGTGTTGCAAGTGCCTTCTAACAGGGAGAGAAGGCCCATCTCTCCTTTCCTGCCCCTGGGAGGAACCCTCAAGGGCCTGCTGTGGCCAGGGGGCCACCAGCTGGAGCTGCCAGTAGGAGCTTGTGGCTCCCAGGAGGAGCCTTGCTCAGAGGCACAAGCTGCTCCATCCTGGGCAGCTCCATACCTGCACTGGAGGTCACCATGTGCCAGGGGTGTCTGGTGCACTGGCAACTGCTCAGCCTGACCTGATGCCTGGGATCTCAAAGCTGGAGAGACTATGATATTTTATTACAAGAGGAAATACCCCTATTCAAGAGATGAAATGTCAAAGGGATGAGACTCTTGATCAGCATTCAGCAGATTGTCAGTTTTATCTGTCCTTTTCCAAAATGAGCCTGTCTTTAGAGGAGGAGAAATGGCAAAATATTTCCTCTTTTCTTAAGCAAAAAAATGTTTTCCTCAAAGTTTGCATCATTTCTTGACCAAAATCCAAATATCAAATAACTACAGTGTGCTTTTGTTAATAATAATAGTAATAACAATAATAATAACAATAATAATAGTAATGTTGTCATGCATTATATATTTATATTGAAGTATATTTTCTGGTTGTTATATTGAAATATATTTTCTGGTTGTTATAACTATTTTTGGCTTTCCTCCCAGACAGTAGCCAAGGATGTCTATGGTAGCAGCAGTCTGCAGTAACATCTGTAGAGCTGCAGGTCTCCTTGCAGATTGGCAGACATTTTACATTGATAAAAAGTTACTATTTTCTTCACCTTGCAGATGAAATGCAGACAGCAGCACATGAAGAGCCATTTTCTGTTGGGTTTTTTTGTGTTTTTTTCTTGGGGTTGCTCATGGAGTCGGTGCAGGGCTGAGATTGAAGATGTTGCAAACCATGCCCAGGAGCTCAGCTCCTCCCAAATGTATCTGTTGTTTTTCAGCTGTGGGGGAAAGCAGAGGAGATTTGCTGTTTCTCTGAGTAAAATACTGCAGAGACACCCCTCTGCAGCAGCCTGTGTTAGGGAGAGGAAGGCATTTGTTTAAGACATTTAAGGTATCAGCATAGAAATCTCACTTAGTGGTTACTACTTTGTAGTTCAGATGAGCCTGTGACAGATATAATCTGTCTGTGGTATTTGCCATTTTGAAGCATGGCTTTTAACCAGTGCCCTCAATGGAGAGCAATACTCCATTTTTCTGTGTTATGGAGTTTGAGGAGAGGGGGTGGCTCTGGTTTTTGTCCTGGGAAAGCAGGAATGCCTTCAGCAGACACAAGATGACAGTATGATGTAAAACAAAGGTGGGGAAGATGTGACAAGATAGGAAGTAAGAAACTCTGGAAACAAGCAGGTCCACTTGTATACAAAGTTTGTGTTATGTTTAGTGTAGGATTTATGTTGCAGTGTAAAAGACCAGGGCATAAAATCACCTGACAAGAAGCTCTCCAGAGAAGTGGTTTCAGCCTGTGTTTGCCAGAGCCCTCACAAACCATGAGGTGCTTCTGAGGAGATGAATAACAGGCAAACAAGAAAACAAGTTGTTGTCAATAAAGTGAAATTTCACTCATCATAGAGCTAAAAAAATTGTTAGGAGGCTGAAAATCAAATTAGTTGAAAATCATTAACCCAGTGTATGCTGTGTTAAAATAAGTGTGTAGGAGAGCAGCAGGTGGTGGGGAAGGTTGAGTTTATCAGGGCTAGACCATGGCATTGTTTTCTCATCTAAAGTAAATGTAAAGAGCCTGTAGCTCACAAAGCCCAAGTACAGAATCTTGCTCCTGGATTGATGAGCTGGAGATGAAATAGGTTGGTATGAAATGGAAAGGTTGCAGTTGTATCAGGATTTGGGACGCCCAGATTTTGTTTTTAGCATCATGTAATATCAGGCAAGTCACCCTTGCTTTGATTTCTTCCCTATAAACCAGAAATTATATATGGAGTTACTGTGGAGCAGGGTCACCTCAAAGCACACTTCTTACTTCCTCCAGCTCAGGAAACCAATCAAGCATTTATCTCATGGACAGTGGGAGGAGCTCATAGCTCTATCTTAAATTTTCCTTGTCAGAATATTAACAGCAACTGACAACTCTTCATGATCCATGTTTTCATTCTGGAAGCTGAGGCTAAGATAGTGAGCCAAAGCAGCTGAAATGAATTAATGTTTTGTCAAAGCCACATCTGACATAGTATTCACAACTTCATTTCCCCTTACACTACCACTTTTCTGCAACATTGTGTAGAGACCATGGCAACCTTGAGAGTGAGTATGTCCATAGTGGTGCTGTAATTTTTATTTCTATAGTCACATAATGTTGCTGTTTTTGAAACAAAACAAGCCCTGCTACGATGCTAGGTGTACTTGCTCCTGATTTGTGTCTCAGAAGAAGAATCTGAAGAAAACTCATTTAGCTCATGTAGTAATGTGCATTTGAACTACCATGTATTGATTTCTTTTTTATTATTGTTCCTTCCCTTTAATTATTTTTATTACATTTCTTTTTCATGCAGTTCTGCCATTAAATGCTCAGATATTAATCAATGGAATTTATACCACAGCATATGCTGCCACAACTCCTGTCTACTGGAGCAGTAGACAGCTCATGAGTGAGTTTTCTACAGTGGCTGCAGGAGCTGTAGGACTTTTCCCATGAAATGCAGCTATGCATTTCATGAAATTTGGAGTTCCTAATTAGGGATGGAATAGGCAGACTGGAAGGCAATGTTCTGTCCTTGTCAGTCAGATTAGCTGAGCCAGAACCAATTTCTTAATAAATCATTAATTTTTTATGGCAAGAGAGAAGGAAAGCTGAGTTGCAAGTGTCCCTGAATTGCTCGTTTTCTTCCAGGATGTCTTTGCAATCACAAGGAAGTCCATGTGAAATATGAGGTAGTTGTTTTCTGTGGATTAAAAATAATAATCTGGATTTCAGTGGATGTTTAATGCATAGGAAATAAAATGCAAATATGCAAGGGTTAAATAAGTTATTTTTACCCTGTACACTGTAAGGAACTTAAGTAGGAAGGAGTGTTAGGTAGTGCTCAGTATAGTGCCAGAAAAATGTAAGTGAATTATGGGGTCAATTACAAATTCTTTGATGGCACTGGCAGCAGAAAAGTCTGACCTGAGAGATACAATGCAGCCCTTTAAGCTGCAGCCAAAGATCTAATTAATAACAAATCCCATTGCTGCAACTGCAATCTACCCTCCTGGACCATGCAGCTTTCTAAGAAGCAACTTGGCGTCATAAAAAGTCAATATGTGGTTTCTTCCATACTAATATGAGTTTGTCTCAGTCATAGAGACAACCACCACACCAACTCAGAGCCTGTGATTCTCCTCAGCACAGGGGGTAAAGCAGAAATTTTCTTGAGGCCCCTTCCTAACAGAGTTTGCCATTATTTCCTCTGTGGATGTGGCTCCTGAAGTGAGAATGATGCTTTTGCACAGGTAATTGCCCTGAATTCACCTTTAGAAGTTATGTACAGGACTGGAATTCAGTACCAGATGTTGTCACCCATATCTTCAGCATATGCCTGTGCTTGCTGAAGGTTAGATGGTGCTTTGGTCAACTGCAGGCTTGACAGTGCATTTCTGTCCCTGAGAAAGGAAGCCCATATCCTACTATGGCATGTACTGTACACTTCCCACCTAATTTAGGGAAAACAGAGGGTCTCTTTGAGGAGATAGTAGACAGGAGTTGTTTTTGTTGTGTTAGTGACTGACATAAAATGCCGCTACCATTATAGTTTTACCTACTGAAATAGGTGAAATAGGTGAAATCTGTGATCTGGGATGAGGTATTTCTTGTAGTGTATTGACATTACATAGTTTTGATCCTGAAAAACAGACAATAATGGTGTAGAAAGCCCACCATTAATAAATCCAACACAGTCTACACTTTATACACTTTATACACTTTTAGTTCCAGAATAATTTGGCCAGCTTCAGAATGATGCCATGTTGAAAGGGGCCTCGTCTCTCCTAGCCTGATCTTAATACTGTCACTTTTGCTTTCTGTTGCTGGAGGGATTTCTGTGTAGTGACCCATCCCCTTGCAGGGACAAAAGCCTTGTGTGGAGCTCAGCACTCTGGGGCCCTAACTCCCACTGGGCCCTCACGAACTCTGGTGAATATTAATAGTTAAGGAGACTTTTATGGTATTTTTCCCCACACATGCATCATCCCCTTCCTTCTATAGCTGCTGTGGGCAGAACCTCAGACTTTCTACTTCTAGCTTCCATATGACAGGATTCTGAAAGTTCAGAAGGCTCCTTCCAGCTGGGAGTAGGAATGAGACTGGGCTAAACGTGATTTTCCGTGCAACCAGAGATTTGTAGGGTGAGTTTTCCAAAGGAAGTGTGTCTGTTTTTAAGGATCTGGAGTACACTTCACTTTTGAGAGAGTAATTCCAGATTTACTGGCAGTGCTATCTGGGACCTGCTAAAGTCTTTTGGTAACCAACTGATCTACACTGAGAGGTTGGAATTTAATCCTGGAGACCTTTGTGATGATTTCTCCAACTGTGTTTCTCGGAGGGAGGAGTGGCTGTGATATGGGGAGCCCATTGCAATTCCTTTGGCAGCAAAGCAAAAAGGATGGATTTGGTTTCTGCAGAACTCTGGCAAAGTACTGCCCTGGGCTATTGCCCAGAAAACTGGCTATTTTTGAATAATAAGTTGCACTTTTGGAGCAGAGATTCATGATTACATGAGCCCTGGCTGTTTCTCTCTCACTGCCTCCCTTATCCCACGCACACGGCATGTTGATGTCAAGGCCAGCAGTTCCATTGAGGTGGAGACAGGATTGGGCTGCATGGAGGGAGCTCTCACCAAATGAATGCCTGTGGTGTGCAAAGCTGCTCTTCTCTGCTCACTGTACCCTCGGTGGGATGCTTCAGCTCATCAGTCCCCACTGCTGTCATTGCCAGACGCTTTCATTCACTGTCTGCACCCCTAAGTTGTTTTCTAGTTGCCTGTAGTGTGACGTGGGTGTCCCACAGATGATCTCTGGTCCATCTGGAAGAGCAGAGTCTCACTACTAGTTCCTTGCTCTGGGGTTCCTGTGCCTCCAGGCTATAAGCCTTGAAAGCTCACAGCAGCAGGACTCCAGCATTTTCAGGAACAGCTGGCTGTTTCACACATTATTTTGCCGACTCTAATTTGCTCAGTTTTATGATGTGGCTCCAAGAGCATTCAGACTCCACTGGTTTCTCCTCATACTCTCCCTTCCCTCTGCCAGTGATCCCACCCTTCTTGGCTGCCAGTGCCCAGTTGCTTTCAGGAGCAGGGTATCCTTGCTCACACTATTTTTCTAGTGGCTTTCCCCCAGATATCCCCTTGTTATTGCTTGGCTGCTCTTCCCTCCCCCACACTTCATGTCTGTGTGCTGGAGAGTTCTCTGCATGCAGAGGAGCTTCTACAGGCTGGGCCCAAACTGTGTCAGTGAACACACTGAGGCAATTTTCCCATGTAATAAATGCACCTCACGTGATGCTTAAATCAGATTAGAATCATGCCCAAGGTGTGTTTTTAATAAACAGGAGAAGAAAATGTTATCCCCTCCTACCACCTTTCCCTCCGGTTATAAAGTATTTCTTTTAAGTTTGTCTTTCAAGACAGCTTTAAAATGGTCTTTTGGCCTGTTGATTCCCTTTCATCAAGGTGCAAGAAAACCACTCTGGTTCTTTCAATCCTGGTGAGCCCAAGTGTGCATATGGAGTTGTAAATAAGGAAATTTTGGTTGTTTTGGTTTTTGGGTTTTTTTAAAATTTAATCTGACTTTGACATCCTTCAGTTAAATTCAGCCACAATTCAAAGCAAGATAGATTCTTGTTTAATTTCTTGGTTTAACTCTGCTGTGAGGAAAGTACTAAATTTTCTGTTGGTAATAGCTGCCTGATGTCCCAGGATGTGTAAAACAGGTATGTAGTACCACAAATATGGCAGTAAGGGTCTAAAAGACCTCCAGCTGAGAACTTTTATCAGATATCTATCTGTTTGGCCTCATTTTCTTTCTTATGTGTTAATACTCGTCTGTTGTAAACTGCCTTAGTTCTATCTGACTCATGGCAAGGAGTAAAGGCAATATTCTCCTTTATTTCTTACCTATGCAGAGGAGGAGTTTCAAAGCTTCAGCCATGCTGGGCATCCCTGTGTCCACCTGTGGGACTTGGAGGGGAGGGCAGAGAGTGGACCCAGGGAGAGGGGGGCAGGGGTGACTGGGCTGGCAGAGGGGCAGTGGAAGCACTGAGACACAGCCCCACATCCTCTGCCCCCCAGCCAAAGGCACCTCCCTCCCCATCTCTGCAAGGTGAACACAGGTTTCATTCTGATCCCTCAGTCAGCATGGTGGAACAGCAGTCCAGCCTCACAGGAATGTGATGTGCAATACTTAGGCAATTCTTACTTGCTATATTCCCTATATTAATTTTTTATGAAATGCTTCTAATTTCGAGGTGCAGCTGACAAAGCAGAGGGTGACTTTGCTTAGAGGAAGCATTTGCTAAAGGAGCAAAGCCCACACTTGCTACAGCCTCAGCTTAAACATACCTGGTTCTGTGTGCTGGTCCAAAGAGGGCTGCTTTGGGAGGTGATGCTGGTCTTGTGAAAGGTGCTGCAGTGCTGTTGAACATTTTATTTCTACATTATTTGTTTGTGCTGCTCAAAAAAAAAAAAAAAGTGTGGTTTGTGGAGTCTGATGCTCAGGGAAGAGGGATTTGGAAGAAAATGGGAGCTTAGAAGACAGTGTTCCAATAGTGAAGTGCTGAGGATGACTGGGGGCACCCCGTGAAGATGTCCCATGGTGACACTGACGCCTCTGTGCACACACTTCACCACACCTCTGGACTGCAGAGAGCCTCCACAGCTCCTTTTCCTCCACTCCCCAGGCTGTTCCCTCACTCCCATGCCCCAGCCCTTGCTGCCAGAGACCCTCTTTAACCCCACAGCCCAGCACTTTGATGGGCTGCCCAGGCAGGCTCTCCTCTGCTAAGCTGGGGGAAGAAGGGAGTGCCTTTGGAGTCCCTTTCATGTTGCCATGAAATAAGGTTTAGGTGGGATACATGCAGTGGAATAATGCAGGCAAGGAAAACACTGAATGAGCTCAGGGGAAAGCCCACGCACGATGGGAAGGCAGAAGGAAAGAGGGGAGGGGTGAGTTTGGGACAGATGCTCAAGCTAAGGATTTCTTGGCTATTTTTATACTACATTCCTACACTTGAAAATTACTCAGTTGTTCTTCCTCATATGACATAATGGGCCCCATGAGAAATTTCCTGGGTTAAAAAAGCCTTGTGCTTTCATAACATCACTTCTTCAATATGTGCTTCTCCCCAGTGAGCATCTGGGGAGCAGAAAGGTTAAATGCCATAATTGCCAAAGGACTTGCCTTGATCCAGGAGCCCAATGCAAACAGACTTCCTTGTGAGAAGTCCCTCTGGAGCAGGGCTCAATATGATGCAGAGCAGCAGAGGCTGAGCCTGGTGTTCCAGTGCTGGAAGCAGGGGCTGGCTCGTGGGGAGCAGGGCGTGCTTTGACACTTGCCAGACACACTGGAGGAGGGCCTCATCCTTGGAAGTTTTTGGGATTTAGTGCACTGGAGTTTACAGCCACCCGTGGGACCAGGTTGGGTTGTTGGCACAGTATCCTATGCCATGATCCTGGATGCCATGAGGATTCTTGTCTTGAGCTCCCTGTCTGGACCACCAAACAGATTTTTCCACTGAAGTAGCATCAAATAGGGACTACCTGTCTGCACACAGCAGTGACAACGATCTGTTTCTTTATTCTGTGAGCAGAAACAAGGCCTTTCCCTGTAGTAAATGAAATGGGAATTACAAAGTAACTGCAGGCCTGAGCAGGAATGTTTTGTTCAAGAAAAAATAAATAAATAAAGAGAAAGAAAAATGAAAATCACTAAAAGGGATAGTCAGGGCTAGCAAAATTGCAGTGTGGGAAGAATGGGAGAGAGAATTCAAAGAGCTTTTGGTTCATTAGCAGGCAAACATGCTGTGACAGCTCATTGTGAAACAAATTCTTTTCTCCATATGAAAATGCAGATGTTTATTTAATACAAAGGCTGAGGCTGAATTACTTTCTGTGGCTGGCTGCTTGGGTGTACCTGGCATCCTCAGTAATCTGTGCTTTACCTGTTCACTCAGGAGCAGGTAATCCAATGCCCTGTAGTAAATAAATAAATAAGTGTGATCACTCTGTGCAGTGTGTGGCATGACAGGAACTCAGGGCTTCTAGGAACTACTGCAGCATAAATTATAACAAGAGGTTGTGTATCTTGCTGTGAGCAAGCCTGACTGGTTTAAAATTAAGATTTTTTTTTTATGGGTAGGCCATATTTTTATATATCTAATTTTGAGAATATTTTATTCCCCAGCTCAAACTGTGCATCTTTTCATTGCTTTTCTCTGCAAAAAGTTCATGTATTTCCAGCATTCAGTTACCCCCAAAATGATGAGCATTATTTCTAGGCATGGTTTTACCCAAATTCCTTTATGAAGATAGCCAGCTGCTGCTTCTTGGCCTGGAACCATGGAACATGCAACTCAGGCTCTAGTTACTGTAAAAAGAAGCACAAAGACACATTTCTGCAGCATTGTAGGAACTGAATATCATGCTGAAGGCAGGATAGACATCAAGATTTGTTTTGAGTGCCTAAACCTACAAAAAATGTTGGTTGGTTGGTTGGTTGGTTGGTTGGTTGGTTGGTTGGTTGATTTACAAACAGCTCAAAACTAAAGTTATTGGAATCTGGATTTTTTTGAAACTGGAAGTGTTTCTGGGGATTATCTTGATTTTATAGTGTTGGGAAAATAAAACATTTAGATGGAGAATTTGTTTTTATTTATTTGGAGGACATCAACATATTTTGCTCTGGTTTTTACATTTCTATTAATCTTGCTAGGATTTCTTTTAATTTATGTATTACTATTTTATAATGGTTTACCTGTAAAATCTCTTTGAAATTGCTAACCTTTGCTATAAAAATTAATTATGGAGTGTTCCTTTTGCAAAATATTTTCATCTTATTGCACCATTTCAAAGAGGAAAAGAGTCAAAATATCAGTATTTTCTGGGAAGTAGAATTGTGTGCTTTCTGATCTCTTGTGTTCCAGGCCCATTACACAAAGCCCTTAGGAATATTTTGAAGTTCAACTCAGGTTATTGGGGCTTTATGCATGTGTTTAATTACTTTGTTGCAGAGACATAAATAGAAATGAATAGCTTCACACTGTGCCAAATATGCTACTGCAGCCCCTTTTCTAGCCCATATATTATTAATGTAAGTGTAATTTACAGAATTATTGCAACTGTCCATTAATTAATTAATTGGCACTGAGAGTAGCCCCATAAAGATTGGTACTTTCTCAAATGTTATTCAGTGCTACATACATATACATATACCTGGGCATATATTTTTCTATATATAAATATGTACATATCTGTGAATACATTTAACTGGTGAATTTGAAGGCATTTTCTTGAGCAGGCTTCCAATTTTTTAAGAAAACTTGTTCATAAGTGTTTTTTAACTATAGGCTTAGAATCCACTGAATGAATATATTTACATACAGATGAAAATCAATAGTCTTAACTACAGGATGTATGCTTATAAATTGGTAGGTTTAATCCTTAGAAAGATCTCTAGCATAGTTTCACTAAAAAATTCAAATGGTGTTTCAGCATTAAAAAGAGTTGAGACCTGCCATGTGGAAAAGTGGGATGCCTGAAAAGCTACAATTTGATTTAATTGATTTGATTTCCCATTGTAAGTATTGTAATAAAAATCATATCTCAAAATCTAAAAAAAATAATTATGATAGTCACCAGAAGTATTTTAAAAATTTGCAGACTGGAAACAAGGCAAAGTTTCAATTTTGATTTATACGAAGTTGTTAATCTGTGAACAGGAAAAGTAAATGTTATGATTTGCATAAAATGCAGTGATTAAATGTTATGATTAACTTTGCATAAATAGATGTAGCCCATTTTGTGAAGGTCATTCAGCAAGAAAAGGCATTTGTTATTACTTTGGTAGGAAAGGAGAATGTCCTGTTTACAAACATGTCACTGAATTAGATATTTTCACACTGTTTGAGTTTACTGCATTAATTTATAAGGATCCAAACTTGAAGCTGGCAATGGTGTTTTCTATGTTTTTTTGAAAATGGACAGACTGCAGGGGACAACCCATAAAGCACTGCCTCTGAGAAAAACATTAAAGGCATTGGAGAAAATTTATGTGATTGCTACAACCAAAATTTTCAGTCCTACCAAGTCCTGACAGGCTTCCATGGCCTGGCAGAAAATCTCCTGATAAAAAGCCTTCTGAGCTTGTCCAGTGACATAGCTAAACAACCAAAACAAGGCAATATCTTAAATGTATCTCTGTGTTACAGCTCCAGCTGCACTAGGTCACCATGTGGAGCTGTTTAAAACACTGAAAGTGATTTTTAAACCTTTGTTGCTTCAATTTGGAGACATGAAATAGAAATAATGACAGCATCAAAATGAATGCCTCTGTTGGTTTAATGGGGGACATAATTTACAGAATCTTTATTGTCATGCTCTACTTAATTAAAAAAAAAAAAAAAAAATGAGGCTCTTCTTTTGGCCAGCCTGTTGAACCAGTGAGTAAAATCATGCCCAGTCTCCAGTAAAGTACTCTCATTTGTTCATTGAGGATAATGGGGCTTCTCAAAAGTTCAAAGTTATGGTTAAGATGTACATGCACTTTCAAGTGTATTACTGACTTCAGGCCATAGTAATAAAGGAAATAGAATGTCAGGATAACCACAACAAAATGAATTGAAAACTTGTGCATGAATCTGAGGGGTCAAGTCAGGTGGCCTAAATCTCCCCACCAATCCCTCAGCCTAATGCTTCTGGCTATTCCCTGACTGTTGGCCTCAAGGACCTAATATTGGGATTATTGCTGGCCAGCTCCTGCAGACATGGAACACAAGATGGGCCAAGCTACTTGTGCTTGAGTTTGGAAAGGTCCCCCCATTTTTTTCCTTCTTCACACTCTCTTTTAAATACTTCTAGGTTTTTTGTTCATTATTTACAATTTTCTTTTAAGGAAGACACAAGATTTTGGATTGAACCAGAGGATTTGGTATCTCTTTGTTACATTGCTCATTTCTGCATTGCAGCACTGAAATGTGAGATCTTAAGTGCTGACCACAGTAAATATATCAAAGTTTCTCAGTGGTGAAAGGAGAAAGTTACTTCTATGTAGAACTAATGGGCCAAAAAAATGAACTTTCTGCTTGCTTTCTGCTTTACTTGACAGATTTGATCAGGCATAGTCCCCTCTGAGTTGAATGAGAGCCAGCTGATAGTTCGTCCTGGTGTGCTGACAAAACTGCTTCTAGTTATGGAGAAAATCAAGACATTTAATACTGAGAGTGCCACACACCACGCAGAGGCTTGCAGGATAATTTCTAATTTTAATTCAACTTGCCTGGATTCTGATGAGAATCCAACTTTTATTTAATTTTCTGCAATCCAGCTGGAAGCTCTACTGGCTTCACAATATTCAAAAACATTACTCTCCCAGGGTGGTTGCAAGCAGCTTTCAGACTCCCCTCTTTCCTAAGGCAGAGCTTTTGGATGAGGGAGCCTTGGAGCTGGGAGCTCTCAGGTGTTAGGAGCACTCCGGTGCTGGCAGCTCTGGCAGCAGGATGGGGATATGGCTGCAGACCAGATGCACGTGTGAGCTGCTGTAAGACCAAGGGATTCGAGGACCTGAAGACCACTGGCCTCAAGCAAACTTTCCCTAGACCCATGTATGGCCCAAAGTCTTGGATTTGGAGAAAATTCAGTGAAAACAAAGTGTTTGATTAAAAGCAGTGCTTTTTTTTCCAAGGGAACTTTTGTTTCCTTGTAAACCGTCCAACCTGTGCCACCAAAAAAAGTCTATTTATGCTTTGATTTATTACAAATTCTTGGAACACACATCAAAAAGTCTTCATGGAGCTACCACTTACTTTGAGGAGAATCTGTGTTGTATAACTGATTATATAACGAAATGTAATTACTTCTCCCAAAGTATACACAACAAAATCTCTGCTTTTTTTGCCTATCAGTAGATCTTGGTTATTAGAGTTTATATATTAACTTTCATCCTTGCCAAGCACAATGTGACCAGGCCAGATGTTTTCAGACCTACCCCTGTTTGAGGAATATATAATATATATAATAGCACAATTCCAAGTCTGTGCTCTGCATAGTGAAAATCAGGCAACCGGAGCATGGGAATTTTTTTTCTTCTCTGATGTTTCTCTGCATGAATCCAAACATATATGGGCTCCTTTGTGCCTTTTCAGCTGGAAGGAACTGTAAGAAGCAGTATGCAGTAGCAGTAATGTCAGAACTGGAAAACATTTCAGTCTTCCTTCCCACCACACCACTCCTCTTCCCCATCAAATGGAAACTTTGGATGTGTGAGACAGAATCTTTGTGGTTCTGCTTTGAAAAATGCATTAGCAATGAAAGCTCCATCTTTGTCAACAAGATTTACCCTCTGACCTATTAGGTTTATGCTTGGACTACTCTGATAATAAATACCTATTTCTCTCTTCTGTTCTGTTCTGTTCAGGAGGGGACTAGAGGTCTGGGCTACAAAATGTGAGCCTTTGGGTGACTGTGCATCACTTGGGGAAGGAACAATGTTCCAGAGCAGGACCATGTCATTCTCCTGAGCTTCTGCTTGGGCTGACATGCTCAAGTCTATCCAGTGCTCTTCCTCCTGTGTGCCAGGTGCTTGCAGATACTGCCAAGTTCAAACCATAAACTCTGTCACAGGAGAGGCAGCTAATCGTACTGGGGTGAGAGTTGGACTCCTGAGACCACAGACAAGGGACTTGGATTATTCTTAAGGAATAATGTGCAATTCACCTTCTTAATCTGATCTGAGCCTGCTGTTGAAGGCCAGCTTTGGAAATGCAGGAGGTGGCATGCATATTATTTCACTGAAATAGTATGAAAGAAACACCTGACTAAATTGTGGTGAGAGTTCAGCTTCTTCAAATGACACCCTTTGAATTGGTCTGTGCAAACTTAGCCCAAAGTTTGTTTGAAGGTAACTGGTATGTCATGCAAAGCAAGTATGCTGGAATGCAATAATGCAGGCTGAAGCTGGGGAAGCATGCTCATATTTGGAAGGCTGCAAAAACCAGAGAGCAGACACACTCAGATTTCATTATAAAGCTGGTGAACAAGGAGTGAACAATACCACATTGCTCATACAGCCACTCAGGGCTTAATATTCACTGATGTTCATTATTCACACCTGTCACTCAGAGAGCAGGAAGATTCTGTCTTTGACAGAGGCAATGCCCCAAAGTGAATGTTAGATTCTGATGGCCTCCAGGTTGTTTATCAACTTCCCCTAGTCATCCCATTCTTGAATACACCACACTGCTCGATTTTCACTTTCACATCACTTTCACATGTACAAGTGAAAAGCAATGTCTGTGATAATTATACAATTCATCTAAAGCATAGCCACACAAGGTTGAGGAGCAACAATGTATTTTTCTAGCGATGCTGGTGTTAAGGACAAAGTTCCAATCCCAATCCTGGCCTCATGCAGAAGTGGAGGTGTTCAGACCACCCAAATTTAGCCACCCAATTTGGCTGGTTAAGCTAGCCAGCGGGGCTCACCGCGCTCCGCCTGGAGTCAATGGAAAAACACTGGGAGAGACTCACTTCCAGGAGCAATTCAGCAAGCCTGTGTCAGGCTTCTGTTCTGAATTGCCTCTAGGAGAGCTTCTCTATTAAGGAAATTGAAGGAGGCAAGCCAGGTAATGAAACCAGCTAGGCTGGGTGCCTGAATTCAGTGCTTTAGCAATCCTGCTTGAGCTGCAGAAAACAATGTCACGTACCTTTACATCTGTACACTGTATCCCACAAAACTGTGAAAAAAGTACCTTTTGCTTGGCTCCAGATTGTGTGTGTGTGCTCCCCTTCTTTCCAGAATCCTTTGTCCCTCTTTCCTTGGACCCAAGTGACCCACAGCCATCTGCTTAGGAGCCTGGAGATACCATTCACACACAGTTTAAGTGCTGTGTAGTAGTAAAGGAAATGGGTTTTTATTCTGTTCTTTATCTTTATGTCTTTCTACAGAATGATACTGTGGTATTCCATAATAAAATATTTATAGCTGTAATTGTCTGGCATCACAGAGCAGTTTGGAAATCTCCCCATCAGACAGGAGTCTGCTGGAAAGACAGTGAGTTGGTAGAACTGACATACTCTGTTGAAACAGGTCCATTTTGGGGCTTTTCTAAAGGAAACAGCAAGTGGTTTCCTGGCTCATCAACAGGTCAGCCAGCAGGCAGACAGGTCCTGAAAGACTTTGTTTTGTCAGAGCTGCTGAGATGCCAGCTTATCACTGTGACATTGAACACAGCAGCTCCTCAGGATTTATCATAAAGTGAAAAATATTATTCTGGTTAGTTCTGAGCTACCTAAAGCTGGATGGTTTTGGTTTTTTTCCTTTTCCCCCTTGTCCTTCTTCCCTGCTACAAGGGAAACCAGTTAATCTGAGGATCTGTTGTTATGGTTTGTTTTGTTTTCCTCCTCCTTGTTCTAGTGCCTCAATTATTTCCGATCTGAATGTTTATTGTTTGGAAGCAAACTTGCTTTCCTGCTCTTTCACCCGACATTTCCTTTCAGAGGGTCTATCTTTCTGGCACTTTGAGAAAGTGATTTCAGCTCCAGTCCTGCCAACAGATGAGCTGCAGGCAGCTGCTGCTAACTCCACTGCTTCCAGCTTTGCAGTACACACTCAGACACAGCAAGGAAGGGACAAATCAAACATATCTTTAAATATATTTTCATACTCCAAAATAAGTTTATCAGGCTTAATCAGGTAAGTAAAAAGGACATGACAGGCACAGGATGGCAGAGTAGCTGAAGTAGTTGTTTCTGGAACCAGAGAACCCACTAGATACAGAGAACCAAGGCATTGCAAGCACATCCCCCTGGAAAGTGCCACTATTTCATCCAGTCTGGGGAAACAGAGCTAGCCTGGTGTAACAACAGCAACATCCCTCTCCTGTTGCTGCTTGCTGTGAAGCTGGTGTGCCTTGGCCTCAGCAGTATAATGGAGTCATAGGGCTCAAGCAGGGTTTTGTCCTGGGCCAGTGTTACTCTGTTGACAACCAAGGCAAGCCATTATGTACTGAGTTACAGCTTCCCGTGTAGCCTTGAAAAAGGAAAGCTGCCCAAATATCTGTATTTTTCTTGAAATCGCTACAAAATGCATCACTTGGGCTTTAAGAGCTCTCTAGAGATGAGAGCAGGAGAAGTGGTGCCATGCTGAGGGCCAAAATATACAAAAGCCCTTATTAGATATCATTTCAGTGGAACATAATCAGTTTTGCTTATCTGAAGCAAGGCAAACTATTTGCCTACACTTCTGCCAGGGAGCCCATCTCTCTGGCTGCTGTAAATTATGACAAACAGCTTTATTAGGAGAATCCCAAGTGTGCTTTGCAGGGGGGTCAAATGGCAAAGAACCTGGCCCTGTTTTGGACCCTCATCCCAGGTTTGCTCATCTCATAATGAAATGATGTAAACGTGTGCAGGAAAAGTATTGACAGCTGTGTATCCATTATGCCTAGCTCAACATGCAACCTTATTATCTGTGAGCCATTATTTTTTGATTGTTTTCTCTCTGCCAGGAATTCAAGGCAAGAAAATCCATTTCAATCTGAATAAAATGACAGGCTACCCCAATTTAGTGGAGATCTCATCAGTTCAGCCAGGCAGGCAGTGTTAGAAAATTATACAGGGACAGGTGCCCATAATAGACCAGCTCAAGCTTCTCTGCCTTCAATGCTTTTATGATGATGATGGTGATGTTATCTATGTGCAGAGCACTTTTCAACCAAAAGTCTCTCACACTTTGCAAACTATATACAACACATAACATTACATCTGTGCAGCATTGAAATACTTGCATTTTTTAATAGCAGCTTTGTTCTAGAAGCCTCAGAAATGTCAATGGATTGTTGTTTGAACAGGAGACCTTCCAAAAAAAATCCTCTCTAATGCAAGACAAATTCACTGCAATCACATGCTTTCAGAGTTGTGAACCAAGTGTATTCCAACCTCCACCCCAGAAAGCACTTCAGCACACACTGAACTTGGCAAACATGTACAACCCAGCTGAGTGCAGTGCATAAGCTGAAGATAAGCGGGAGCTTAAAGGCTCTCCCGAGTGTTCCAAAGACAGACTCTTTCTTAAAGATTCAAACAATCAGTGAAGAGGGGGAGAGGCAGGGATTCTGCTTATTGGTCTTCAAATTTAAACCTATTGGCTGCTGCTGTAATTTAAAAAAAAATGCAACAAACCTTGGCAGGCTAACCCAAGTTTGCTGTGCTGGCTGGAAATACACTTTCATCCTGAAAAGAAATATTCTGAATGCACTAAGGCTTTTGTGTGTCACCCTGCTTGTGTGATGTGAAATGGAGAGCATGCACAGAGGCAGGACTGGCAGCAGGTAGCTTGGTTTAAAATCCCCTGCCGTTTCCCCACCATTTCTTTTTTGGCACAGCCTGATACATTCCAGAACCAGACTGATGCTGAGCCCTGAAGGTGAGTCGTCTCAGGTAGGAATGAATCAGCAGAAGGGAATTTTAGCCTCCCCATCATCCTCCACAGCTCTGCATACATTACAAACAGGAACGGTCAGGTCTCCTAAAGGAGTGGTTCTATCCCACCAGGCTCCTTGGGACAGGGTGCTGCCTTGTCCTCATAGCATGGGCAGGGGTGCTTCTGCTCAGTTAAAACGCAGCCTAATTTGGCATAGACATGGGGAGAAAGGAGATGTCCTCAGCCCTCTTCAGATGACCCCATAGCCGTGGTGTGCCTGCAGCCTGCAGCACACAGGAGCCCTCCGAGGAGTCTGAGGCAGCTGCAGTGGTGAAAGGCTGCTGGTGAAGGCACCACCTCTCCACTGCCAGCACTGTGTGCCTCCAACGATGAGCAACACAATTAGCACTGGCATGGGCACCACAGGCTCCCAAGGTCTGTGCTGAGTGGTGCAGTTGTTGAGGAGGTGCCAATGAAGTGGATTTAGTGCCTGGTTATTCGAGCAGTTACGTGTCTGCTCACTTCTTGTAAACAGGAATAGGAGGGTTTTAAACCTATATTTGAAGGGCAAGCCAGCTAGCCCCCAGATCTTTCCACCTCTTGGAGTAGGAGTGAGAAATATGTCACTGAACTGAAACTGCAAGAAGTTTTCAGGGAGTAGCATGCAGTCCTAGCCTGGGGCTTGGCTGGAGCTTGGCCTGGTGCCTCCACTCCCACCACAGCTGTTGTGATCCTGGAGGACACTCCTTGGCAAGGTGCTCACATTGTTTGACAACTATCATGCACAGGAAGACCAACTCAGCCAACTTTGCACAGCTACCTTTAATGAGACATTCCCCTCTTTACTATCCTGCATTCCCACATGAAATCCAGCATGTGGTCAGCCTCTCCCCTCATCTAGTCTTCAGGTATGCCTCCCTCTGAAAAAACTTTGGCCCCGTTGTTTAACATTTCTGAGCGTAGGAATGGATGTAACTTCACAGCTGCACATTTTTCATGGGTTTGGACTTAGGGCAAGTAGTTTTATTTGGACAGAAATACAAAAGTAATTGGAGTTTGGCTGAAGATAGACACGGTCTAAAACGACTTGGACTTTCTTATAGCACAAAGTTACCCAAGACAAACAGATCTAAAAAAGCCTGCAAAGGACACAGATATTTTCTCTTTCAAGGCTTCTTCAACACTGAACTTCTCACTAAACAACAAAGGTGCACCGACTAGCTTGTGTCACCCACTAGACACAGCTGATAACTCAGACACACCAAAACACACACAGATGTAGGAGGCTAAATTTGTAATAGACTGAGTACAGTTTTCTAGAGTGCTTCAGCAGTGCACGTCAAATAAACACTGTTGCCAGGATATGAGTCAAGCATCATTTTTAGCAGGCGAGCTGGACTGGTCAAATGTCTTAAAAAATCAAACTTGCATAGAACTATTTTATGGAACCACAAAGATTAAAACATTAAAGGAAATAATTGGCAAACAGTTAAATCATGAGCAGCATTTCCAAAAAAAGTTGGCAATTTTCATGGCTAAACATATGGTAATATTAAAGGCATTGGTTTTACATGAATGTTTATAGAAAAATAAAAAGGAGGGGAATTTTAAAAAACCTACAGAGCCTGTACATGAAACTAGAACACAATGTCCAATTTTTCACATACGTGTGTGAACTGTTAGATGGTGTGTGAGAGCCCCTTAGATGCTCATGATAGGCACACACTCTCAGAAGCATGAGGCATCCAAATACCATTTAGAAACAGAGCTTGTGGCAGGGCTGAGTGTGCTGCACCTTGCAGATATCATGACCAAGGAGGATGGGCATGTACATTTCCACCAGAATCTGGCCTTCCTTCCACCAAAGAACTTTTTGGGTGGGGATCTGCTCTTCTTTCTACTTCTGCTTCATATTTTTCAAAAACAAGAAATGGGGTAATAAAAGAGAGCTGTAAGTCTCACTAAAGGTGTTTAACACTAACCCTCCCATTCCAAATGTACATACAGAAGCACTTAGAGTAATCTGGGACCCAAGCCTTTCAGGTATCATCTAGGCAGTGGAAAAGCTAACCCTGAAGTTACTGACCAGCTATAGAAATGCATGTCTAAAAAATGCATATATGCTGATATATAGGAAATGTACTGATTGGTCACAGAACTACTACTGAGTTTGGTTTGGTATTAATTTTAATCTAATGAGATGACTTAAAGAATAAAAAAGTATTAAGAACTTCAGGATACATCTCTTTGGTGAATACATTTCTACAGGATATAATTTAAATTTGTGTTCTATCTATTTTTTAATTCCCATTTCAGATCCAAGACAAGCTCAGTATTAAATTAATGTATGTTTTAAGTTCTGTTCAAAAGAATGTTCTGTAAAATGTTGGCCTTTCTTGGGGCTTATACCAGCACAAAACATGATGACATCACGCTGATTTCATGAGTATTGTTGTATTAAATTATGTGCATCACATCCTCACAGCCTGAGAGCTTACTCTGGAGAGAATTCTTCAGAACCTAATGACTTGTACAGATATTCAAAATCTTTCATCATTTTTCCTCTTCTCTTTCAAAAGCATTCACAGTTCTCTGGAAGAATTATGTAGCAGGATGGGGGAAAAAAACAGTGAATCCTTTCAATGATGCACTCAGCCTTGTCTTCAGCTCAGGGAATTTTAATCCTGCTCATTATACTATCTACAACTAGATCAACATCTGTAAGTGCCAAAATGGTTCTGGAGAAGTAGATTTACCTGAGAAACTGTTGTACACATGGCAAAGGCGTGGGGTAACCCTGCCTGTGCAGAAGCTCCTTCCTTGATCCCTGCACAGCACACAGCCCTTGTTAAGAGGGCTCCAGAGCCTACAGATCCCCATGTGCCTCCTCTAGTATTTGCAGCAGCATGGTTGCTGTTGAACTGCTATGCCATCCAGAGAACTTGTGGCATGTTCATGGCATCCCTTCCCTGAGAGTTAGCATGCTTTGTTCTCAAGGCACAGGAAGATTTCACAGTAACCTGTGGGCTTTGTATTTAATATTAAACATGGATGGTGTCTTTCCCATTATTTAAATCAATTTTTTATCACTTTGTAGTGCATGAAAATTGCAATTTCTCTTGACTCTTGCTTTCTGGTGCAATACAAAATGTTTCCACAAAAGCTGCGCAGCCCTGAGCCACCTGCCAGATTCCCATGTATTATAACATTTTCAGCCAGCTGCTGTGGTAGCTGTTCATGCCAAGGGCAAGAATTCCTCTGCTCCAGTTTTAGCTTTCATGCAGTCCAGGGCTGCTTTCACCCAGTGCTGAGCTGTGAGTGTGCAGTCTGAGTCAGTGAGAGCCAAAACAAGAGATCAAACTTCTCAGAGCAGTAACCAGCTGGTGGAGCCCAGGTATTGTGTCCTCGTCCCAGAGTCAAGGCAATGCCTCCCCTTCCTCCTGTTCTAGTGACTATCCCAGTCCTTTCCTGGGAGCATTCTGGGCAGAACAGCATGTGTATAGGCACAGTGATCCCAGAGGAGATATTTGGCAGCAAATACTGGAGCAGCTGATTGCTGGGAGCTGGTGTTGTACTTCTGGCTGGGCCACTCTTAACCCTAGTTCTTACAGAGACATGCTGCTGAGCAATGTGAGTCAGAATTTTGTACTATTTTAAGAGCTAATAATGCTGTGTTTTATTTTGGTGGGGGTTTTTTGTTTGTTTGGGGGTTTTAATTTTTTAAATTATTTTTTTAAGTCACCATTGGATGCCAAATAGGCTTTTCTTAATGTTCCCTTCCAGTGCTTGGCATTTCTGAATAGTTTGCAGTTTTCTGGTGGACACCTCAGCTCCTCATCAGAGTATTCAGAGTTATTTGGGAGTGTTCAGAAAACAGGAGCCTCCTTCCAAGAGTCCATTTGTTTTGGGTGCCCAGTTCAAAACATATGCTGAGTATGGGATTTTGATTCTTCAAAAATTCCTGGCATTCTCCTCTGGAAGTCAGATGTCTCAGATGGGACATCCAAGATCATTAGCTGCTTTTCTGGAAAAAAATTCAATTGTCAGTGGTCCAGGAATATATTTAATCACACTCTTGTTCTCAATGCCAGCAAAATACCATCACTGCCTAAGGAGCTTGTTCCTGCAGACTGCAGATGCAAAAGAAGATCACAATCTGTGACTCTGTAGGCACTGTCAGAAAACATTTTGAACATGCACACAGAGAAGTTTCTTTACCAAACCTGTTTGTATCTGAGCAAAGTCATCTTTTGTGCTGAGCTAACACAGCTTGGTGATTACTTCCATCAGGGAACCCTCCTGGGTTCTGATCTCAGGAAAGGTACAATAGTGCAGAAAAAGAGAAATAAGAGTGGAATAGGTGGATGAACTACTCTGTGGTGGGGAAATACACTCTGATAAAAACAAGCTGTGAAGAAACTCTGAAATTCTGATCAGGAGGTTAAAAACCTTAACTCTTACTGGAGGAGAGCTGGGTAAAAGGGATATGCTTAGCCATGGAAAAGGTGCAAGTGGAGAAGAGGACTTCTGGGAATAAATGCCACTTGTAGCTGGTAGCTGGAGAGGCTCTGGTATTGAAGAGCTGGACTCCCAGCAACACAGATGGCAGCTGTGAAGAAATGGTAGGGACAATGTATTCTAGGAGAGTTTTACATATAATTTCTTTAGTATCTCTGAATTTTGCAGCATGTGGAAGATCTGAATGTGTAGGATTCCTATACATGAAGTTGTGAAGAAAACATAGCATACCTTATAGTTACTGGAAAAAAAAATATGTATTTCTGACTGCAGAATTAGAAAATTCATAGTAATAATGCTACAGTCTTTGATAGCATATGTTGAGATACTCATTGCTAGCCCCTGAAGAAATATAGATTTGATGATGAATTACAATCACATTCCCTCAGATAGCCTTAACTTTTGAGTAGAGTCCCTTGCAGCTCTTCAATTGAAGAGAGGAGATTGAGAGATACCACCTGCAATTTCACTTGCTTTCTAGGACCTGTAGAGCAAGGGCATGGCTAGTTAATGCTCAGCAGCACCTGGCCAGTCTTACCCACCCCAGAGGGACAAGAGGAGTCATGGAATAAAGCTGATCCAAGGGCAGGTCCTGCTGTTCATTTATCTGTTGATTTTTTTAAGTTGTGAATGGCCAAGCACTGGGCAACTACTGCCTGTTGAGGACCTTCTCAAGTGGCATAATTTGGGGTTTTGGCACAACAGGAAAATTTTGTTTTGACTGTGGTGAGCAACAGATTTGTTTGATGAGTGTGTGTGGTCTCAGCAAAACTACACAAAAGGGAGAGATGCCTTTGAAATAGAGGGGTTAAAGGCCTTTTAGAGTGGCTGCTGAAATGGGCAATTTCCCACTTACTCTTCTGTATTGCTGTGGTGCTGATTGACTCAGAAGTTGATCTGGATGGCCTGCTGCTGGGCAGAGGAAATCTGGGGGAAGTGGCTGTAACAGCTGCACTGGTTTCACATTTGTGTGCATGTTTCACAAACTCTCATTCCTGTTTTTCAGGCATTTTCATCTCAGTAGATCTCCCTCTGCATTCTCCAGACTGAGCTCTTTGCCACTTCTGCAGCAGCTTTGGAGTCTGTGAAAGCTGTGCAGAGCTAGGGAGGGTTGAGCATTTGGACTGCAAACACAAATGGTGTCTTTTTCTTTCTTGGGGTTATGTTAATCCAAACAACCCATTAAAGACCTGAGCCAGTTCTCACATATTTAATTTGGTGTCTGATTTGGGGTTTGTTTGGGGTTTTTTTGCTCTGCAAGTCTGAACAACTGGTCCTGCTCATTCTCACCTAATTTCCTGTTCGTGCTGGTCCTGACTTTTTCCTAAGAAGCATGTCTCCCTTCTGAAATAAGTGGTATTTTGAAGGGAATTCTTCAGAAGCTCAAGGGCAAAAACAGTATGATCATTTATCTTGATATGCAAAAAGAAGCTCCAATGGCACTTCTGGAGAAATGCTGCATGTTTGACTACTTTTTCCATGTAGTATTTTCTTGTGTCCTTCCTTTCACATCTCCCCCAACCCAGCTATGTTTTATTAAATGAATTCCAAAGTATTGTGTTCTTCTTGTACAACCAAAAAAGCAGTGCATGTCCTGATGATTGTATGCCACAAATGTGAACAGAAGAGAATATTATTTATATTACATAGGAGCAAAATCCAGAATATCACTGTGAGTACACTTTTCCATCAATTTCCACATATTTTAGATGAAACTTAAAAGATGTCTCTCTGCTGATGTCATGGCTCATAGTCATAACAAACTCATGCAAACTGAACTGGATTCTTTGGGAAAAGAATGTGTTTAGTCAGAGTAACTGAAAGGTGAGACACCTGCTTTCATCTTGCCAGCCTCCAAACACAAAGTGTTTGTGTAGAGCAGTGCACAAATATGCATAACTGCATTTTAACAGCAGATCTCAGGTCCTGTGGCACTCTTATTCACCTTATTCACTCCATTAAGAGTCTTGCTAGTTTTGACAGAGCTTTTGGGGTAAGGAACTAAAGGACATGAGTAAAGCTAAAATACAGATTCTTCATCTGTGTTTTGAATGTGCATGGAAGCACCAAATGAACCTCATGGAACCAATCATTAGCACAGGGTGATTTAAATTGGAACAGATCTCTAGAGGTTATCTAGTAAAAAAAAAAAAAAAGTCCAGGTAGCATTTTGTTGGACTTCATTCTAATTTCTCAATTCCTGGAAAAACTCAGGTACCCCATTATTTGATATACCATACAAACTAGTAAATGAAGGCTCCTCAAACTAATTAATTAGAACTTATTCTCACCTGAGTTTGGTTATAATCTTAGGTTGGGAACACAACAAAAGAAAAGCAGTTTCTATCTAGATGAACAACATCAAAATATGTGGACTGACTGTAACTCTTCTGCACCAGAAAGCTGGGAGCTTGAGGCCTTATGATAGTATCATAATTGCAAAAATTAGTAGTGATTCTGTTATGTAGTCCTATGTGTGATGACAAGTAACACAGGAAGCCCATCTCATTTGGAAACAGACAGACCTTTCTGCTGGCCCTCTTTAACTCAGTGAGGATGAGGGAAGCCTTCTGTTGCACTCCTCAGCATGAATAATTAGAAGGCTGCTCTTGGTTACAGTGGTGCAAACCAGAGCTGTCAGCAGAGCTGTGCATCTGAAAGGTGTTTGACCCCTCTTTCTTGAAAACACCAAACTCTTAAAATGACAAGTGCAGCCCCACATGTTTGAGTACTAACTTTTCTTGCCCACTGCCAGGATTTATTCCTCTGCAGCACAAACATTCCTGGGCAGGAAGGTTCGTGTCTGCCCAGCCTGTGGTTATTCTGATTTGTATATGAAGTACTAGAGAGACTAACTAGTTTGATGGATGAGAGGTGTCAAAGTTAGACCCTATGGGCTGCTTGCTCTATGCCTGTGTCTGTGAATACAAGCAAAAGTATGCTGGAATTTTTCTCCCTTTGGAGTTTCTTTCAGGATTCCATTACAGACTGTTACTTTGCAGAACCTATAGGGAGAGTCAGTTAAAATAAATCCTTGGGATTTAAAGCTGGCAGCTATAGTTTGCCTATACAAAGGGCTGTGAGAGACCTGGACTTTCTTCTCAGGCTCAGGGGCATGACAGCAGCTCAGGACACAGTTCTTCCAGCCCTCCTCCCACCCAGACTCCAGACACTCCAGCTTAACTCACTCAACAGTGATGCTTTTGACCAGGTCTTATTTATTTATCATAGATCTGTCTGTCTCATATGGATAGTGTAAGATGGTCAAAAAATAAGAAAAGAAGTTTATAAGTAGGTGTCCAACTTAAAATGCTGATTAACTAATTTGCATCTCTTTAAGGCAGAATGACCCTTCCTGAAATAAAGCACTGAGCAGTCCTGCCCCAAGAGCTTAGCAGAGCTGTGGTGGCAGCAAGCATGGAAACACAACCTCAGAGATGAGAGGACAGGTTCTCTGGGTAGCACAGACCTTCTGCAAGAGTTTAACCACAATTTCATACAAAATAATCCATGTTTCATGGCCTTTCCTCCACATCCCGAGTAGTGGTTGTGAACTGGCCATTAAAAAGGTATCACCTTAGTGTAACAAACACCACTCCACCAGATCCTGTTAATGTCAGAACAGGCATCATGCTGGGATAGAAGAATTAATGGAGCTCTTTACAATTCCCTTTGATTTGCACCAGAAATATCCAACACAATATCTCTGAGCTGATTATATTTTAAAGCTTAGCTCCTCAAGCATTTGGTCTCTGTACTGTCCTCCCAAAAGGCAAATGAAAGATCAGTACTTTTTGGGACTTTGCTTGTATCAGCTTCTGTATTATAAAATCACTTAACTATTACTTGGCCAGATTGGTGCTGCTTACTGTACCCAAAAGATGGTGTTTTCACTTGAAGAGAATGTAATTTGTGATACCTCCATCCATCACTTTGTCACTTACCCAAAAGATACAATTAAATATCTATTAAAGCTTTGGGGGTTTGGAACACTGATCTTCCACAGATCATTTCATCAAAAGGCTCAAACAACTAATTTCTTGTAAGGAGGATGAGCCAAAGCTTCTGGTGGATATACATGCATGTATAGAAAAATGAATTGTATGGGATTCTCATGCTTTCACATGAAAAGAATTTTAAGGCTTTTTTTTTGCAAAAGGTTAAACATATAATTAAGTTCATGTGTGTTTGCATGGTCTTAGTTGTTCCATTAAATAAAAAAGAAAAATAAAGTCTCAAGGGAATATTTTTCACTCAGGTCTAATAATTTTTTTTAAATTACTGACTTTTCATCTCTTAAAGGTTTGCAGGCAGATGTACTAAAACAGTCAGGTTTTGCTACAAGAAACTATGTACAGATTTTAGTAAAATATTTCAGAAACCTGCATATCTGAGGAGAAAAACACCACAACCAATTAAAAAGCTGTTTTCATTTAAAATTTGCAGAAATTAAAGAATGATCCATAAAACATGCTTTACCATTTTTCAAATTCATGTATTTAGGAGCACATCATCAGATTTTCCTGCATAAGTAATAGAAAAATTAAAATGTGTTACTATCCATGCCACCAAGTAGAAACTACTTCCATACTTTTGCTACTCTATAAATGTATTTAACTGACTAGAGTCCAAAGAAACAAGTGGCCCTAATGATACTTGTTTCACTAAAAAAACCAGGAGATATCCTCTGTGCTTTCATGGGTCTGTTCCCTTTCCCAGTGTTTGCTTACAAAGGACATGCTGGGTGCATGTAAGCACACATGCAGGCAG
Organism: Oenanthe melanoleuca; assembly: GCF_029582105.1. Taxonomy (NCBI): domain Eukaryota; kingdom Metazoa; phylum Chordata; class Aves; order Passeriformes; family Muscicapidae; genus Oenanthe; species Oenanthe melanoleuca. The sequence goes on along the minus strand of NC_079335.1, from coordinate 97,950,138 downwards.
CAGTGCACAGAAGGGGGAAGCAAATGCAGGAAAAGGATGTTTCTGAGGTGCCAACTGTTTGAGCTACAGCCTTTTGGGAACCTGGCAACCCAATGCAACACCTGACTGATCTGTTTTTGAAATGGAAGCTCTGCCCCAGTGCCTGAATGTGAGATTAACATCTCCTTTGCACAGATATCTTGATTATGATCACAAAAACAATGCAGCATATTTACATGTGTGAGTATGTGCATAGTAATGCAATCCAGAACACATACACTGCCATCTTTGAGTACAGCTATTGCCATGTGACTGGAAGTTGATATACCTCTCACAGGATGCACCAGGCACTACAACTTATATTTTCTGAGTGCTGCGCCCAGTGACAAATTAGATAAGAACTGGTCTTGGTCCCACCCTGGTCATCCTTAGAGATGTGGTTCTCCCCATTTAGAAGATGAAGATTGACAGTGTCTCCTATGACTTGCTGCCCTTTGAATGTGTTCAACTTGACATAGGGCATGAGGAATGAAGGAAAGAAGGGAAAGTTGGGAAATAATTCCTTTAAATTCTTTTTAGAAAACATGAGGCTGAACTTCCAGCTTTGATGTCTTTTCATAGGAGAGGAATCTCTGAAGGTGCAGGAAGTGCATCTGCCTACTGAGAGGAGGGAGATTCAGAACTGATGGAATTGTACACCTCCCTGCAGCTTTGCATGCCTTCTTTCCAAAAGGAAACTCTTGAACTTCTGCCTGTTTAAGGGCAAGCCTGCAGGTGCAGATGCAGAGAGACATCCACACCCTCAGCAGCAGAGTATTCAATGCCCTCCTGAAGGCAAGCTGTCACTTTTTGTGTTCAGAGTGAATGAATTAATTGTGTTCCTCCAGAGCGTGTAGTCAATTTGAGAGCATTTGTTCCACGCCCAGATAAATGGCATGGGGATGTGATAAAATAGTTAAGGGTACAAGGCCAGATGGGATAGTTTGGGAGTGCAGTGCAGAGTGAAAGGAATCAAGATTTGTGCAGCTAATACATACCAGCTTGTGGGGAATACCCCTACCCCAAACCTTGGGGACAGCTGATTGCAGTAGAACAAAACAGAGCCATGCTGAGGATCTACTGCTCAGGTTTGATCCTGGGACTGCTTACACTTGTTTCTTAGGAAACATATCTGTAGCATTCACTTCAGGCCTTGTCTAAGCCTCTGTGCCTTAGACATTTCACAAGCCAGGGTAATATCACTGTCTGCACCTCAGACTGGAGATGACCTTCTGCCAGCCAGATGTAAGAGCATTTGAGACACAGCATTGTCTGCTCCTTTTCTGACCCTCCATGAGGATGTGCTGTGCTTGTGGGGTCTCCTTGTTCAGGCTACTCTTGGGTCTGGTGTTCTCAGTTTTTTTAGAACACCTTTGAGACAAGTTAAAGACTTGTTTTGAGAGCTTTCTCTTTACACATGTAAGAGAAACCTACTTTAAAGCATCTCGTGGTGGGCCAAAGAGGGGTAGAACTTCTGACTTACATTCTCACCAGGTCTTACCACAAGTCAAGCAAATTTAAAAACTACTTCAAGATTACTTAAACACCTATTTTGTAAGAGTCTTGAGTTATTCAGCTTTGTACACTTATTAAGACCTGTCAAATCCAAACTCTTATCCTGAAATGCATTTAGAGCCTAGTCCAACTTGAATGTTTCCAGGGATAGGATATCAACAACCTCTCAGTCAACCTGTACAAATATTTCACCAAACTCATTGCAATTTGTTTTTCCTTATATCTACTCTGAATCTATGCAGTCTTTTAGTCTACACACATTATTGTGATCTTGGCTAATCACAACAGGCCCTGTTACTGAAGGTCTGTCCCCATCTTTCTTCTGAGCCTCCTTTCAAGTATTGAAAGGCCACAATAAGGTCAATAAGTGTCTTTGACCCTCAGGTGTGGTGCAGTGGTCTCCTGGAGCCGGTGTCCCACTGCAGACATCTCCAGCTTGCCTAGCCATCTCCTCCCATTGAGCCAGCCAGTTCCCCTGCTGCAATATTGTTTAGCTGCAGGATGCTCTGATTCCCTCCTAACTTGTCTGACAAGTGGCACAAGCCATCTGACACCCCAAACTACCAAGATCACTTGCTGCTAATCTGCCTCAGAAAAGGCTGAATTTGACTCCCCTTGCCCTAACCCTGTGCTATATTCTAGTCAACCTGCTCTGGGGGATTTTGTATTTTTTTTTTCTTCATTACACTTCAAGGAAAGTGAAGAGGAAAAGTTGTTCTCTGAAAGGGCTGACAGCCAGTCTCACGGGCATAGTCCGAAGGTACTTTGTACACCAGCAGTTCTATTACTTACACATTTAATGAACGCACAAAGGTTACATGGTTTCAGATTTCCCAACCATAACCCTTTCTGGGAATGCAAAGTCACATGTTACTAAAGCCCCACAGAAGTCAATGCATTTGGAAATGGGACCAGCATTTGACCTACCTCCTATAATTGCTTTTAATAAAGAAAGTAACTTCTCAGGTATTATATTCATGGGAATTTCTGTATTTAAATACACGTCTAAAAAGCAGAAGAATACAAAAGTAACTTCAGGGGAAAAAATGCTCTTTCTATGCTTCTGCAAATCTGAAGAAACACTGGACATGTGCCCAGCAATAACTTCAGACTCTTTAAGCAAATTGGGTCCTTACAATATTACTTAAGCCTCCCTAATGAATGATGATTTGCTTACGTATTACTTGGCAGTGAGCTAACAAGGCCCATTAAACAAAATGCATATTAATGTTGTCCTGAGTAATGGTTTTTACAGTCCACTGTAATTATGCTGAATTAGCTCTGCAGAGAAAACTGGAGGAAATGCATGTTTGACAAAATAGAATATAATGCGTGCGTGTTTGTGCAACGTATGTATGGCAGATCCCTGAAGGGAGAGTCTGCCAGTTTAGTAACATGCCCTCACATAAGAATAGGAAAGTTCTTGACTCTCTAGAGCTCCTATACTGCCATTTATTTTCCATCAGCAGTACACATCTGTGTAGATCCTGGCACTACATGTTTGTAAATGTGTGTGTGTGTAGGATAATAAAGGCAGAAAAAAGTGTCAATCTTCAAAGATCTCCAGCTTTAGAAGGGGCAAATAACTGGTAGTGAGGTTTTGAGTGACTCTTGGGATCTGTCATGTACCACCCTTCAGGACACGTATTTCCAGTTATTTCTGATCACCCTGTTTGGTAGCTTTCATGTTTTTTCATGCTTTGCCTCAAGGGAAAAGATTATTCAACTATTAGGTCATCTTGTACAACTGCTTTTCTTTCTCAAGAGCTCTCTTTTTCCAGAAAGGTACTCCAACTGAAATTGTAGCAGAGATTCCTAAAGGATGAGATACTGTTGATAAGATTACAGCCAAAGCCAGCCTGACACTGTGTCACACCATAAAAAGAAAATAAGGTAAATTTCTTCTGCAGTTTTTCTATACGGCACCTTTCTAGAGATTTCCTAATAGATAAAAGGGGAAGGTTTTTTCTCTGCCTTTCCAGTGTTTGCATCCACACAAATATTTTTGTACCATTAGCTGTAGTGGCAACAAAGCTACAACACAGAGGCTAATTCTGGAAGAAAAAAATTAAGTCTATTTCAAATGTATGGGTTTGTCATTCAAAGTTCTGAGTTGGTAAACCCCTTCATCATCAAGTGAACAAGACATTGCCAAAAGGTTAATTCCTGCTCTGGTGTTTAACCTCACAGCAGCACCACTTTACCCTATGATAGCTTTAATGTTCAAACACTGAGAAGAATCTTGTGGTGATGCTTCAGGGTGTGGGAGGTATTCACTAGGTGCCATTCCTCACTCTGGGTTGATATGCTATCAAAGAGCAACATGTAAACTCATTTTCATGAGCATTTTCTTGCCCTCCTATTGACTTTGGAAATTGGATTACCACAACTACTGGGTATGTTGTGGCTGGGCACCCATGGTTTAGGAGGTAATACTACAATCAAATTTGGTTTCTTTCTTTGCTGGTTACTCCACCCTGGTTGCATTATCTGTCATGGAATTAGCAGGTTCTGTGTGTTTTGAAGTTCCTGGGACTATTATCCATCTCCCTGGGGTGGGCATGAGCTCTGGACAGGTGCTGACACTGAAATGTCCGTGCATTCTTCCCCCAGTTCTCCCATGCCTCACATCTCCACGCTGCTTTCTACTGCAAGAAAACCTGGCTGTGCAGGCTGGCTTGTCTTCAAGCTGAAGAGCTGATCAGTTAGCAGTACTCTTTGCAATAAACCTGCTTTGCTGACCTAGAAACCAAAAAGCCTTTCATTTATCAGCCACAGATTTGCCTTTGTCCTGCAGGTGGTTCCCAGTGCTGGGTGGTGATCCATCACCTGTGAATCATTCTTTCCCAGCTGGTGTCACTGTCTGTGGCTCCACCCGTTGTGCTGGTAGTGGCTTTTCCTGGGTGCAGGTGCACACTCTGATTACTCCATCACATCCTGTTAGTCTTGGATCAGAGAAGGTTTTGTGGAAGTTTCTTCTGAGACCCTGGATGGACAGACAGACACAGAGAAGATACTGCATGAACAGTTGTTTTCCTGATACTTGACTATGGGTAAAAGTTTAAGTTCTTCTCTGTGCCCTTAGGGCACTATTAGACCTTAATAGCCCAGATTAGATTCACTTGGGCCTCTCCCACACCCTCTGCCAGTGGACACAGAAGACCAATTCAGGCACATTCTGAGCCTGTGGTACTTGTCTGACCTAAATTGTGGGCATGCTTGCACTCAGTGCTATCTCTGACTGTTCACCTGGTTGGACCTCTAGCTCTGCCTTACGCTCCTTGTGACTGGACTCTGAAACGTCCTCTGGGCCTGATCCTTTAGCTTGTAAGGAGTTGTTACTTTAACCATATTATCCCTGCCCTGTGGGGTGCCAGCCTAGGTGGTGATGGCATTTCTTGCACTGGGATCATGGCTGGGCTCTGGCTTATCCTCTATTGTGAAGCAAGCTTTCCCTTGCTGATCTCTGAAGTGGTCAGAAGCTTTGGCAGAAATACCCATTGGAAATTTGGTTAAGGCATAATACTGCTTGATGAGTTGGCAGGACTTGCATGATCTTTTCCCAGCTTTGTCTGCCTGCTGATGGATCAGCTGTGCTGCTGAACAGACAACGTGGCCTCTGACCACAGGTGGAGCAGCCCAACCACACAAAAGAGGGAGTGCTGTTGCAAGCTGATTAGAGGATTGGAAAAATGATGCTTCACTGACTTATGCACGGGGACTCTGTAGCCTTGATAAAGTAGTCAATTCCCTGGACTGCAGAAAGAGCTGAGCCCCCCAGGTGAGCTATTTGTAGATATAAATCATCAATAGCTATCATCAGATCAGGGGTCAAGGAACTGGGTCAAGGAACTCTTCTCTCTTCTTCTCTACCTCTGAATTCACAGCCATAGCTTGGAAGGTGCTGTGATTGTCAGTCATTGCATGGGTAGCAAATTACTGAGTACCTTAAATAAAGAGGAAAGAAAACAACATGTAGCATCCATGGTTAATCTGTAAACCATGATGGCCCTTGTGCCTACAGAAGGGCTCCACATCTTCAGGGGTACAAGGGACTTTTCTTGTATGTTCAGTAGACACTTTATGGATGTAAACATTGAGTTAGTGGTCTCCTGAATGAGGAAAGTGGCAGGGGCCAGGTCTCAAGAGGCAACCTAAATTTTAACCCATACCTGAGAGCTGTGGAGTTGGTGGAGTCTGGTTTCCTATAGTTGCATCTTGCAGGGTTTTATCTGCTATTTCATTAGATGGAAAATCCCACTGTTTTCCCAGGACTAGAGTTCAGGACATTTCACTCTTTGCATCCATCTAGGGCAATGATGATGTAGCCTTTTCAGTGGGGAAGTTGATGAGGGTTTTCTTCTCACAATCTGCTGGCCCATTTTCCTTTCTGGAGCAACTGAAAATCTCTGGAGCTGCCATGTGTTTGTTACATTGGACTGGCAAGCCACAGGACCGAAGGTTGCTGGAGGAGACTGAGTCAAGTTGTGCATACACATAAACACACACACAGTGCACAATTACAGTAACCTCACTGCCTTAAGAAACCAAACTGCAAATAGCATGAGGTGTAGTAGGACTATATGAAAAATGTTATTTTCCTCAAATAGCAAGGGAGTCACAAAAGTTTGGGCACCTGGGGGTTCAATGACATCTGAACATGGGCATACACACAGAGAGAAAATTATAAGCAGAACAAAAAGAGACAAAAGAAGACAACCTCAAAAATATACAGAGGTCACTAAGGTATTTTTGAAGTGTGAGTGTGCTTGTAATACATATACACACACAGCTGTACTGAGCAGTGGGCATAATTAAGGTGTATTTCTTAAAAAATGGTAGAATTGTTTTTATTCTCCTTGCAGAAATACGTCACGACATATTAGAGGCTGATAGTGGAATTCAATTTTTAAACCTACCTAGTGGGATACTGATTCTAGAGGACAAAAAGTTGTTCTGCAGTGTTTTCTTTCAAAAGAAAAGAAATTCATTCAAAACAACCATGGAGCTATGGTCAGGGTTTTTGTTTGTTTTGTCACAAACAGCCCCTTGCAGATGATTTTGAGCTACATTTGTCTCTGCTCCTTGTTTCACATGGCACAAAATGCTGTGGCTGCTCCTCTGACCTCTGCATGGTCAGAATGGTCACACCAAGGTTGCAGAATTCCCCACTAGAGATGATGTGTGGATAGTAGATTAGGGTAAGATGCTGCTCCCAGTGCTCAAGTTTTGCTTCATGGTAAGGATATTTTTGGGTGAGTTGCTCCTCCAGAGGGAATTCCTCCCCAGTGTTCAATATGCTTCAGTGATGTAGGAATTAGGTGTCAGGTGAAATCCTGTCTGATGTAACTGTAAATTACTGATGTTAGGTTGTAGATGGCAAGAATCAGGTGCTTAAATTAATTGTTGCATGTACAATACTTGGTAGGAAGTGAAATAATTACTTATAACAGCAAAGATAGCAGTGTTTGGTTCTGAATTATATTTGCAGAGCTATTTATTTCCTTTAAAGTTTTAGTATTGAAAGCACTAAATACTTGTGCACAGTTCAGTTCAGTGTAGACACTTCTGAAAGCAGCTATAAATATATTTACCTCTCCAAATTTGAGTATGCCTCTGGCAAGTGTAAAATATTGTCAAGTCTGTTTTGCATTCTCTCAATGTTTTGATGTCTGGCTTCTGTTTTATGCTACCACAGAGTTGGCAAGACACAGACAAAGCACTTTTCCCAGCTCCCAACCATATTATAAACTCCACAGGCTTATAAAGCAGTATTTATTCTGGTGGCATTCCCTAGTGCTGCAAGTATAAAAATGCCTAACAGAAAAAATAAATTTTTTTGGTGCAAATAACTGCTAATAGAAAAATTTTTGCTGTACTGTGGTACAAAATTGCCAAGGGCTAAATGGCCACAGATTGCAACTTTTCTTGCAGAAAAGCTGCTTTGAACTATGCAAGGCAATCTGACTCCATGCTTAGGACTGCTTGAACTGAGCAATGATCCAGTGATATTCCCCAGGGAACCTTTCTTGTCATGGCCTGCACTCCAAACCTGGCCTTTACAGGGAACCAGAGAAAGAAATAGCATCTACAGAATATTCCTGGTAGTTGCCCTATGACTTAATTAACTCTGTGCAGGAGGTGGAACAGCTTCTGTGTGAAGGATGACAGGGAGCATCCCCAGGTCCCAGGGACGAGGCACCATAGTACCTTTCCCTCTCCTCTTCCTCCCTGTGTCTGCTCAGACACACTTGTACCTGGTATTGCAAGCCACAAACATTCAAAACTCTGTCTCTCAGAAACAGTGTGATTGGTTTTAATAATAAGGTCATCTCAATAAACATAATTTTGCTTCTTTGCCTTCTGGTGTTGCATCTACAGATCACCACCTTCTTTGTGTTTGTTGGTTTTTTTTTTAAATTCTTTCTCATTTATTAATTTGCCAGTCACTTCAATACCAATTTTTAAAGATTTCATGCAACATCAATGAGCATGAAAATTTCCTTAAAGTATGTAGATTGGAATTCTCTGCCAAACCAAGGCAGAGGATTTAAGAAAGATACAAAATACCACAGACTCACACTGGAATGACTGTTGTGCAAACTATTATTTATAAGCATGTAGTAAGTAAAATATGACCATTGATTAGCAAAAGCACAACCTCAACAGCATGCTTCAGAGAAGGATGCCAGACAGCAGGATAGAAAACAAATCATTCCCTTAGTAGGTGATGCCCTCAAGAGAAGAGCTTCATGACCCTGGAGTGAAGTGAATACTGAATACCCCTGAAAAACTTCAAGGTTGCAGGAAAGGTAAAGAAATAATGCTCTAGAGATCAAAAGCCCTTGAAGAAAATTTGGCACAGCCAACCTAAAAAAAGATTGATTAGGAGCTGATTCTGTCTTCATATGCTACAGACTTAGGTCCAGATGTAATTTGTACCCTCTTAGAGTCACTCATCTCACTTGAACTGTAGTTTTGGATTGAATGTGGAAGTTTTAGTGTCTTGTACCACTTGAATTAATATTTTTTAATAGCTGCACAAGTGACAGGTGCTTCTGCAGGGCTCCAATCCTGATGTGGAGAAGAAAACCTCTCTTGGCTGTGTTTCAGCCCCCAGAGCACCTCAGCACCTCATTTGCCTGCTGTCCTTTCTCAAGCTGGACTGCCTGAAGAAGCCATGGTAGGCAAGTCTCTCTATTGTCCCAGAAGTGTACAGCTCAGAGCAAGACCACCAGCACTCAGTAAATGTGCCACCACAATCCTTTCAGCAAGAAGCCAGGTAAGGACTGAATTTCCTCAATGAGGTGGGCAGGGCTATTGGCAAGTCCTGTGCAAGAGTCATAAGCATTCTTTATTCCCAAATCATATGCCTTGGGTTCTTGGAAGCAAATTATTGGTCTGTGCTGGTATGTAATCACCTTTTAATCAAGTGACTGAGACTTCTATTTTGTTATTTAAAAATTCAGGCCTGGTAATGAACTGTAATGATTCACTTTTCAGTTAAAAGTCTCAAATAGCATCCTTAAAAGTAGCCAAAAGTCTTGTGAGGTAAGCAATAATGTCTGGCTCTACAGATGGGCACATTTTGCTCTGGGAAGGCAAGAAGCCAATTCCATAGAGACAGCTGGAACCTCATGGCACCCATAAACTTTGGCAAACATGAGCTACAGTGATTTGCCCACAGTGGGAATGTGGGGTGACTGGTGTTCAGTTGCCCAAGGGTTTTGCCTGTTAGCCATATTCTTTAGCCACTGGCTCTTGGCCTGGAGTGTCTGAGTGCTGTGGTCAAGGTGTGCTCCAGGCTACTGCAAGTTTGTGAGACATGGGCTCTGACTCAAGGCAGCCTGGCTTTTGTTTGTTTTCTTTCTCAGATGGCTTTTTCCCTGGTCTCTGGCTATATCCAGGCAGTGAACAGAATAAAATTAAGAACTCCTAATAAAAGTCACACTGGACTGAAAAAAATCAGCTGTAATCCTTTTTTTCTGTGTCTCTTCATTTTCCAGCATCTATAAAACCAAAATATTAAAATAGAGCAGATGTTGGTCAAGCATTTCTAGACTTAAAGCTATGCTTCCATAACCACCTATTGCTTCTGGAGTGAGAAACTGGGGAATGGTTCAGCTTTCTTGAGAGGTCTGTAAAGGCAGTAAGCCCCATGTGAGCTGCTTTAAGAGTGAGTTCTCTGTCAAGGGGTTTAGTGAGAAAAGCTTCTGTACACTGAGGGTCACTGCAGTCATCCCATCATTTGAAATCTGTGGTCCTAGCACTGAGTCTGATGTCATTTAGGAATGTTTGCTTTTGTTTCTGGCAAGCATGTTACTTGACTTCTTGCAAGATAGTGTGTCTCCTTATGCTCTTTGTACCAAGGTCAGCATCTGATGTCTTCTGAGTGCATCAAGCAACTTGACTAGTTATCACATCTGTTCACAGGAATATTTGAGGGGAGCTTTATTTCTCCAGACATGAATGATAATCTATTCATTAAATGCATTAAAAAACAAACAAACAAAAAAAGACAAACCAACCCCCCCCAAAACCAAAGGAACAGGATATTATTTTGTGCCAAGGTGAGTATAAGAACTGTTAGTGAATTTGGTTACTTTTTTTCCTTGAAAAGCTGATAGTATCTGCAGAGCATGTTTAATATGTCTAAAGCAGACTCTTAGAGGATTTTCTTTTGCCCTGCATGCAGTGTGCTGTGTGCTCTTCAGGCACTGCTCTTGTATGTACAGACTGAGTCATCCATTCAGGGAATACAAGTCATGCTCCCATGCTGAGTCATGCTGGCCAAATACAGAGTATCAAGCACCAAAAATGAAGAGAAGTCTTTGCCTCAAAGAGTTTTTGGAAGCGGAATGTGTCGTAACTATTACAAATATTTGTTGAGCAATCCTGACAAATCTATAAAATTTCATTACTATCTTGAGAGTAGGAAAAGGAGTAGTTCCAAGAACAGATGAACTAAAGAAACTTGATTTCCTAAAATCTGTTTATTTAAAGAAATACGTAGGAATCCTGTATTAATCTAATACATTATTTAAATCTATTTATTTTTAATTTCTTTGGTTTGAAGAGGATGAGAAGTTAAATGGGAATCTCTTTCACTACAAAACATTTATCTCTCACTGAGGGAACTGTCTAGTGCCCAAGAAGACTGTTTCATCTCCGAAGCCAGGTTAAAAGAATCTCTTATTTTTGGGAACTAGCAGTCACCAAACTAGAAGCAGTGCCTGAAGGGTTGGTAGTAGCAGGGAAGGAGGTGCTGCTGGGGCAGAAACATAGGAAGATCCCATAATGTCTAATGCATTGAAAGAGAGCAACAGAGCAAGTCAAGGGTGACAAAGTTATTTGCCTGCATGTGAAACACTTTAAGTCTCCTGTAAGTACACCTAGGATTGCATTGCCTGATAAAGCAGTTTAATTTGGGGTCAAACACAGCCTGGGAGCTTACAGAGTGGCTTCCTGTTTGAATACACACAATGAGACATTAGACTCATTTGTTTGGTTATGGAACAGCCAAAAGCATGCTGAGGTGTTTGAGTTCAGGCATTGATCATTGTTTGCATGCTCTTGGTTTTGGTTTGATTGTACAGAACTGCTATAAACAGCTTCTGAATAACCTCTGAACTCAAGCCCTGTTTATGAGGTAGGATGGGTCTGAAGTTTCACATGCTCTTTTGGTTCTCTAGCAGTGCTGCTCATATGTGACTGAATTTATATCTGGCCAAGATATTAGATTAAGGGGAGCAATGTATGCTAAGCCTCTTCCTCTTGGGAAGGAGTAAATTTCATCATGATTCTAACCAGAACGTGTGGATGCAGTAATTTGACTGGTGCTGCTCAGCCTGTGCTGATGGGCTTGGCAAGGATGGCTCCAGACAGGACAGGAACCCTGCACAAAGTTTGGAGGAAAGGCTCCATTCACAGAGAGCAGCAGCATCACCAGAGGTTTTTCTTTTAAGGAACAATAGTTTCACTTCACCAGTTTGTAGGTGATCTAGCAAACAATATATGAAATATACCTATGAAATTTGTTTCTGGTAAAATAATATTAATAACCTGAATGTCCTGTGGGAGGACTCTGGAAGCTCAAAAATTATAAAGCATGGTCTCATCTAGAATGAACTATTTCTGATTGCTTCAAAATTGCGCTTAAAATTGGGGAACTAAAAAATTCTCCACAACTGATTTCCTTTTCTTTTCTTGCTCCTCCCAAAGCTTTTCCTTTCCACACTTCCAAACACAGTAATTTCAAACTACACAGTAGAGGCTAGGCCCTTCACCACTCTGAGAAGCATTGAATGAGACACACTTCTGAGACTTCACCACCACATTTAACCTAGAAAGGCTCCTGATAAATACATATGGGCTTTAAATTAAATAGCAGCTTTGATAAATAAGTAAACAAAACCCCCAGCTCTCTGGAAAGCAGGAGCAGTTCTCCCTTTTCCTTACTGGTGGGCACAAGCTCTGCCCTCTGAGGCTGGAGAAGAGCTAGCAGAGCTGCTGCCTGGCTGCATCCCAGCAGCTGCCAGCTACCCCAAATGGCTCAGCATGCCTGGGACCATGCAGGCTGGCCAGCCCCATGCAGAAGGGCTCTGTGCCTGCCTGCCTGGCAGGGCTGCACAGCTATTCCAGTGTGTGCTCTCTGGATGCCAGCTGTACCACCCAGACTCCAGTCATTAGCCTAAGGTCATCAGTACATTTCTCTGCATGGGAGTGTCTGCATTTTATGTATCACTATGGCTTGTCTGGGTGTGTGTGTGTATTTGTTTGTGTGCTTGCTCTGTAATGATCCAACTGATCCTACATGTATATTTAATAGCATTTTTTAAAGAGAGGGTAGATGTCAGTATCTAAAGGGAAGCGAAGTGCAGGGTCGGAGGTTGTGCCCTTTGCTGAAGGATGCAGAGCAGAGACATGTTTCTAACACAAAGCCTGCAGACTCTACTAAGCCATGATACATTTTTTGCCTCTTCTGTGCAGGAAGCATTCTGAATTGTAGATTATCTAACGTGCATTGTGCTTCAGACAGCCCTGTGGCAAAGGAGAGGAAATTCTATTTCTCTACCTGAGAGCTTTTACTACTTCTGGTGTTACTGACAGCAAGACTTGAGCAACAATTTACATTGACTTGAGGCTGAACAGCAACCAGCTGCTACCAAGAGCACCCAGTGCAGCCTTCAGCAAATGTCTGACAGTGACCAGCCAAGTCCAGCTGCATTCATTTCCAGTGACCAAAGCAGGTGGTCAGGGACCCAATTATGACCTCAAACACTAAATCAGAGTCCTGCAGATTACCTGATCCAACAATTAGTCCCACCCTTTGCTTTGCTGAGGGTTTGTTCACAATGATCACTCTTTCTTGAAATTATAAGTCTTGTTTATAGTGGCAGAGTTTGCTGAACAGCAATTTGGCTGCTTTCAGGTTTGGAATATTTTTCCTTCAGAACAGCGTAGAAAGAATCACTTCTGGAAGTGACATTTTGTCCATAAGATTTTTATTTAGCTTCATTATTCAAAGAAGTCTACAAATAAAATTTATTTTTAACCAATAAATTCAATAATTTCAACTTCAAAATGTCTAAACAGACAATAAATAATTTTTAATTATTTTTTTAACCAAACACAATTTCTGGAATCAGCATACATCAGTATGGCCTATTCTGTGATTCTCACAGGAACTAGAATTTACATGACAAATGTGCTCACCTTTCAAAGTAGACTATAAACTCAGAGAACCAATTGAATAAATCACTTTGCAAGAAACAAATACTTTCCTTTGGTCTTTTTTTAGACTACAACCCCTTAGGGCAGGGATAGTCTTTATTTTACACCATCTATCAGGCCAACCCACTGCTGAAACTTAAGAAGTAATAGTTTCCACCAGACTTGATTCACATCACAAAAATCAGCTTGTACTCTCTTGTTGACACCTCTGTGTTGAACTGAGCAGATATTCAGACTGGATGTTGTTTAATTTCAAGTGGAGTTAATGAGATAATAGATGTAGACGGCAGAATTTGCTCATTAGAATAACATGTTTGGGTTTTTTATTAATTTCTCAACTCTTAACCACATTCTTACATCTTATTGTAGATTGTGGATTGCAAGCCATATATGAAACTAAAGCAGTCAAAGAACCTACGTGTATTTTTGTGACATATGACATGAGATAGTTTTAATATTTACTTGTGTCTTTGCTGTGTAGTCATTGAACACCATTCTGTTACATCAAAAATAACTAAAAGAGGTTTTGTCCCTCTTTTTATTTTTTTGTCATGAGAACAGACAAGCTTGAAACAAACTCCATTCCTTCTCCTTCCCTTTCTGCCTCTCCTGCAAAGTCAGTTAAATACATGATTCATGAGGCTATAATTTGATTTGGTTCCTTATAGTGGTACTAGCAGAAAGGCAGAGCAGAAAATGTGCTTTCTGTATTGCCATATGCTCTGCTTTTCCACAGCAAAGCAAAAGATCAAATGCTGTCATCTTTCTTTCTCTGTCATTGTAAATTATTCTGAGGAATCTGATGCTTGAGATTAAGGAAGGTCAAGCTGCAAATATTCATGGTCCTGAGTATTGTCATCTTCTGTGAGACTTCTCCAGAATCTGTGGAACCCTTATATGCGCCTATAGAAGCTGGTCTCTTTTCTTAGTGCTGTCCAGAATTGCAGTGCCTCTACACATGGATGGACCTATGGACAGGTTTGGTAAGTTCTTCGAGGACCACATTCCTTAGATAACTTGTCAGCATATTGTTCCTGCAATTTGTTGGAACTTAAGATCAAGAGCTTGTCCCTTGGCTCTGTAAATCAGCAGCTTGAATGCAGACTGGGGTGTTGAACATGCTTTCCTTATTTTGCTCTTTGTTATGCAGTGTTTTCCTAATGTTATGCACATGTGGTACAAAGCAGAGATCTACATATTCAGTGTTGCTACCATAGTGTTCCACACTAGAGGCAGGATTCCAAAGCCTTTACTCACGGTGAGCAGGTCCCTCCTCCATTAGTAATGCCTTGGAGATCAGGGAAGCTCCTAGTGAAATGAAGCATTGCTTAACACATGGCCAAGCTTTAGAGCCTTCCCTTGTATCATTAGGGACAAATATTAGAGTCTCTTCCCCTCCTGTACCTCTGGGTCGATGTGATCCCACACAGATCCTGCCTAGGTTTGTGTCATGTGGGAATAAAGTCAACTGCATGTGGGCAGCAGCCTGGCATCAGAGCCAAATCAGGGGAACTCAACCCAAATTATCACCCAGCTCTGTGGATATGTCAGAGATCTGTCAGTCTCTATACATCCAACACTCCATAAATATTTTTAGTAGCTGGACAGAATATGTGTACTATTCCACGAGCTCAGGGAGAGAGTAACTCATGAGTTGACACTGGAAAAACCTTCTCTGCTGTTTAAAAATGCTCCAGTGGTGGTGGATAAAGTCTGTTCACTCTCCAGGGGAAGAAGAGGTGTTCTGTATATGTAAATGCCTTAAAAGCTGGAGAATGGTGCCTAAGGACTTCCATTTCTGCTTGCTTAATTAAGGGGAGAGAGGCTGTGCTGTGTCAAACTAAAATCAATGTTTCCAGGACACCTCTCTTTCTCCATCCCAAACAATCCCAATTGCTGCTGTGGTGTTATACTTTTCCTGAGTCAACAGTTGTGTTTGTGTCCCAGTATTTAACAACCCTCCATGAACTTGAGCTCTTTTATAAATTGCTCACATACATCACCACATCCTCTGGCAATGTCCATCCCAGCAAAAGCTGAGCATTGAGGGGAAAAGTGCAACTTTGGTAAAATAAGGTTCTTGCAAAGTGTGGGCTATGGGGCCTGCAGGAGAGGGCCAGTGACTTCTGCTCTTCTGGGCTGAGTGTCAGCAGAGCAAGTTTCTTGATATCCTGGCCCTGTCTCCAGCAAAACTGGTGCCTGTTAGCAATGCCATTGCTATTTGGGTGGGAGGCATTTATATGTGTTGGGCTCAGATTTACAAAGACACTGCAGAATTTAATTTGTAAACTAAAGAAAATCTCTGTACTGTGTTGACTGTGAAGTCTAATCTGCCAGTTTTGAGTAGAGTGAATTGGTGAAACATTGGAAGAGAACTTGCAGAACTTGTTATACTTGTTCTGTGAACAACACAAGGCTTTCAATTTCCCATACTCTTGTTCTGACGAATTTTACAGGCACTAAAGTAAACAAATGCCTTTCCTAGAGAAATGCTGCTATTTAAAACACTCAGGCTGGATTTTTGTTTTCAAATGGAAAGAAAGCAAATACATCATTCTGCTCTGATTACCAAGAGCAGTCAATTTTTTGTGTGCTTTAGACTTGTCTAGAGGCACATATGCAATCACCAGGCAGCAAACTCCACCTGAGTTCATTGCCCTCTCTCACACTGGGCTCCAAATAAGTCTGAGTGGGCTTCTCATCATGAACAAAAGGAAGAGCTGAAGAATTTACACCAGTTCAAATACAGTTTCCTGCTCATGGCCTCTGTTTCCTTCACCTTGATGCATAGATACAAACAAGTGGCCTTCCCCAAGGTTTTACCTTCATTTTAATCCCTTCAGGAAATGAAGGGTCAGATGTTCATATTAATGTAGAGCTGTGGTAAGATCTCCTGGCTGGACTGGCTCTATTTAAGCTGCTCTTGTCACCACACAGTAACTAACAGTGAACAGAGCAGCAACGCCAATGCTGTATCCCATCAACCTGGACATCTTTCTATTTCAGGGGAGAACCTTCACTTAAGAAGTGGGAGAGCAGCTGGTCTCTGAAACAGAAAACACCTCCTTGCAGATACCAAACCAAAATCATTGTGGAATGCCAAGATTTTAAGAATATTTAGCATTCCTGAAGCCCTCCCTGCATGTAAAGCACCATGTGGTTATTAAGTTGTTATTCTTAAAACCTGTTTAGGTATTTGTGTTATGTGTTATCCCCATTTTACATAGGGAAGGTTGGTCTTACACGGACTTCCAGCTTTTGAAGCTCTGGCTCCTCCTTCAGCATCTGATTTTTCAGGCCAGACATAGAAATTTACTTCCTTTGGGACTAACTTTTTTCCCTTTTTGCACTAGGAAGCTGCATAGGTGTGCCTGAAAGGCAGTGACAGGCTCCCATTTGTATTTTTGAGACTGTTTCATTGTAATTCTTATTTCTCCTTACTTCCTTCTCCATACCAGATAAAACTTTTGTTCACTTATGGTCGGTCTTCTGGCTCTTGAGAAACTGAAAAACAAACACAACCTCCTTGTTTTCCTTTCCTGAGGGAAGCCTTTGTGAGCCAGCAGCTGACTCTCCAAGGAAGCCCTCTGATTTCTGTGTGGGCTTGCTCAAGTAGACCTGGCTTCTGTTGCACTTTATGTTAGCTTTAGGGTGAGATGCAGAGATAAAAACAAAGGTCAGGACTGCAGATCTGTGAATACCAAACATCAGAATCATGGAGCACATATGCTTCTGCTATGAGCCCTTACAATTCGGGTAACCTTGGACCACACAGATGTCCAGAATTAAAGATAGTCTCTTTAAACTCACCAAAAAAAAGCCTGCAGAGAGCTGTTCAGACACACTGCAGTGTGCTCCAATTCAAATAAGGTCACAGAGTTGCACTCTCTAAACCTGTCATTATTCCTGTGGCGCTAAAGGACATCAAGGACACATTTCAACTGCTTCAAGTCACAAAGTCACAACTTCTTGCCAGCCCCCAATTTTTTAGTTTGGAAGAAAGATTCATGCAGTCATTCCATCTATTGATGCCCCATCCCTGTTAACTAATTTTAACCCAACACCATGGAAGAGTGAGGACCTCCCAAGTCTTGTGAAACCACGTGGAAGGTAAAGAGGAGATGCTGCAAGCTTCAGCAGCTGGTGTATCACCACCAGTCCCTGTGGCCAATTACCATGGATACATCTCCATACCAGCTGTCTCTAATCCAGCTGGTGTTGGAGGGCACAGGAGTGTACTGCAGACAACAGGCAACAAAGGGAGAAAGCAAAATAATTTGTAGAAAAACAGTCTGCAGTAGTTCCAATGCTGGGAGGTCCAGGCATTTGTTGCCTGCTCTATATAGAAGAAGAATTTCTATATTATGCAACCATATAGAAAACAGGCAAGATTTTAAGCAGCTCATCCATTTGCAGACTTCTTAATTCCCACAAGACCCTCATCTCAAATTAATAGATTGGGCAAGGCACATAATGAAAAGAGCAGTCAGGCAAATAAGCCAGAAAAGCCAAAGTATTGGTTTGCATGAGCAAGTGCTGGCTGGATAAGCAAGGGCTAGGCAATGTAGCATGAACCCATGAAGGAAGAACATTATTGAAGTTTAAATTGATAAAACCTTGAGGAAGCTTGAGTCATTGGTGATAAATTTCTATCGCCAGAGGAAATTAGACTTAAAGGAAAAGGAGCTGGTTTAAAATATGTTTAAAGTATCGAATTGCATGTATTTATGCCGAAGTCACTTTCCCACTCCCACAGACTGGGAATAGAAGCTGTGGTCCACACTTGCCTCTGTGAAAGCTGCAGCATCAGTTGTTTTACAGTCAAATAAGCAGTGAGGTCAGGGAAGGAAGCAAGTCTGGAAAAGTTAATGTTCTTGCACTGGGTCTTGTTTTTTAAATGAATTGGGTCTCCAGTTCAGCAGAAATGGCTGGGAAAGGAAGTAATGCATGAAATCAAATGACGAGGAGCTTGTAAGTTTGAGGAACTGCTTATGAAAAAAGGATGATGGAGAATGTGAAGTAACCTATCCAATCTGACCCATTTCAGAAATAAAACTGGCAGGAGGTAAGTCTCTTTATCCTCATATATCCCTGGGCTCTTTTATGGTATGCTTTCTATTACACCAGGATATTGCATTCTTGCCAGCAGTGCAGGATATCACACACTGGTAGCTGGCGGTCTGATGGAGGTGGGAGTGTGCACACGGAATTGATTAGAGGTTCACATCCTCTTGCTGTCAAGTCACATGAGGATTTTAAAGACTGACTCTGAGTTTGGAGGAGAGGAAGCTACAGAGACAGCTATATCTTAATTACCTCTGGAAGGTTTACTGAAATGCCGGGAGAATTGCTCATCTGTCTGAACAGAAAGGGAGCACTGCCATCAAGGTTGTTGGGAGCTCAAGAAGTAAATACCAGAGAGCTGAGATCAAATAGATATCCTGAGGTGTGTTGGGGACCATGCTATAAATAGGAAGGAAGAAAAAGCTCACAGCATTCAGGTGGCCCCTCACAACCCATTTTTGTAGCCTTGTTCTGGCAGCATCTAAAATGTGATGTCAGCTCTTGATTACCTGGTCTGTGGACTAACTAACTTTGTCCTAACTGAGTTGCAGCACCTGATTTCTGTGGATGCAGTGGCCAGCCCTGGCTCCCACCCTACCTGCCTGCTGATGTGTACCACTGGAATGGCTCCCTGAAGAGCTGCCTGGCTGCTTTTAGCCTGCTCTTTTCATTACAGGTCCTATGTATGCTGTTAACCTTGCAGTAGAACCAGGTCATGGGAGGTGCTTGGCATTCTCATCCCATTGCCATTTTCATATCAAGTGGTTTTCTAGATAACCCGTGAAAGACTGGGTCTGTTTATGTTCTGGGTTTGGGAAACCTCAAAGACTGAAGTTCTAGGTCTTGTCTTGCCTTCTAAAGATTAAAGTTCCTGTTTCTGTAGGAACTAAAATACTTTATTGTTTCTTTTTTTTTTCTAGAAACTGCAGATTGTGGACAAGCATTCATAAAAGCATTTTGGTATGGATCAGCAGTTCGCTTCTGAGACTGATCCTCCTCATGCTATGGGCTTTGGGTGCAAAACCTGTGTTTCTTCCAAAAAGAGCTAAGCTGAAATATTTGCTCCAAGGGCATATGTAGAATACCCCAGTGAGTAGTAGGCATTCAGTCCACAGGATCACAAGAAGCAGTCTGAACTAAAACGCCCAGAAACACATGCAATATGATGACAGGGCTTATGTTGCAGCTGTTTTACTTCACAAATCCAACCCTCCAACACCAAGTCACTTACCCAAATATCAGCCTTCAATATTGTACCTTGCTACATTGGCCAAACTGCCTTAAGGGCTTCCTCAGGGGCATTTACATTGGCTCCTCCTCATTAGAAAAGAAAGATGCCACTGCTGGAAAGTCAGGCACTTTGTGACATCTCTGATTTCCAGATCATGCTCTTCTGCTCAGTCGCATTTGTTGATGCTGCAGAAAACTTTCACCTGAGAAAGATTTTGAAAGTTAAAGGTGTGAAAAAGCAAAAAAGTCAGCTGGTTACCTGTCCATGTCCTATGTGATTTGTTTCAATGCAGTTGCAGTATCTCTGGGATTTAGGTTACAGTAATCATATTGAATTGACCAGATGTCTTTATTATTTAGCTATGCAGTGCTGAATGAAAGATTATAGAATTTTTTATAAAGCATTATGACTTGTTTTGCTGTAAGTAAAAATGATCATCTACTCTGTGGCTAAAGTCCTCAGGGGACAAAACCTCAAAGCACATGACAGAAAAATGCTTTTCCCCTTCTCTTCAGGGACAGCTTTGCTACTGGACTTAGTTTTCCTGTGGAAAATATGCAAGGTAATTACTTCAGTGGCATATCTCTGGGATCACAGAGAAGGAAGAAGTAAGGAAATGTCTATAAATATAAGGGTACTTACTAGCTGGACTGGGAGAAAAAGAACTGTTCCTTACTCATCTCTGCTGTTTTTTGGCTAGAAAGGAAAATTTACCTACTCAGATACTTTAGTATTGAATCTGTGTGCACTGAGATGAATAAGGAGCAGAACTGCTGACTTCAAAATATTGGGAAATAGCTATGACCACATTCATGTTGGTCAATTGTGCAGGGAGTGTTCCCTGCACATTGTGCTAGATCATCTGCATTTTTCATTTATACAAGCATTCCCAGGCTAGACTGGCTAGTACTCTTCCACATACAGTTTGAGAGGCAGCAGAGGGCAGGGAGTGCTCCTTTTAGGAGGCTCTATATTCAGGACTATCCCTGAAAGCAACCACATCAGTCTGTAGGATAAGAGACTTTAACATTTGATGGATACAATCTACTCTGTGACAATTCATTCCATACTGGAGAATGCCCCTGTACAGTTACTTGTATAGTCAGACTCTGTCAGCCTTTGTTTTAATTCGAGTAACATTACAGGAATTAAGTAGAAAACTCAGTTAAGGCAGAGACACCTTCACAGTGCAGAACAAGGAGTGGATATAAGGGAAGGCTGACTTATTTTATATTTGCTAGCCCAAATAAGGACTGGTGGCTGCAGTCTTTCAGAAAAATCACAGTGTTGCAACGTCTTATCATTCCTATCTGCGTCTGCTTTGGATGCAAAGGGCAGGAGATGGCTGCAGCTGAAGAAACCCCCATTAGCCACACCCCTGATGCAACTCACATTCTTTGTGCCTTTACTCAGGGCTGCCAGCTTTCCTCACTCTCTGTGCCATTGATTTCTCAGCACTACAAACACCTAAGGAGACAGTATTTGGAGCCACCACTTGCAGTATTTGCAGGTGGTACTGAACATGGTGTGGGAGCTAGGAACAGGGAAAGGGAAGGGAAGGGAAGGGAAGGGAAGGGAAGGGAAGGGAAGGGAAGGGAAGGGAAGGGAAGGGAAGGGAAGGGAAGGGAAGGGAAGGGAAGGGAAGGGAAGGGAAGGGAAGGGAAGGGAAGGGAAGGGAAGGGAAGGGAAGGGAAGGGAAGGGAAGGGAAGGGAAGGGAAGGGAAGGGAAGGGAAGGGAAGGGAAGGGAAGGGAAGGGAAGGGAAGGGAAGGGAAGGGAAGGGAAGGGAAGGGAAGGGAAGGGAAGGGAATGAACTCATGAACCATGTCCATGAGAGGGGACCACATGAACGCATGTGCAGGTCTGAAGGGAGGGTGTCAAAAGGACGAATCCAGGCTCTTCTTAGCTGTGCCAAGCAGTAGGACAAGAGGCAAGGGGCAGAAACTGATGCACAGGAAACTTCATCTGCGTGTGAAGATGAACTTCTTTACTGTGCAGATGACCAAGCAGATTGCCCGAAGCACATTGCCCAGAGAGGTTGTGGAGTGTCCCTCACTGGAAACATTCAAGGACAATCTGGATGCAATACTGTGTCATCTGCTCTAGGATGACCCTGCTTGAGAGACTGGACCAAGTGACCCACTGTGGTCCCTTCCAATCTGACCCATTCTGTTTTAGCTCTGCTTCCACTGGCATCTCATTAATTAGAGCATGCTCAAACTGTACTTGCTGCAATCATACAGAGTTGTATGATTTCTGGTTGAATGAAGGAATATGTGTACCATACTAATATCAAGGTGCAAATCTCCTCAATAAAGAAATAAAGCAGGAGCTTGTTTTTATGTAGGAAACTTGCACTGTTTAGGAACAGAGATTTTGTATATAATATACCTCATTCCATCATCCTTATATCCCTATGTACTTACCCTCATGGACTGTAAAACTTCCTGAGGTAAGAAATGCCTAGTTTTGGTATTTGTTAAAGTTTGTGAAAAACCATAGTAGTCTCCACACAAAGTTACAAACAACAAAATGCTTTCAAGCAGGAAGTGCATTCTACCCTTTGAAATTATCTCCTAGATGGCAATGGAGGTGCCACATTCCCCAGGAGTTCAGCAGAGATTTTGTGAGAGGGGAAAGAACAGCTACACAGTGAGTAAATCTGAATGTTTTTGTCAATACAGTGTAGTTATTCCTATAACTGATAATCTTCCTCAGTTTATCTTATCAATTGCCATGTTTATCTTCAATAATGAAAAAAATTAACATACCTTTTTTTCCTTTTGTAATTACTTTAGATGTTAATCAAAATACATGAAACTAATTTTTTATACTGGACAAAAATTGGGGGGCTTTTCAAAGAGAAGCCATAATCCAGAAAATAGGTGGCTTGCACTTTCTCCCATGCAATGGGTGCAATTAATCTTCGGGTGCTAAAAACCACTACAGCCACACAGGTTGGTTTTTTTGTTGTTGTTTTTGCCTGCTTTCATTAATGTATGAGCCAGTGTTGGGAATCCCTAACACATAATTTTAAATAATTTTAGAAATCTATTCCTGATTTAAGAGAATTTTGCTGAAAAATGCCACAGTGAATTGGTGACTGAGATGACAGATAAATCTAACATGGATATAAAGAAAATTAAAGAACATGTAGGAACCCTCCTGAGATAACACCTTGGTCAATGTGTTGAAATACTGACTGTGCAATTTATTATAATTAAGGTTTAATTTCAACATTCATGTATTTGTTGGTGTTGTCTTTTTTCAGTGCTGTTAAACAAACAAACAAGCAAACAGACAAACCGCTGGATTCTGCACCTGGGATGGGGCAACCTGGAATGTATGGAGAGGTTGGTGAATGAGATGCTGGAAGGCAGTGCCATGTAAAGGGACCTGAAGATGGCAGGTTGGATGTGAGCCAGCAGTGCCCTGGCAGCCAGGAGAGCCAGCCCTGTCCTGGGTACATCAGGTGCAGCATCACCAGCTGGGCAAGGGAGGGGATTGTCCTGCTGTGCTCGGCACTGGGGCAGCCTCACTTCACCTGGGCCCAGTTTTGGGTGCCACAATATAAGAATGATAAAAAGCCAGTGTCCAAAGAAGGGAAACAAAGGTGGTAAAAGGCCTTGAGGGGAAGCCATACGAGGAGTGGCTGAGGTCACTTGGTCTGTTTAGCCTGGAGGAGGCTGAGGGGAGAACTTATTGCAGCTAGAACTTCCTCATGAACAGAAGAGGAGGGGCAGAGACTGATCTCTTCTCAGTGACCAGTGACAGGACCTGAGGGACTGGCTTGGAGCTGTGTCAGGGAGGTTTGAGAAAAGGTTCTTCCCCCAGAGGATGGTTGGGCACTGGAACAGGCTCCCCAGGGAAGCAGTCAGCCCCAAGCCTGACAGAGCCCAGGAAGTGTTTGGACAATTTTCTCAGGCACGTGGTGTGACTCTTGGGGTGTCCTGTGTAGGGCCAGGAGTTAAACTAGATGATCCTGATGAGTTCCTTCCAACTTAGCATGTTATGTGATTCTGTAAGCAAAGAGAGAAAGATAATCTTGTAAAATTGCATCCATTTTCATCAGGGACACTCTCTAGAAATAGCATGATCCAAGGTTTAAATAGAGCTCTTGAGTGATAACCCTAGCTCTGCCACTAATGCTCCACCCAAGTCAAATTATTTTACATCTATAAAATGGAAATGATAGCTACTAACCTGCTTTACAGGAGATTTGCAAAGATAAATTAGTTAAAGTGTGTGCAATATTTTCAACATGCAAAGTGCCATAGAGCTCCATGAATTTTTATCTCAGCCCTTGCTTTAAAACCTGAGTGAGGAGTCATAGAATACAAACTACAATGCAAAATACAGTGTTGACAATCTCAAACACTATGCAAAATCTGAGCAAACCGGATTGTAAAACTCCGCTAATTCATCTCTATTTCATTTCTTCTCTTCCAGTGTAAAGCCTGCCCTTTAAAATCACTTTCTCAACTTGCAGAGAAGTGCAGGATTGCAATTGAGGAATGGTTGCTGATACATTTTTTTGAGGGGAAAATGCTGACCCACTCTTGGTGGATAATGAAAAGCAACTTTTTTTTTTTTTTTTTTTTTTTTTTTTGATGTAAGGAAAGGCTCCATTAGCAGGGATTTTTTTCTTATTCTTGAGAGGATTTTGAAACTCTATTCTGTTTTGAGGGAATGTGGAAGAGATAGGAGAATTAATCCTGCTTTTTCCACTGACAGGGAAATCAGTTATTCATCCTCTTACAGTTACTTCTCTCCATGTGGCAAAGTAAGTAACCACCTCAGAGGTAAAGGCAAGTGGTGGTGAGCAACTGCAGCAAAATTCTGCAATCCAGAAGCATCTTCATGTGGAAGAACTACTAGATTACCTGATCTTCACTTCATAGGTCACAAGTTTATGTTTAATATATAGAGGACAAGATATATATATACACACATATATGCATGTATATATACATATGTATATATACATGCATATTATAAAACAAGCAAATCAAAAGAAAGCTGAAGACAGATGTTGCATTTAGTATTTTCACTATGAACTATCAATTTAAAAATTGGTGATCAAAAGGTTGGCCTTTGTTCCATGACCTTTGTTCCACGCACACTTGCAGCCAGTAATAAGATTTTGCAACATGAATATTGCATGCCCTTGGTAAAATTCATGCTCGCTTCAAAGGAGTTATACCAAAGGCAGTCACTGGGTATGTGACCAGCTGTTTAGGGAAAATGGGAAACCATTTCAGAAATTGCTCAGTTGAGTAAAAAAAGGCCTGAAATTCCTGCCTGTGGTAAGCTTCTCAAACTTCAGTCTTAGAGTTCCTTTACATGTCTCGTGACCTTGGCAAGCAGAGCACGATGCCACAAAAGTAACACATTTGTGCTCACAAAGGTGGGAGGATGGTATTTATGGCAGCTTGCTGTGCGGCCCCTTCAGCAGTACTGCACTGCCAGCAGCAGATGAGAGTCTCCTGTAGTGGATATCTGCAGTGTGGGAAAAAAATTTAAAGGGGAATTTGCCTAGTCTTCCCTTGCTCACCATGTCGGCAATGAAGGAGGTGTTTAGTTAGGACCAAATACTTGAATTTATGTGCATTTATGTAAGGACAGCTTGTCGTGGGGAGGTGAAGCAAGTATGAAATATTCCTTCTGAGTATAGCAGATAAAAAAATTCTGCAAAGCAAGTATTTGTTCTTCAGCATGTTAGGACAGGATTTGGACCAGTTTCTCCACTGAATTCATATGCAAAAATGTTTTCTTTTTTTCCTGCCTTTAGTTTGGTTTTCATTTGTCACTTTGAATTCTTTCCTCTTCTGGATTTTAAAAACCCTATTGCCTTCTACAGTAGTAGCTTGATACACAGTGTGCATGTCTAGGGGCACATTTTTATTTATTATGTAGCTACAGAACTGATTTGAAGTTCATTTCTTGTCTTAATTGCATTTCCTTTATCATAATGCAGGCTGTAATCATTAGTGTGTGCTGAGGATGCTTTGCAAATCTTCCCTCTTAGAAGCTAATCTCTTTTTCCTAGGTCTCTCTCACTTTTAAAGATCCTCCTATTTGTCAAATAAATGAAAATGAACCATATACACGTAGTGTTTATGAAGTTGCACTGTGTGAGAATCTTTGAAGCAAATTTGTATTAATATTGTATTGTAAGCTCAGGTTCTGCGCTCAGTTGCAGCCATGAAACCGATCATGAATAGAGTTCCTCGGATGTTGTTAATGTCTGAGTTTACTTCAAAGTACATCTTTCACATTATTTACAAAATATAATGGAACCAGAATGTCAGCTACAGGATGTGAAAGCTGCCTTGCAATGCAACTCGCCTTAATAGATGATTAAAGGCATGTGATCAGGCATTGGGCTTTGTGCTAGGATGTGTAAAAGGGATGGAAGTTTTCCTCCTTAGGACAGTGGCTAGTTAAACTATCAGAAAAAAAGGATTTTACGGAGGAATTTGACTTGCAGGAGAAGGGTGATGCATCTCTCAGGGAAACATGCATAACAGAGGAAAGTCAAGGTACACTCAGTGGCTATTTTGCAATCTATTGTGTTCAGTACCCTGTGACAGACACAGACATTTAGCACGGAATTTCCCAAACCTCATGTCATTATTGACTTTAGTTTTTGATTTCCCACTTAATCACAACAGTTTTAAGTCCTCATATCCTATTGACTGCGTAACCTAAGCCCTCACAAGAGCTTTATAAAGAAATTACCATCAGCGTTCAGCAAGTTTGAGTGTTGAATCATGATTAACTTGGAGAAACCCCAGCCCAGACAAGTGGCACGTCTACGTCCTATTTACATACCTGAGTGACAAGACAGTGCTTCCTCCCACTTTCCAGAGAAACAGCCTGTTAAAAACCCATAGGAGCATTTTAATGAACACTGAATAACTTGGGTTTTCCTCTTGCGGAAAAGGAGCATCATAGATACCCTTTTGCTTAATGTACTTGGAGCACCTCAGGAACACTTGTTATTTTGTCCCTATTGAGTGACTTG
This sequence comes from Oenanthe melanoleuca, assembly GCF_029582105.1. NCBI lineage: Eukaryota > Metazoa > Chordata > Aves > Passeriformes > Muscicapidae > Oenanthe > Oenanthe melanoleuca. The sequence goes on along the minus strand of NC_079335.1, from coordinate 97,923,551 downwards.
CTAGGCAGAGCAAGCAGCGCTTTCTCGGTGCTGGTGGCAGGGGAGTGGGAGCGGTAGGGGCAGACACGGACCTGCTATCCGTGCGCTAAATATGCATTAAAACTGCGCTGTTTCATTCCGCGCACACACTTGGCCTTACATGTATTGGGCGTAAAATGACCAGAACGAGAGCAGGACTATCCGCAGAGGCTCAGGGCTCCGCTGATTTCGGGGAGAGGACAGAAATGAGTGCGGAACCCCGGAGATGGGGAGTGGATCGAACCTCCGGAGCGGCTCCGCTGCTCGCCAGTAAAACTCCTCAGTTCTCCCTTGCCCTGGCGCTGCGGCGGGACAGCTCTCCCTGAGGAACGGGAGGCACAGCTCTCCCTGAGGAACGGGAGGCACAGCGCTCCCTGAGGAACGGGAGGCACAGCGCTCCTGCTGCACGCCCGCCGGGACACTGCTGTAAACTCTGCCCCGGCACTGCCGGGCACACACGGGAAGGCAGGAGCTGCGCAAGGGACACGCCGCTTTCTTGCGGGCAGTGGCGCAAACGCACGCCCATGCCTTTGGCAGCTGCCGGGCAGAAAGTGCCGGGAAGCAGAGAATCCGCACATACACCCTTCCGAGCAAGGAAGAACGACTGAACTACCTCGTCCGCGGTCCCACCTCCTCTCATCCTATATTCCGGGACAGGTGGGGGGCCGCCCCTTCTCCACCTGGGCGGGGAAGGCGCTGCCGGTTTCTCCTCCCTCTCCTCCTTGCTCCCTCCCCATCCTCCTCCTCCTTGGCGTCCCCAGAGGGAGCCCCTGCGCTCCGCGGCCGAGTGGAGAGCGCGGCCGGCGCGCCCCGTCCCACAGCCGGCTCCAGCCGCTCCGCCAGCCCTCGCACACCCGCCGCCGGCCGCAGGAGGAGCAGAGGTGGGAGGAGGAGGAGGAGGAGGAGGAGGAAGGCAGCAGCCCGCCCGCAGCGGGGCACGCACGTGTGCGCGCAGACCTCGACGGCCGCCCTCCAGCATGCTGCTCGGAGCCGCGCAGGGCAGAGCGCCGGAGAGGAGCTGATCGCTGCCGCGGGAGGAGAGCGAAGCAGGAGCGGCTCCGCGGAACCGCCCGTGCGCCCGTCCCGTCCCGTCCCGTCCCGTCCCGTCCCGTCCCGTCCCGTCCCGTCCCGTCCCGTCCCGTCTCGTGCGACCCCCCGCGCTCCGCCGAGGGAGCGGCGCTCCCGCAGCATGGGCGGCCGCAGCCCCCTCGCTGCCGCCGGGCCCCGCCGCGCCGCTGTCCTGGTGCTGCTGCTGGGGCGCCTCGCTCTCTGCCTCGCCGTGGAGGGAAAGAAAGGTAGGGGGCCGCGGGGGGCCCGCCGCTCTTTGCCTGCTGCGTCCCGAGGGAGCGGGGATTCGGGGCTGCGGGCGGCTGCGTGCCGCGGCCACCCGCGGGGAGAGGCGGAGGGAAAGCCCCGACTGCTTATTTCCCTAAGAAGAGAAACAAACCAAAACAAAAATCCCATCCCAAAAAAACAGAGAAGGAGGGAGAAAACCAAACCTATAGCGGCGATCACGCAGCCCCGACTTCCTGATTCTTGGCTTATTTTCTTTTGTGGGGGTGGAGGAAATAAAAGGGAATAAGCCTTGGCACATCTCATCGGTTGTGCTTTTCTCCTCTAGTGTTTCTTTTTTCTTCTTCACCCCCTTCCCACGTTGCCCCGGAGAGCGCTCCCCGGCTCCCTCAGCCCGGCACAGCCGCTCCCGGCTCCCCTGCACCGAGGCGGCGGGGAAGAGCCGCGGGGTTCCCGTAAGCACCGCTCCGGGAACCCGCTGTGGCTCCGACCTGGACACCTCCGCCTGTCCTGTTCAGAAATAGCCATAGTAATAATAGAAAGAAGTATACACCTGGGGAGGGGTGCTGAAAGGGAAGGAAACTTTGTGTTCCCCAGTTATCAGAAAGAGGGGCGGCTTATCCCTGCCCGACCCGGCGCGAAGGAGCCGCCGTCCCGTCCCGTCCCGTCCCGAGCCTGCCGGCACTGCCCGTCCCGGCGCTGCGTGGGAACAGCACGGCGGGGCTGCCGCGGGTGCTTGGCTTTTCCTGCTTTTCCTTGGGTTTTTTTTCCTTTCTTTCCTCCCTTGGAGAAGCTGTCTCAGAGGGTGAGAAGACGTTTCTGGCCGGTCAGACCCGTCACTTTTCTCTGTGTGTGGTGTTCTCTTTTGTGAGTTTGGAGAGCAGGCCCCGGCTGCTGTTCCAGCCGGAGAGCAGTCCTCTTTATCTTGGAAATCTGCCAGCCAGAGGAAAAAATGCAGATTTGGGTGGTTTGGTTTTTCTTCTTTTTCCTTTCATTCTTTTTAAAGCAAAAGCGGGAGAAGAGAGCTATTACTTTCTAGAAGGGCTGATTGCATGGCTTAGAGCAACTGAGTTAGAGTCTTTCGTGACTGCGGACTGTAAAGCCGCCCTGAAAGTGAGGAACACCCCATCCAAAAGAACTAGTTGCACAACCTTTAAAAAGCGGAAAGATTCTCTTGTTCCAGAAATCAAGTTCATACCTGTTGTTGATGTAACATGGGCAGTTTTTCTTTCCTGGTTTTCTTTTTATTTATTTATTTTTCCTCACCCTTTGAAGCTGATGAGAAGTAAAGTGCCTCCCACCTGCTCTGCCTGTCTTTTGAGATGCAGACTCAGGTGCACATGCCCTGTATAATATGTAAAAAGTGAGGAGAAATACCTTGTTTATAATGTTTAATTCTGTGTCTCATAAGCTTAGGAGGCTGCCAGTTTTTTGAGGATTACTAAATAATCAACAGCTACGTGATAAATCCTATAGAGGTTGTTCTCAGGATGTTGTGTCAGCAAGTAACTGTCCCTCTGGTAAGAGCTGGAGGCTCAGTGGCCGAGGTGAAGGCAGGAGGATTTCTTCAGAAAGCATTAATCAATTGATTGGACTTTATTAGTTTCTCCCCACACTTGAAGATAAGGCACAAAATGAAGCAGCATCTGAGAATTGTGAGACACTGATATGGAGCAACAGGTCCAGCATATAGTGCAGTATCCGTGTATGTTGGGGACTGCCTCCTTGGTCAAATGATCAGAATTCAGAGAAATCCTGAAAGGAAACTTGCTGCCATAAATACATGCAGCACTTCTGCAAGTTCAAACTGCATGTGAAATGACACTTCTTAAAACTTCAACCTGATTCCTTCTATTACCAAAAGCAGATGTCTCAAAAAAGAAAAGGTATGGGCAGCTGTTAGAAGAACATCAGAATCAGCCTGTAAAATCCAATCAACATAATGTTTAAATGGTAATTTAAATACAATTGTGTCTTCTCCCAAAATTGTAGAATAAATTTTCTTGAAGATGGATGAGAGAAAACTGGTTTTGTTGTAACACTCTAGTCATTAAGATACAGAAAAAAAAGCCTAATTGAACGTATTCCAGAACCACACTGCATTGCTCAAAAGTGAAGTACTCTCATCACAGGGATCAATACCCAGCTCTGTCTACCTGCTCTGATGTTGACCCACATTAGGCACAGTGGAACTAATCTGGATTTCCACTAATGTACCCTGGGAGGCCTGAGATGAATACCTGTGATAGCTGGCATGCCACTTATGCTGGATGGATTTGACCCATGTCCTTTTTTGTGTGTGCCAGTGCTCAGTGACAGTGCCACAGTTCTGCAAATTGCTTTTGGTTGCTATATATTGGTTTTATATCTCCAGTTTTGATCTGTAGCTGCAGCCCTTGTGGGATGGGAGTGTGCTGCTCCGTGTCAGGAGTGTGTGTGCAGGCGTGCCGGGCAGCTCGGGAGCTGCCGGAGCGGACGGTGGTGGCTGACCGTGCCTGGAGTCCTATCCAAGGGACTAAGTTCTTGGAGTATTCATGTCCATGTGAAGTGAAAAACCTTTGTCTAAGATCCTGTGCAGTGATATGTGTGAGCTGTGTGTGCACTTATATTGAGAATGGCTGCCCTTTACATTGTCCTGTGTTTTCTGTACTGTGTGTTATTCCGTGCTTACTTTTGACAGAGGTGTACAAGTAGATGAGTGTTTGTGGATTGTGCAGAGCTTGATCCAGTTACATGCAAGCATCCAGTGCCTTTTTAGATGCACTCCAGTGTAACCTGGCTGCTGCTCTGTGGAGCAGAGATCTGGCAGGAGAAGCCTGTGAGTTGTGCCTGCTGTGCGGGACTCCCAGGAGCAGGGGCTGCCCACACACCCACAGCTTGGCTGAGGAATCAGCAGTGTTCTCTGTCTACCTGGTACCAGGTGAGGAATGTCTCATCCTCCTGGTAAAGTCCTGGGAGAGCTGGTACACTGTTCTTTCATTCCTGTGTTTGTATTACCACTGGCACAAGTGGAATTTTCTATGTGGACAGGAGCTAGTATGTTTGTGTAGGTATTTATTATGTGAGTTCTTGTCCATGCAACCATTTATTATTTTCTATTCTCCTTGGTAAATGATCAAACATTTTTGGATTTGGAAGTAAAATAAATCTGTGCAGTCCTGATGGTAAATAAAGTTAGAGAAATGGTAACTTAGATACTGATACGGCCCAATTTGGTGAGATAATAGAAATAAATAGTGTTGAGTGTAGAGCTGCTTTTACTCCAGTGCCTCAGTGTGTGAATGCTTAGGAACAAAACCCAAAACTCATCAATAAAAGCAGTGAAGGGAAGGTAAAATGCTCCTTAATTCAGGCAATGTACAAAGTATAGTGACTATGTGCAAAAGAGCTTGGCCTCTCAGCAAAATTTTTTTCTATGGTGAGCAAACCAGATGCTGAAGTGCTACTAAATATGAATATGTTATTTGTTCCATCAAGAGTATATTAAGAGATTTGCAGATAAATAGGAAATCAAGATCAATGCCCTGGAGACTTTACAATCAGAGTAGTCAGTTGTAATTTATTTGTTAATTTATAAAGAGAGACTTTTGGGGAGTGTCACGCAATGCCATTATGGTCCTCAGGGCTGACTTTTGCATTTAGGTATCCATGTATCACTGAAATCACTGGGATATGCTAGCTTTAGCAGCAAGATAGCTGACTAGCCAAACCAGTTCCTTCAGAAAGTGTCCTTATCTTCCTTGAGCACAAACTGCCTTTGCTTAATAGCTCTTCAGAAACAAGCCTAGTGGAAGGTTTACTTCATTTTTGGGAGGATGACAATACCTTCATGGAATGGTTTTGCCTAGAAACTGTTGATGTTGCTACAAACTCTTGCTCTAGTCCAGGTTTCAGTCGTGTATGTGCATCAGAGGGTGCAATCACACTGTGTATGTGAGTGGATAATCCCAGAAAGAACTGATACTCAAAATTGTTGTCAGCATGTTATGTTATAAACACTGGCATTTATGGGGGTATGAGAACTTGTGTCAAATGTCACGTTACACTTGGATCTGTATTGCAAAAGGGTTTGTGTAACAAAAATTTGACTTGTAGAACTTTTGTTTGAGGGAGCCAGAAGTGGCTGTACTCACAAAAGCATCTTCTGGCTGTTTTATATTAGGAATGCTTCCTGGGGTGACAAACCCCAGGCTGACAAACCTTTATAAATCTAGACTAGTCAAATTCTATAAAAAGATTACTTGCTAGATAGAATAATTGTCATTTTGGAGTGGTGTGAATTGCATTAGGCGTCTTCTGATTGTGTTTATAATTTCTCAAACCCATGTTCTGCTGTACTGCTCTCCTTGAACATCTACGAGTGGAAAATAGACTTTTGTCAGTCAGGGCTCATCTGACACAAGAATCACATTCAACTTGGCTGGGAAATCGCTACTTTTACCAGAAAGTTATTAGAAAATGCAGCAGGGCTGTTATTTGCATCTCAGTGGAAGGATCATTCTCACCTTTAGATTCCTGCATTTGCTTTGTGGCAGTTGTAGGAGGTGTGTAGCCTGTGATGAGCTCCAGCAGCAGCTTCTGCAGTGACAGGGATAGCTGCCTGCCTCACAGTCACCTCGAGGTTAGCTTGAGCAGCACATCTTGCTCTAAGTGCAGAACCTTCCTCTCTGGGTCCTGAGCAGTGCTCCACCTGGCACCTGTGATAGGGACCATGGCCAGGAGCTGTGTGATGCTGAGCTCTATGGCAGAGGAACAGGGATAATAATGAGGGGCCCTCACTGCTGGGATGCACCCTTCCAACAAGGCTCCTGCAATGCCACACACCTCTGGTGATGAGGGTGCTGCAAGAGCTGTGTTGGATGTGACTCTTCAGAGCTCCTCTGGTCCTGAGGAACGCTGCTGCTCTTACCTCTCAGCTTTAGAGAGCTCGTGAAATGCATGAAGGCATGGAGGGACTGCACCATGGGATTATCAGCATTGTGTAGGTGTTGGTATAAAGTGTTCAAGTGAATTATGTTTTTGCAGGGATTAATGGTACACAGTGTGGAAATCCACTGCTTTATATTTTGTGTGGACTTTGACAGTCCTTGTTCGGCTTAATACAGTACACACTGATCCTCTTAAGTACACATGGATTTGACCTTCTCCTGTGCCCCTTTTTCCAGGAACTTCCAGGAACACTATTAGTAGGTACAGTATGAGACCTAGTGGTGTTTCAGTCCATTCTGGTTATGTTACTTCTTGACTTCCAACTATGGCAAACGGAATTGTAATGCTTCGTTTTTTTATGGCTGAATTCTGCTGACCTAACACTATTGAGTAATAGTGTATTTTTTTAATTTCAGAAATAGTTACAGGACATTTGGCATTAGTATGTGCAGAAGTCATTCTTAAAGGAAATGTGGAAAAAAACAGATGTACTTCTCTGCACAGAAAAGTTGGACCAAAACAAATGTCTATTTCTGCTGAAGAAAGATGGTTGTTTATTAGGAACTGCGACACGACTTTGTAGTTTGTCTTATGGGGGAATGTGTAGGTGTGGGTATTGGGCTCTCAATGTTATTGAGGGTTGCTCAAAGGAAGAAACATGAGAAACCTACCTGTGAGACTGGGAAATCTTTCTGATGTCCAGAGTGAAAAGATGTGGCCATTGAGCTAGCAGTGCAAGTGCTCCACACCACACCTTTTAAAAATTATTTTTTAGAGAACAGAAGGCATAGTTAGGAGAGAGACACGCTGGATTTATGTATCCTGTAGGGATATGTGAGCTTTGGTTTGGAAGCTTCAGTGCAAAGTGTGTTTTGCCTGTTGACAGATCCGTGCAAGGCAGATGCAGGGATTCTCCTCCTGCCCAGCACATCTGCGTACATGAAAGTAAACATCTACGTGTTCACATGCATGTTCTACTAGCAGAGGGCTTTGAATCACGGGTGGCTTTTGTTTGTTTCGGTGGTTGAAGAGGAAAAAAAGACCTAGAAAAAAAAAGGATAATATCCAGTCATACTGTATCAAGTATGTCAGGGGTGGTTTTAGTGAATTGAAGAGAAAAAAAAAAAAAGGCAACAAAACACCAAGAAAAAAAGCCCTGTTTTAATATAATCTGGAGGATCAAATTTGACTTGAGACAGTTTCTTTTCAAGTTGAGTAAGAAGCAAAATGAAATGTCGTTTGAAATGAAAATTTGCAGGTTTATTTTGAAAATACCAGAATACCACTTGATTTTCTTATACCTCCCTCCCACTTAGTTTTTTGGCTGAGGCATGTTTGCTGAGCTTGGCTCAAAAAATTAAGGTTTTGGGAGTGGGGTAAACTGTCATTTGTATACACATTAATAGTTTTGCTCTGATCTCTGTGAACACTGGGATAAATGAAGTCCAAAATGCCTGTGATCGCTTTTTTCTATTTTCATCAATTGAAACAATGAAATAGTAAAAATAGTGAAATAGGGATACATAAATATGTTTAAATTAAGAGAAGCTTGGTGTCCATTACCTCCCTGGTCTCTGCATGTTTGGCACCTTCATGCATGGCTGAGCTCCAGAGGAGGAGCTCGAGGTGCAGGAGCAGGAGGGACAGGGCTCTGGGCAGGCAGGGTGACACTGCTGAGCAGTAGCAATGCCCCAAGGGCCAGCAACGCTTCTGTGTGGGTTAAAAACCTTGTCTAGCAGCTACCTCTCTCTGGTTGCTTTACCTTGCAAAGGTGCTGTGTGAAAGGTGGGTAGCCCTCCCCAGGAGTATCCTCCAGCTCCTTGGAAAGGTGGGGGATTTGCCAGCCCCCTCCTTCCAAACTGAGAAACTGTGAGCATTCAGGACCAGCAAAGGCAGTTGTGCCAGAAACACTCTGCCAGGGTAGATGGTTCTCTCCTGGGAGCAGAGACCAGTGGGGTTGGGTGAGTTGGCAGGGACGTGCCAGACAGGATGTTTTCTGGGTAAGGGGTGGAAGGAAGGAGAAGAGGATATAAACCAGCTGTCTTGATGACAGGATAGTAGCATTTTAGCTCTGGCTTTTATAAGAAGAAAATTATCACTTTGTGGGAGTGGGGTTTGTGTGTTTGATAATCAGGACATGGTGGCATAATCCCTAATAATAATAATAATCCCTGCCTTCCCATCACCAGATTCTGTAGTAAATATGAAGATAACAAGGAAAGCCCTGAAAATCAGCCAGTCTTGGCACTGGGGCACTGCAAGCTCCCACAGCACTTTTCCTAGATAGGGGAAAGTATTGTTTTACCTATCATTATTCAAGGGATCGAAGCCACAGAGACTTTGTATGTTTGCCTGAGGCAATACATCTGGCCACTGATGAAGTTGCCTGCTAGTATTTTGGCCTCTCACCCCATGCCCAAGCTGATGATAAACACTGCCTGGAGTTGAAGGTACCCAACATCCTACTTGGGGCTTATTCACAGGCTTTGAAAAACTGTCTCATGTGCAGCATCCTTCCTTCCCTTTCCTGCAGGCCCTTCTGTGTGCCCTTCCCTGGGGACATGTCCCTTGCTGGAGGCTGGCTGGAGCCTGGGATGGGGTGAGCTGTGGTGGCATGTGTCTGGCTTGGCTCCTGGTGGCTGGGATGTGCTCACTGCCTGCCTGTGGTAGGGCTCAGCACGCTTGGCCCTTGCTCCACCGCCCCGGGGAAGCCCCAGCACCTCCTGAAATAACTCGGTGTGAGACGGGAGCTGCAAATCAAGGCTGGGTGTAAGCAGATGTAAAGTCTGAATTGTTTCCTAAATTATGCTTTCTATGTAGGTGCAGTGTGGTTATGATGGCAGTTTTCACATTTGCAAGGCCTAACTTAAAAAAAAAAAAAAAACCTAAAACCAAACAACCAAAAAAAAAAATAAAAATTAGAGCTTCTTCTGTCTGGGGATATGTATTCACTCCCCTTCCCCTGTTAAGATGTGAGACATATGTGTAATTCTGAAAGTTGAGTTTGATTCACATCTGAGGCAGTGGATGTTTCTTCTTGAGAGCTGTGTACTTCAGTTCTGCAAAGTGAAGTTATGGCTGCATGTGCAATTCCCTATTACTAAGCAATTATTTGATCTTGAAAATACCAATGTTTCCATGGCATTATTAATTCATTACATTGGAATTATTTTTTTAAAATTAAGTTCTCAATGTTTTTGTAGAACAATGATGTTTTCTGAAGTTCACTCGGGAGGTAAGACTAAAGCAGAAGGCAGGGTTCAAGGAAGAAGCTTGTTTTAGCAGTTGGGTCAGTTATTTCAACAGTGCCTTTAGCAAAGAAGTAAGAGACTGTTTGCACAAATCAGTAACCAGTTCCCATGATTCAGATTGAATCATGTAGCTCAAGTCATTTGAATAAGTAAATGACTTCTAGTAAGGGAGACAACCTCTGCAATTAGGATGGCATGCTGCATATTTCATGTTATTTATTATGTGGTTTTCAATAGATATGATTAAGCTGGTTTACACTTGGAATGCTAGGTAGCATTTCAACACAAGCCACTTAACCAGAGCTCACATTAAAATGAGGTGCACGTTTGTTTTGTACAGGTGGCATTGTGCTGTATCTCCTGCACTTACATTTTCTTGTGAATTTTCTATAAACAGATATTTTAAAAAGAAGTCACCTGACCATGGACACCACAATTTTCTGTATTTGTAGTGGGCAATTCTTGAGCAGGTGCTTCCCAAATATTTACAGTTGCTGCAGTCTTAACTTTCCTTCAGGTCTTACTTGGCCATCAAGTCCCATGGATGTGCATAACCAGAGGTGCAGAAAAGTGCTTTTCTCAGATGTGTTTTTGTCCCTGGTGTTCCCAAGGGGATGTGCTTCATGGGTCACCTGTAACTTCTGCTCTTGGGTTTGGACTTGGGATGGAAGCATTGCAATTCAATGTAGAGGACAAGGAAGAAAAGGTCTGCTTGTTCTTTGTTTCCTGATGTTGGTTATTTTGTAGTTTGTTTTAATTTTAAATAGCTACATTATTGAACTGAAAAATCCCAGGTAATTTTGGTGTTGTGAAAATAATGTTTTAAAAACATGTATGGTCACTTTAACTACTCTGTCATACCTGTTTGTGCCATGTACAAAGCATTGTTAATTTAATAAAATATCTCCTGGACTATCAAAGGCAATATGATATGGAGAATAGGTAAGATTTGGAGCCTGTTGGCCAAGTGATCCTGTGCTCTATTCAGGGTAAAATTTTGCTATCATGTTTATTTCCAACTTTTTCAGTTAATATAGCATGAAAGGTACATTAAACACAAGGGATACTTATTTTATAGAAAAATACTTTCAAAATAATGAAGATAACAGATCTTCATTTTGCATTTTTCTGAGAGTGGAAGTTACAGTCCTCCTACCTGAAGGCATTGGTGGTGAATTTTACACAAACTTTAGAAGCTGGGAGAGAAATAAAACCTTCATTTCTTTTAATCATTGGATGGGACAGCTGTGATACAAGCAGATGTGACTAATATTTGACAAATTTGTTTCTCATGTGTTAAATCTGAAGGTTCACAGATCATCTACTGGGCACATGATGACAAGGAAACTTTCTCCCACAAAAATGCGGGGGAGGCATTCTCAAGTCTGAGTGACTGGTTGGCATGATGTTTTGGAAGCTGCTGAATAGCAAGGGCCTTTAGTGAAAACCTAAGTTACAGGAGTGGAGTGGTTTTTCTCCATTTGTATTGCAACCTATCTCTCACGAATGGAAATTTGACATTCTCACTTCTTGAACAGGATTCAATTTGTTATACTGCTCTTCAGACTAGTTCAGCACCAAGTACGTGCCTTTTTTTTTTTTCTTTCCCATTAAAAACAAACAGAAAACCCCAACTGAAAAACCAATTAAACCAGAACAAAACAAACTAATTTTTTTTTGAAGCAGAAGTGTTAGTTGGCAAAATCCTGACTCTGGAAGCTGATTTGTCACAGCTGGACCATAATTGAAGCTGTTAGGTTTCCACATGAACATGGGTTTTGCACCACAGAGCAATGTGTACAACTTGGGGCTTTTGAGGAGAGCTGGGAAGTGGTGGAAGTGTGACTTCTCTCCCTTAGTCTGGCTCTGAAAACGCTCCTGAAAAACCAAGCTGTAGAGAACCAGTAGTAACACATCTCCCCTCCCTGGTACTGATCCAGGTCTTTCCTAATGGAGACCTGTGGTAATGTGAACAGAAGATGCCCAGCAAGAGAATTTTTTCTACCTCAGGTTCCATATTTGAATTTTGACTGGTATCAGAATGCTGAGACTGTCCTTAGTGAGACACAATGGCCAGCAGGGCACTGGCTCCTGTACAAACGGACCATTTGTGTTTGACTTTCTAATGAGCAAAGCCCCTTTTTTAGCTGGTCCTTGTGTACCCAAACACTTTGGGGACAGAGCACAGGCTTCTACTCCAAGTTTCACTCGTGTAGCAGAGGAAAGTCAGCATGAGAATTGAGCTGGTGTCTGTGCAGCAGACTGAGTGAGGTGCTTGCAAGGGGGTGCCAGCTCCACACTTTGCCTTTATTGCCATGTTTGTAACATCTGGGTAGATACTGATGCCATTATCATTACCCTAAAATTAATGGCACAAGTTCAGTCTTCCAGAGTAGGAGCAGTGACAAGTATTTCAAGGTATTTCAAGACAAATTTATGTTGTGTGTTCAGCTTCCACCTGCCTTTAAGGATAAGTAATTGAGTTGCAGCATTTTTTATTTGGTGTAGAAGTAATTTGTAGTTCCTAATTTGACTTCTTGCAGAGGTGAAGTAGAAACTTGAGCGTCTTCAGTTATCTGGTAAGATCTCATTATTTCTTAAAACATCTGTTTTAGGATACATACCCACTTAGTGGATCAGCTTGATATTTGTCTCTTTGTTTTGAATTTGAAAGGATGACCACTGAAATGCTCTCTTATTTCCATCTGGTCTTCAAAAAGTAATTAGGTGTTGAACAAGGGTATTGTCAGTCTGTTTCCTACCTAATAAGCTCTTCAAGGTGCTCTTGTTAATGATTTTATTATTTCAGATCTGCTCTTGTTCTCGCTTTCCCACCTTAATGAGGCAGATCCCCTAGGCAGCATCAATTTATTGCAGTTGTCTATGGCAGATGAACTAATCCAGCACCAAGGAAGTTTGTGTTCAGCAGTGTGAGAGATGCTCCCATCAGTATGTGCAGATAATCCTCACTGACACATGAAAGACTTAGCATGTGCAAAAAGGGAAGAACAGACCCTTTTTCTAAATGAGGGTCATCTTGATTTGAGCGGCAGCAGTCTGGTTTGCATCGATGAGCACGTGTTATTCAGGGAATTAAGAGTAAAAATAGCTAATTAACACCTTCTCTATTTCTTTTCTTTCTGGTCATTAGTTACTAGAAGCCAAATTAATTCCTGACAGCATAAGGCATGGAAGGGTGTCAATGACAAACTCAGGTCAAGAACTGAATCCTTTGATGTTCTAGAGAGAAATATTACCTTTTTTATTGTATTGCCTGTATCATGTAATTTAATACAATTATGTTAACATCTGTGTTTTGTATTTCAACTTATGGAGAGAAAATTTGAATTGACTGTTGGAATTTTAAAGGAGGGCTATTTTATCCTGTTTAGTATGGTACCTATTGGATCCTATCTGTGGATTAAAATACAGTTTCAAAGACTCAGATAATTTCAGAAATAGCAAACATATGACTTCTAAGTAAACAGACCGATTATAATAGAGAGGATTAGAAAACAGATTGTTGTGGGCCAACGCTGTACTACTGAGAGAGATGATATCTTACTGGTAATCACACTGTTGGGCTTAATGGCCCATAAACTCTGATAAAAGCTTTTGTAAAATTGTCAACAATAATTCCATCCATTGTTAGATTGCCAGTGAACGTCTTCAGGTCCTGGAATAAATTGCTACCATCAATTGTGTTTATGTAATTTCATAAAACAAGGCTTTCACTCTGAAGATGTAATAACTAAAAATAAATCATAAAAAATAATGTCAAATAAAAATTAATGACTCAGATCCACATTTGCTGTAGCTGTCCCTTCCCTGGCTTGGGCTGAGGTGGGTTTCCACCTGAGGTTCCTGTATGTAGGGGACAGGCACTTTTTCATTACCTCTGCCAGCTGCTCACTAGGTCAGCAGAAATAGGAAATGTCAGTGCAGGGTTTGTATGAAAATTAAAAAATAGTTTAAGCTTACTATATTTCTACTCTGTTGTTAGCTTTTACTCTGAGTTTTTTGGCATTAAAATTATTAGAATGTGAACACTAAAAAGGCTTAATTACTTTCATAAGCATTAATACTTCATTAATAAAAAGAAGTGCAGAAGCACTTAAATTTTCTCTACAAGCTGTGTCAATGTATGGTCTCTTTCAAATAGTTTTTACAGCTACTACCTTCCTATCTCCTTTTGATTCCCCTCATCCCTTCCACATGATTGGTTAGATAAATTATTGGCCGTAGTGTGATGTAAAATGGGCTTTAATCCAAAGTGGGAAGAGAAGGAAGTTCTCTTGCAAGAAAATAAATAGCACAGGGTATTTAACAGTGCATTAAGCAACATCACTTTTAATACTGCACTGATAATGCAGTGAGGACAGCAGGAAAATATGTCATTAGTTTAGTCAAGCAGTGAATTGCTCCAGCTCTGATATTTTGTTGGTGATATTCAACATATCTACTGCATAAGCATTGCTGATACAAAGCTTAATGAAGAGTTGAACATGGACTTTCCACCTCTGCAGCATGAGATAGAAAGGAGGAGCTGGTTTACATGCCTGTAGGTGGAGTTTCATTTTTATACTCTGGGAGAGAATGGAACAGAAATGTGCTAAATAGACACAAGGTCTGTCCCCTTAGAGTTACTGCTTGCCCATTTTCTTTAGGGATGATGGTAGAGGTGGGAAAGTATCTTGGGGGAATATACTCTCCAGTTTCCACCCATAAAACTTCAGGAGTGTTTTACCCCAGAAAAATATAATTCTTAAGTTAATGATCTTGAATGGCCCATTGATAAACTTGTGTGCTCCATCTCCACCTTCCTAATGTATTTGACAGTGGGTAGTAAAGTGGAATTCAAGGAGAGGCTCCAAATTATTTGGCTCCCCAGCTCCAGAATGTGCAACTTTGAAAAAAAGCATTGAAGCTACATGCATGGAAAAGGTAAAATTATGGAGGAGAGAGAAGAAATTCAGGAACTTTTGCTTCTCAGTTACAGTAACACTGCAGCAGGAACATGCATTTTCTCTTCAGGCTCAATCCAGTAAACCATAAGCATCATATCCCTTTGAAGTCTATGGATATTTTGCCTGCCACTGCAGGTTCAGGTTTTTTTTTTATTACTTTATTTGCCTAAGAAAATTCTTCTCATCTAGTTTAAAGGGAAAAACTGATATGGAATACCACACTGTGTTATATGAACACTATGCCAAAAAGTAATTCTCCCAAAACAGAAGGTAAGATGATAATCACATCCCAAGATTTTATGGTATCAGTGTTATAACTTGCAATTAGTCTTTTGCCTGGGTAAGGCAAGTAAGTCTACTAAGTAGATATTCTGGTAATTGTCCTTCCACTTTCTTTTCCAAAAAAATTGTTTCTAGATATATTTTTGGATGTGATTAATGTGGGTAAATTCTTTAGGCTGTGTAAAGCACTGTGGGTTCAGGCATTGATTTCTGCCAGCCAAAGTGGTGGTCTCATGGATTAGCAAAAATGAGATATCTCTAAACTTGCTGGAATGAGTTTGATGGAGTTGAGAGTGGCATCTCACTCACACACTGGATGTGTTGAAGCCAAAATTTTTAGATGGGAGCTCTTGCAAAGAAGTGTGTGTAGCTTACACCTCTTTCTCTTCCTGAGAATTATTTACTATAGGCTGAAATGATATGTTAATATGTAATTCTTAGTATATAGAGGCCTCTGGCACTCTTGCTTTATAATTTAAAAAAAAAAAATGGTGTTACCACAGCAACTGCTATGCCACACGGTACTGAAGCAGCTCCCATCTATGTAGTGCTTATAAAAGTACATTAGACAGATTTTTAAAGTGCATGCAGCTAAAGTGAGAGTAGGAACTTAACACTTGGTGAATGCTACAGTGGAAGGAGACCATAAATTTGTTCAGAAGTTGAGAAAAGTTCTTAATGGAAATAAATAGGAATAAATCTAATTCAGCAAGCTCTCTGACAAATGCATTATTTCAAGTCTGTGCAATCCTTTTGAAATCAGATGAGTTCTGTGAAGGGCTAGAGTTTGCATAGGTTCAATAGTCTCATTCTGCAGGTGATAAAATTGCATTGTAAAAGGGAGTGATGGTTTTGAGGTGTTCCAGTGGTGACACTTTTGTAGGGTGTGACTGGTGAGGGCAGATACCTGGCATTTCTCTACAATGAGCCACTGAAAATGATTGAAAGGGAAGTCATGAGTAACTGGAAGTATCAGTAGTTTTGACTTATGGGTAGATTTGAATTTTAGGCAAGGTTTCATATTACATTTGTGCATCACCTGTATTTGATATAGCAAGGGATCTGTGTTGAGGAGTGTGTATATAAATATGCTTTGTTGTCTATTAAACGTTAGAGTCTTACATTGTAGAAGTCTCTGTACTATAAAATGAAATTATTTTAGGGGAGGCTAAAGACCTAGGAGAGACTAGGAGAGGCTTTAAGTTAGTCTAGACCTTGTAGTGTAAACCTAGGTGAGTTTTCCTTTTAAGACACTGAGGTGTAAGAGGACCCTGGTATATCTGGATATTCACAGCTGAACCCAAACCCTGGTGGAGCTATAGGTTGTCATTAAAATGCCTCTGAAAATTCACAAGTTTTGCATGAAAATCGTGCTGGGTTGTAAGGCAGCTTTCCCTGGGTCAGGTAGGCACAAACATTGAAAGGTCAGTTTTGGATGATTTCTAAATCTCTTTTACACCTTCACTGTAGTGTAACCCACAGCACTTAAGCTGATATTCCTTCTCTCCAATCTCCATTCTGATCTTTCTCATGGGTTCTCTCTCTTGGTAACTACCTTTACTGTTACTCTTACTTTAGGATGGTGGAGCAGATTTATACTTGATAACCATCCTACAGCCTCAGTATGTTTTGTTTGAACAAATGCCAAAAGCACTTGGATGTTCACAGAGTTACAGTCAGCAATAGTGACTGTATCCTGAGACTGGAAACAGCATCTCTGTGGTGCTGCCCAAACACTGAGGAAAACTGATGGAGAGGATCCCTAAGAAGTTTCTTCAGAAACTCAATTTAGTTCTGGTAAAAATATTCCAGGGGAGTCCAGTGCATGAAAGATATTTCATGCATGTTCCCAGTACTATACTAGATGAATAGGTGTGTAATGAAAGACATGTAACATGTATGATAATTTGCCTGAGACAACAAAAAGAAGTCAGTTTGTGGTCCAAAGCAGAATTAATTATATGTTTTGTTATTTGTATGTAATACTTCAAATGTACTACACAAAAATTGAATGCAGGCAGTGATTTACACAGAAATACACATCCACCTTCAAAAATCCAGCCTGTCTGCCTGATATCTAATCAATCACTCACTTCTGGTGATAAACTCTATGTTACATTGGAAATGCTTTCCAGTGCTAGCAGGTTTTTAACAAGCTGCTTGAGATGCATATTAAAAATGCTTTTGGAGACAGAGGCAGAAAAGCTCAGAAGTCTGATGACTGTTTATCTGAAAGGAGCTCCCAGGGGCAGAGAAACTGGGTTCACCATTCATAGTAGTTTAACAAGGTAGTGGATTTATTTGTTCATCTGCTCACAGAGACATTGAGAGGTCAGTCTGTTTTGAATTTTAAAATTAACTGCAGTGGCATTATTTCAGTTCATGAAGTTCAGGACCTTGCCTAAAGGATGTGGTGGTAGGTATGATTGATACCTGAAAATGATGTTTAGTCCATAACTCACAGCCTGTGCAAAAGGAAAATTGAGTGACTGATGTCAGGGAGAGGAAACTTCCAAAGGTTTAGAAAGTTATTTCATGGACTCCATATTTCATTGCACCAGATAATGCTTAGCACTCCCAGTTTAAAATGCATGTATTCCCTTTCTGTGTTTCCAGATTGTGTACAACATGATATGCTAATGAGAGAGATCTTGCTTTTGCTGTGGACTAAGTTAAACACCAGAGGCTTCTGAAAGCCAGGCAAGTTTGTTAGCATATTTTCATTTACAGGAAGGAATAGCAAACATTTACCTCTGCTGTAGGCAGCTGCATGGGCAGCTGTTGTCTAAAGCTGACAGTAATTTTACATGAACAGGTATGGAAAGGGGACAGTGTAAGTGTCTGCAGTACTGTGATATGAAAACACACTCTACCCTTAGGTAAATCTTCTGCAGCCCTGCTGAAATGCTGAGGTACTGTGCTCAGATCTGAAAGCAGACCTGGGTCTACAGTCAGGAAAGCAATGTTCAAAAGCAGGAATGCAAGTCTCTCAGGTTTGCTCCCAGTCTGGGCTGTCAGGTGTAAAGAACTTGCTTAAAAAAAAAAAAAAAAAGTTTGTCCTTTATGATTCATTGTAGATAAGTCCAATGCCATAGTCTGCTAATTACTTTTTGTTATTGTGGGTATTTATTTCAGGCCACTGTAACTGCAATAAGGAATTTTGCATGGAAATCATAATCTGTTGCAGATAAAGTAAGGGATTTTGGCTTAGATTCTCAGAATAAGTTCTGGAAGAAGTATGCCCAAGAAAAAGATACACCAAGGAGGAGCTAAAATTACCTGAATTCAAGTATCAAATCCTTAGCAAGCCCTGGGTTTTGGGGAGAGCTTTGGTTTTGATTTTGTTATGGTGGGTTTGACTTGAGTGTACAGGGATGAGAATAATGGATTTCCCATGAGATGGTCAAAAGAGGATTATAAAATCAGGATCTGTATATTATAATTGTCTGCACTGTTGTATAGATTTGATATGGTGTAAGCCCCACCCCAACCCCAAGTAATTGTGATTATCAAGAATTATGTGCTGCAATACAAGGTGCGTGCACTAAATGGACTTCATTTTCTTAGATGTGAAACAAAGGGTGGGTGAAGCCACAGCAGTGTGTAAGTGCTGGGGTCTTGTGCATGTTTGGAAACTGCCACAGAATCCATGGTCTGGGGAAATGTACTGTTACTAATTGCCTCTGACTTTCCAAAGAGTGTGTGGGCATCCTGGAGCGCCGAGCACTGCGCTGGGGCTGCTGCTGGGTGGGGGATGCCTCTATGGGAGCTGCTGTCCAGGCATGCTGGGGGGAAGGCTCTGCCTGCTCCACAGCTCCTGGCACTGCTCACAGCCTTGGCATGCTGGCCCAGCTCTCCACCTTTGCTCTTTGGCCCCTGCTTGGCATCTGCAGCCTCCTTGATAAGCTGGGAGGTTGTGTTTGGGTTAGGCGTGATTCACCCTCTTAAAACTTCTCTAGCTTCCTTAAGGTCCCATTAATTTATCTGTCCATGTCATTTTCTCCTGAAGTCTGTCAGGGCTTTTAAGTTGTGAACCAGTAGAAAACATAATGGGAGGGGGAAGAAACTTTTAAAGCTTTGAACTATATATTTTGTACAAACTGCCATTGGCCATGACTGCATATTTATTAGCTCACAGCTTTAGGATATTCTGCTTTCATTAATATTGAGAATTAATCTGCACTGTGTTTTTCTGCAGCATAGCAGCAATCCTTTGGCTGAATACAAATGAGGTTTTTTGCTGCAATCCAAATTCAACTGCAGGTAAAGGGGATATTTATGAGGTACCTACATGGCATAGTGAATTCTGGTCTGGGTGTTTGTTTTTGTTTTTTTGGCTGGGTTTTGGTTGTTTTTTTAGTGATGCTACTGTCTGCAGCATGCAGGATAACAGATGGGATTTGGATCTCCATTCTTTCTTCCTTTTTTTGTTATAGCATTTGCTGCCTTAGAGGCCTGAGAAGTGCATAACTTATTTTCATTGAGAGACAGTTTGGTCCATTGGCAAAATCTCAGGACAATAGCTGTTTTGCAGATCTAACATGATTTCTCAAGACAAAAGGTCTTTTTAAGGTAAAAGTAGCCCTGTAGTATCTGGGAAGCCTTCAAAAGGTGCTGCACAACTTCTGCACTTAACTGCTGTATCACAAGGATACTTGCAAACTGGCCAGACTGAGCCATGAAAAAGAGGGTTGGACACTTCTCCTTGGTCACAGAACCTGATGCCTATTTTGGTCATGTTGTGTTTGCTTTATTTTCTCCTAAGGTGGGATAGGCATATTCCTTTGCCCAGCCACTTGCCTGGTGCCCTCATCATAAGTCCTCAGCTGGCTGAGCATTCTCAGGGCTGATTTGTGCCTCTGGCCAAAGCTTCACAGGAAGAAAAAGGATCTCCTAGCTGGGAAGAGTGGAGAAGAGCATCGTAGGATGGCTGTCCATTCCATGATCTGATTCAAAAGGTGGTCCTTCCCCACAATTTTTATTTATTTTTCATTTAATATTTTCCTTTAAATTGTGTGCATTGGACAGGCAACACAAAATGCCCTTGATAACTTCATGGTGTTTTGAAAATGTGTGCTCTTCAAGCTTGCTTTGTACCTTTGTCCTGGGCTCCATTTTATTGGCAATTTAAATCCATTAGAAAGAGAAACAAGTCTCCACAGATCCTGTTATGTACAACAGATTCACATTTAAATTTGAAGTGTAATCATGCACAAACATTGACTTGACCAGTATTGCTACTGGCATTCCTGTTAAGTGGATAGTTTAAGGCTTAATGACCCCTTTGAAACCAAGTGCTTGCTTTCTGTCGTGTATTGATGGTACTGTGTGAGGCCAGCAATTGAATTTTTTTTATTTTTCCAGTGCTTTTAGAGAACATTTCACTACTGGCCTGGTTTGTTTGCTCCATTACCGTCACTGGTGAAGATCAAGTTGTTTGGACAGGGCATGTGCCATCCAAACCCAGCTGGTTCATGTAGCATCCTCAGGATTTCTTCTCAGATTTGGTGAATGCTTGTTAATCTGCTTTTGCAATCATTGTGGCAAGAAGTTGCCAGTTGGATGAGAAGTTTTTATGATGCAAGAGAAGATCCCTCAGTCCTGAGGGCCTGCATAGCAATGAAGATTTTCACAGGTTAGCCCAGTGCCCAGGGGGTCTACTTGTGGTGAGGTCTGAAAAGTAAAGTTGGGGAGGCCTTGACACTGAGTGTTGCCCCATGTTTTTCCAGAGTGTGCTTAAGGGTGGAGAGAGCAAAAATTGCAAAGTACCTGGTTGCTGTGTATCTGTGACAAATGAAAAAGTAGTGCACAGAGGTCTAAAATGCAACTGATTGAAAAAATAAATGGCTTGAGGTTTGGTAATGGAACAAATTGCTGGAAGCTTTGGGATGAAGTACATAGAGATGCTCACTTTTTATATCACTTAGCATTAGTTTAACAGGCTAGATGCTCCATGGGATTGGCACTTCAATGCTTTTAGTCTCCTTCTGCTACCAGAGGAATGTCTGCATCAGCCACTGGCACTGACTGAAGCCTTGGGCTGTGGAGTGAACATCCCCAGCGTAACATCGAGGAACCTGAACAAAATCAAGTGAAGCTTTTGCGCCTTGTTATTCCTAGTTTCTTATCCCATTATGAACTGGGATAATTTAATTTGAAAAGGCAGCTGGTAAAACCAAGAACATACTGAACTTGGCATCAGTCCTGTTGTGCAAGTCTGGGACTCATAAAGCCTTGGACACGGGATGAAGCACCTTGGGCGAGAGGCCCTGGCTGCTGCCCAGGACAGCTGCAGCCTCCTCTGCCAAACGGGGCTGTTGCAATCAGCAGCCACTCCTGAGCACCGAGGGGCTTTCCTGCTGGCAGCTCTCTTCCCGGGAAAAGTGTATTCCCAGAAGTCAAGACTGAGCCTGGGATCAGCCTGGGGGGTCAGATAGCATCTTTCAAAATGCTGCCCTGCAGCCCAGAGACTGGATGAACCTTTGGTTATGTCAGCTCTTTGGGACACTTCACAGTTGCAGCACATGGTGCTCCCCAAAGTCAAATGGGCACCTGGGGAAAGAGCAAACCTCTCTTAGTTCATCCTTCATGGTGTTAAAGGAAATCCTGCTTCCACAGATCTTTCTGCCTCTTGCCAAAGTGTTTGCATGCCTCCTCTTGTGGAGGGGCACAAGGGAAGATGGAGAAATCCTTGCAAAAGGCTGGGTTTTTGGGCTCTTGGCAGGCATGCAAGCAAGGAGGTTCCTGACATTCCAGTTGTACCTTTGGAAAGTTTATTGTCACGTTATGTAGGAGGAGCTCTGCTTATGAGGGAATAACTTGCTGCTCTCAATTTATGGAAATATACAGTGGGTCTGTACCCTCAAGTGGTGGATTCTATGACCAGTAAACCTACAGTTTCTTTAAAGTCTGAAATTAGAGTGTAACTTTTATTTTTCTACTTAAGCTGTGCAATTTGGCTGTTTGCAGTATTTCAGAGAGGCAGCAAAATTACTGTTGGCTTTCCCACAATAAATCTTTGACCTTCCCCACCATTTGAGCATTAGCAGTTTCCCTGTGCTGTGTATGGGGGTGGGGAAAAGAGCTGTGGAGTTACACGCACATGCTGACACACAGGCACATGTTTGTTAGCTCTAGCAAGCACTTGGCCTGTGATCTCAAGGCAGTGTTTGGGGGTTTCTTTCCTCCTCTGCACAATGCTGGATGTGAAACAGTTATGCTGCAAGTTGACATTGTACAAATTTGGGCAAAACTGTGACTCCATGCAATTGGCATCGTGTTCGGCGCTCCCCCAAGTTCCCTGGGGGAGACCTGTAACATTTGTTGGTGTGTGTTTGTGCCCAGCCCAAGGGACTCTTGTGGTGCTTGGCTTCTTCCTTCAAGCCCTCGGTGTTCACGCTCTGATCTGTCATCTGGCAGTGCACGCAGAAGTTGAAACTTCATCTGTGCACGATGCTGATCACGGCCATGTAGCGTGAAATGGAGTTTTCCCCGTGTTGTGTTTCCATGAGTTTCAGACTTGAGCAGCTTGTGAGCTTTATGCGAGCTGATGGATGCGAGAGGAGTGCTGAGCACTGCAGGCTCAGGGAGAGGAGCAGAGAGGGAGGTTTCAGGGCTGCACACATCTGTTACCTTCGTGCCGCGCTCGCAACAGAGCAGCGGGGGCTTCTTGACACTTCGGATTTTCTTCAGTTCAGTTGCTCAATCCCAGATTTTGTTTTGTACATTACTGTAGTTTCACATTTCACTGCGAATTATTCAGTCCCTGTGCCAAAAATAGGGAGTTTGAGGAAAATACGGAGTAGGTTCAGGAAAGACGAGCAAATAGTGGTGTTGGAGGTGATTAGCTCTGTAAGCTACACTCAAAAGTTACACACAAAAGTTACACTTCGTTTGGCACATCAGAGCCAAGTGTGAAAATAACCAGCGTGAGTCGTATCCATGGCAGATTCCAAACCTCTCCCTTTGAGAATAAACCAGACAAAAGGGCATCTGTGCTTCTGATGGCTGAAAGATCTTATGAATTACAGAACACGTCTAAAACGGAGTAAGACTATACATTGTATTACAAGTCCAAAGAACTATTGCTAGTTACTGCATTTTGCTAGGCTAACATTTCATCCGGGATGGAAAATATGAGGCTCTCCTTAGCCTGCACGTTCTGCAATAACATTTTATCAGCAGGCAAAGTCTCATTAAATACACCCCATCGGCTGTGCTTGCACTGCCAATTTTTGAGTGGAAACATTGTATTAACTTGGCTGTTCCCTGCAGGATATTACTCTTGGAAAATTATAACAAAGTGAACAATCCCCAAATCAGCGTTTTTCATTTATAGCAGACCATAATTTACAGTACAGTATGGATCTATGCCTGCCTGGAGAATTCCCTGTCTGCTATGGCAGGGAAGAGTGTGCATTTCTGTATTTGCCCAAGAAAGCATTTGTCTTACATGCACACAGTGGTTCGGGTCCACGTGGCCTCTGTGTTTCTGTGTAATGACTCAGTATCAACTCTCCAAATCCAGGCTGCACATCCGTTCTAGGAGCACAGTTTATCTCCTGCATGGGAATGACATGCACTTCCCAGGGCCAAAAGTGAAGGACAGGGTTTTGCCCCTTTTGCCTCATCAGATCCCAGACTGCTATAACCAACTCGACGTGAAGACTTCACAAGGGAAAGAAAAATAATTACTTCAAACACTAAATAGAAGAGGATTTTCAGGGCACTCAACAGAGATGACTAAGCAACCCACCTCCTTGCACTCTAGAAGTTTATTGCTTGTAGCATCTATGATTGGTTACTTAACTGGATAAAGCCAATCCAGTGATTTAATTTAAATTCTGGAAGCTTGAAGTAAGCAATGCCCTGAATGTTAGTAAAAAGGGCAGAAAATTTTGCTGTTACAGGAAAAAGAGACCATTTTTCTTCCGCCTGTAAAGTTTTCTTTGTCAACAGCAAAGCAATTCACTGCATGCCCATAGCTTCTGACTAGTTTTTCTCTTTTGTTTGTGTAACAATTTGTATCAGCAAATGAAAACAATTCAAGCTATTCACTTTGGCAGTTTCTTTTTGACAAATGCAAATACTAAATTGTAACATGCTGGAAAAGTCCTAAGTCCTGGGGGCAAACCAATCCCTAGTGTCCACAGAGGTGTGGTTGGTGCTGCATTTCTGTATGTATTTACTTACATGTATCCATGGAAATATATGTCTATTCTTATTTTCACACATCTGCTGTGTAGAAATCCAGATTCTTTAAAAAACATTACCAACGGGCTTTTTATCAGGCAGCCTTAGTCTAACTTAGTATCAGATATTTCCTGACAAGTGAAGCTATTCCAGCACTATTACTTCTGAGACTGTCAGCTTTAGATACACAGTCTGTGGATATTATTGTATGTTAAGAAACAAAATTAAATAAAATTTACTCAGGGAAATATAGTACTTTTTCTATCCAAAACATTCTTTCCCCCCACCCCTCTCTTTCTGGAGCATTTTGCAGAATGTGGATGGGAAAGTATGCTTCCCTTAATACAATTAGAGCTGAGGAGAAGGGTGTAGATATGGTTTGTACTACTGTCTTTCATTAACTGCAGTATGGCTTCTCCCCTTCATGCTCAGTCTAACCTGATTTAATATTCTGCTTCAAAAGAGGGCAATTAAACAAAAGGTCTGTGCTTTGTGCCAGCATCTTTGAAGCCAGCCATGAGACTCCATTCCCAGAGGATGAAAGATAATTTCCAAGGAGGCCTAAAATTTCCAGAGTGTAAACAAAGTCAGTGGATGGTTTCACTAAATGGCTGTATTTATTAATAATTGCATTAACTGCCCCTTATGGGTCTACACGTGTTGATTTTTGCATTATTATTCTGGTAACCAGCTCAGTCTTTTCAACACCAGGGAGGTGTAGTGAGTGATGGCTGGTGTTTCTGCCTGGAGAGCAGGATGAAAGTGAAGGTGACAAATTACCTTTTTCCACTTTTTCTTTTTTTTATTTTTTTTATTTTATTTTAAAGAAAGAGGGCAGCAGCAATAGTTAAATCTGCCCTGCACCCTTGTAGGTGATGGAATTAAGTGGAATGGTGGAACTGGGAAGTCACATTATTGTCATTCCTGTCCTGTGATTGTTCTGTCAGAGTGAAAGGACCTCTTTCATGATTTTTCTCTTTAATTTTTTTTTTTTTTTTTACATTAAAATACATTCACCAAGACTAGGTTCTCCTTTCCAAAATTGTTATTAAGAGTCAGCATATTTGAAGCCTTTGTGGGTGGGCTCATAAAAAACTTGATCTTTCTTCATGTTCTTTGCATAATGAAGAAGAAAAAGTAAAAACACCTCTGGGGGATGCTGGTAATTGAAAACTAGTTCACAGGTATTTAAGCATATTAATGTCTTTAAAGACAAGGCCAGAAAATTATGGGAACATCCAAGGATTTTGTACATATTTGTGTGAGGGGAAGAAAATTTCACAGCCTTTATTTATTTATTTTTTTTTTAATCCAGTTGTATATTTTCTTGAAAACATAATGAAAGCTGCTAGATTAAATAAGTAGGAGCAGCATATAAAATGTTGATTTGCAGCCCTGCCAGTCACTGAGGGGAAAGCAGATGCTTCCTGTGCAGTTGCATCTCTGTTGATATTCACTTAGAAAGTGAATGGAGTTGAGAAAAAGAGATTTTTTTCTGTAACTCCCAGGTGGAAGTGCAACAAATTGGAAGGCCCATGCCAGAGCTCACTCACTTAAGCTCATGGGCTGTTCACAATTACACTCTCCAAAGTTGTTCCTGCCTCTTAAAGATATGTGGGATTACTAACAAGATAAGGTTGGTAGTGACCCTAGTGCAGCCTGTTAGCCTGATTTGATCCTGCTGTGCAAACAGAGAGTGGAGAGCTGAGGGAGAGGTCACTAATGTGAAGGTAGATCTTACTGCTTTTCAGCTGAAAGGTATCTTTACTTTTCACCTTCCAAAAGAAAAGGTCTGTTGCTTTGGTTAGGGACTGGTTTCAAAATCTAGGTCTTGGCTGTAATAAAATGTTAAAAAAAAACAAGGTAATGAGAGAGAATGATTGTTAGCCTGAGGCCAATTTGAGAAGGTTGATTAATCAGCTTTCAAACTTGCAGTGATACAAACATGCACTGATACAAAACCCTCCAAACACCCCTCCAATAGCAGTTTAATACCAGAAGCTATTCTATAGATAGTAGAACATTTAGAGCTGAGCTGAGATTGGGCAGGGGGTGTTGTAGAGAGCCTGCTTTTGTATAATTTTCTGTGGAGTGTCAGCATGGAGGAACTCCTTGATCCTGTAGTCTTATGACTCATGTTTGCAGCCTTCATTTGGTAGAAAAGTCATTTGCTGATCTCACTGATGCACGAAACTGTGTTTGCTAGTGGTTTGGAAAGCATGTAGGATTCCATGCATCCCATGAATATAAGATTTAAGGTGCTTCACGTCTTCCAGGAGGGAGGCAGAAGGTTACAAGTGGAGGGCTACAGGACAGTGGCAAATGTGTTTTGGCTGCTTGACCTTCTCTCCCACCCTTGTAAAAGGGAAAATTGCTCTGATTTTGAAGTTGCTAATCATTCCTCACTGTCCAACTGAGTTCTTGGGACTGTCCTGATCTTCTGGAAGCTGGATGCTTACCAGCTGCACAGGCTGATGTGAGTCATTCCCACAGGGCTCTTGCTGAAGCATCAGATATGTCAAGGCTGTCCTAACCTGTTATTGGGAAGTCTCCAAGTTTTTATAGATAACATGGTTAAATTCCATGCATTTGTCTTTGGGGAGAGATTTCTGGGTCCCTTCCCACATTTCAGATTAGCGCTTGCCTGACTACAGTTAAATGCCAATGGTCAACACTGCAATCCATGGAATCCATTCCATGGAGGACACTCAAAGGTGCATTGCTTAGACCCTGGCTGGGGGAGGGCAGACACATGCTTGTGTTGTCTCATCCCTCATTAATTGAGAGAGCAAGGTGTTTTGGAGAGGAGGGTCTTTTTGGTGTTAGGATTTTACAATGCTGTTGCAGGGGCAGTTGGTGTGGAATAGGGGTTCTGTTAGACATATCTCATAGTAGCACTGCTTCTCTGTCTGGGAGTTATCTTCAGGTTTTTCAGAATGTCTGCCCTGGGGTCACAGACTCCCTCTAAGACTGCTTGTGAAGAAAATTGCTGTAACCTATCTTTTTTGAATGGGAGAAATGAAGTCAAGACCGAGACTTTACCTTGCCTGGGGTAGTTACTGGCTTTTCCTACTTTTCTCAGGAAAACCTGCATGTTGTGGTAGAAGCATCTGTCCATTTGTGCTGAGCTGGCAGGTCTGATGGGTAACTTGCTACCTGGCAAGATCATTATATGTAATTAGGACCTAGAGTGTTCCTGAGAGGAATGTTGATTCCTCTTTTGTACAGCTAATTTATCGTGTTTTGTATTTCAGCTGGGGCTTTTTTTCGGGTGTGTTGTTCATTCATGTCACCCTGTCTCTGTGATTTAGTCCCTTCCAGGTGATAGTGTGCTCTGTTTGCATTACCAAGCAAGCATGAACTTTCTGTAGATCAAACCTTTGGCTTAGACATGGGGTGCTTTCTTGAATCTGTAAGCTTTGTAGTCTGAACTAAAAGCCAGAAAACAAAAAAGGTTTCATACTTTGTGGTGGAGGAACATTTTACTGGAGACATTTCAGCCCAGCTGGTCATTACTCATCCAAATTCAGTGGTTGCACTTAGCCCATGTGGGAGGGACATTGCAATCTGTCAGACAGGAAGTACAAATAAGGGATATTGCTTGGGAAAGAAATTTAGATTATTTTCACTGTGAAACTGTGTGTGTGCTGTGGCTCTGATACCAATAGAAAATGCAACTTTGACTGTTCAGTATAGGAGAATTTATTAACAATTTCTGTACTCAGTTTCTGCAACAGATTCTGCTTCTGAAATCTCTGCTCCTTTTGCACATAGACACCTAAAATCCATACTTTACCTGCACATTGCTAAAGCTTTGGGATGTTAAACTCATCTCAGATTTGTTTAACATACATGTTTTCTTGAAGCATTTAGAATAAATTAGTGTATTTTCAAGTCTCTTAAGAGATGGAAGAAGGGATGGAAGTTTACATATGAAATTTTGAGGACACTTTAGACAGACGCTTTTTACTATCAATCCATGATGTACCTGGAAAATTACTACAGGTAGAAGAGATGGATTAATTAAAGCTGAAATGGAAAAACTTGTATATTTAAAAAAAAAAAAAAAAAAAAGAGAGAGTAAAAGGTATGATGAAAATGTGGAGCAGATGCTTCTTTTAGTCTTAAGGAAGAGCTTAGTCTGATTAATGTAGATGGCTGGGGAGACTTTTCATCAGAGCTGTGCGTGCCAGGCCATGTCTGAGCAGGAATATTTTCTCTCAGTTAATAAACATTTGCTCTTTGCCCGGGGTGCTAAACAACCCTGTTGTTCTGTTCCACCATGTGGAACACCTCTGTGAGCTTTACAAAGGAGACAAAAAAACTGCAGCTTGGCTGAGTAGAGCTCCTTGTGTTTATCCTAAAAGCTGGAACATGTTCCCCCCCTCCTCTGCCTTGAACTGCTTGATTGGTGTAACTGCACCCTGCTCTCTCTGAAGAGCTTCAAGCTGGGTTGGTTTCCTGCAGGGTTTCAGCCCTGGGATCACCTGTAGGAACGGCAGAGGTGGGACCCAGCGTTCCCTTTGGATGATCTGCTGGCAGAAGGACAAAGTGGTCAGAGTAAAGGGCAACATCCACAGTCTCCACGGAGAAGAGTCTCCCTCCAGAAGGAGCCCCTGGCTCTCCTACCCCTGTATTTATATTACATGTGGTTGCATCCTGCAAGCGCTGTCCTCAATGGAAGAGGTGTAAGGCTGGATGTAAACTGATGGGTCACAGCGACTTCATGTGTGGCCAGATCCACTTTGAAAAGTCAAAGGGGATTAGGAAAGCGGAAAGCTGTCTGTTTAATGGTGAGCACATCCTTCTGAAGAGTACAGTATGTGGGTGGTGGTGTAGCAGAAGAGCAGTGTGTGTGTCTGTGTGTGAAGCTTTGCATTAAAGAAGCCCTGCTGATTAAAACTTACATTCTCTTGGATTTATTCCATGGCACTTGGGAAGGCTTCTTCTGCTATTTTGAACACAGTCCTAAGACAGCTGATTTTATATAATCAGATTTTTTTTTAGCAGCTCAGTGTTTTCACAAGGTATTTTTGACTGGAAAGAAAAGAGAAGAATGCTGAAGGCCCATTACTAATTACTAATGCACCAAAGTCGTCCCCCCCCCCCCCCCCCCCAATTATACTTGTCCCTTGCATGCTTTTTACATGCAGCAGGCACTTTAACATCTGTTTTGGACTTGAGTGCATTTGTTTTCAAAGGATACAAATTGGTTTGATCCTCACTTTTCATTTAGGAGAAAGGCTTGAAAAATCACACAAAAGAAAGGTGGTAAAGTTAGTGAACTTTATATATGGCACAGACAATAGCATGGAGAGCTATTTATATGCTTCTTAAAATTAGTGAATTATGTCCACTTAAAGTCAATTGAATTGTATCTTCTGCCCTGTCCTCTGAATAGTAGGGGTTTAGCATTACTTTTGTGCAGTGATTCATATTCTAGAGATCAGATAACACCAGATATCACAGAAGAGATAAAAGCAGTTCATTTGAGGGTTCAGTTCCAGTACTATATTGTGACTACTGAGAGCTCCCTAGCTTTTGTTAGAATAATTAGCATCCTTTATCTAGTTATTTTTCATGCAAATGACAATATTAATAACAATGTAGTCTACATTAAGAAAGAGGGTCTGATTTCTCTTCTAATTGTAGGACAGCAATTATTCAAGCTTATTCAAGAAAATGTAAGAATGAGGCAGTACAGCTTGGATTCTCATCACACTCAAAAGGCCAGATTTTGGGTCCCTGGCAAAGCTATCAAGCCCCAAATCAGAATTTCAATGTCCAGTGCCGGATGTTAAATGCCTGGTTGGCTCTCTGCCTTTCTTTTGCAGAGTTTAACAAGGGCCATAAGTCTTTTAGAGCCGTATTGCCCTTCCCCACCTCATCAGAAACAGCTCTATTGTGATTCACAGCTTGGATAAGACATCCCAATACTTCCCAGAAGGGTTGCAGAGCTGCATTCCCCAGCCCACAGCCAGTTCTTGACCTCTCCGGGAGACTCAGTTGCTCAGGAATCAGGTAGATGGCTCGGTGGGTTTTTTGCTTTAGTTATTCACAGTGCATCTGGAAGCATTTGGAAGGTTTTTCCTGGTTATGCCCCACGTTCTCTGGAGCAGTGTGCCTGCAGAAAGCTCTTTCAGTCACCGGATGTGAAACAGTTTTGCAGTGGGAGGAAGATTTCTTCTCCCTCCCACCCTCAGCTCTCCCTTAGGAAGTTTGCTTTGGGAATTGTGTTACTGTGTTTGACTAAGAGGACTGCACTTACTAAAAAAAAAAAAGAGCTTTACTGAAATTTTATTGGTATCTGATACTTCTTTTATTTAACGTTTCTATTTTATTTAACCTTCATCAGACTTTCTTCTTCTGAAACAAGATTGTGATTTAAACTTTTGCCTTTGCTGCATCCCTGGAGTTAAACATCACTCCAGTCCATGCCATCGGTTGAATGTTCAGCCATTAAGCAGAACTTAAGTTAATTGCTGTACTGATTAAACAGCAGTTGTCACCACTCCCCCAGGTGAGTTGCCTGGGAGATACTCTTGTACTGCTGCAATAAAACTGTTTTGGAGAAAGTGAAGGTAAATTGGTATGCACAGGTATAATTAAATATAGTTATGATGGAATCTGAACACTGAATTTGTAATTTTACCAGAGTGAGTTTTTTCATGGTGTAATTTTTTTTCAGTATTTTGCCAAATATGCATGGATTTTATTTCTACAAATCAGTTTTGCAAATAGGATGTTTTCTTGTTTGTTTGTTTAAAAGGAGATGAAATGGAACACATAGCTGAATGCTCTTAAGTGCAAATGTTTGAATTGAGCAAGCCCAGAAAATGTTTGTTTGCAGTTACACACATTCCTGAGCTAAAAATTCTGACCTATTTTTCATAAATGCCCCTTGGATCTCTCAGGATAAAAGGTTCTAGGTAAAAAGTATTTCTATAATTGCTCTGCAGCAAAGCAAAAATCATTATTTTCTAATCCTAGACAAGGGAATGTACTTAGAAAAGCCCCAAACAATCCCTTTTAAATTTCTTTTCCGCTTTACTCTGTCATTATGACTAGAGGAAGAAAAACTGCAGAATATTTTTTTAAGACCGTATTTGGAAACTGTATACGTTTCCAGGGTTCTGCATTTCTGAAACAGAACTATGCCTTGTCAGAGGCTTTTGGGGCTGAAAGAGGCTCGGGTGACAGGCTCTGAAGTGGAAGAGCAAAAGATGTGAATTCTAGCATTTCATTAACAGGTCTGTTCCCTTGATCTTCTTCCTTTGAAAGTGTCTGCGGTGCTGTGGGATCCAAATTCTGCTGAATACCTCTGTGAATAGGAATGCAGCATCTCTTTGAGAGTTCCCAGGTTGTCTAAGGCAATAACAAGTACCCCGTGCTCTTACAGCTAGCAAAGGGGCATTCTTCAAACATTTACACAGTGCCTTTGCTTTAAGCATGCAAGGAATCCCACTGCAACTGAGCTGGAGCCTAAATGTTTGCAGGAGATTTAACCACTGGGAGCATGGCCCTGGTCACTAATGAGTTTCTTCCTGCCAAAGGGGCTGAGACATGGGCCCATGCATTCCCTTTTCCAAGCATCCACCAATGCCTTTAGCATTCCTATGTTTGCTTTTCCATTAATACCACATAAATATCACGTACTGCAACAGTGCTTTGTATCCTGTGTCCCATTTTGATGGCTGTGTCAAGTTTTACTTAGAATTTTTAAAAACCCTTGAACTCCTTACCACAGTGTTTACATGAGTTCAGAGAGCAAACAGGGGAAATCTGTGGATGGAACATCTATCAAGTACCCTTAAATAGAACTACATCCCCTTGTTTCAGAATTTATCTTAGTGGTAGGTTGATAGAGTGATAAAAATTATCATGTAAGGCATTTTTAGAACTTCCCTGCTGTCCTGGCTGCTTTCCTTTGCTGTTGATGAGCAGGGACAAGGTAGAGACCCTTACTGTTCAGATGAACAGAAAGCTTTTACAGTCCTGAGACACTCTGAGCTTGATTTTCTTGAATTCTGCACGGGTTAAAATAGGGATTGAGACAGTATAGGTTTTGAAGGAGAAAAGAAGCAGATGTATCCTTGGACATGAAGCCAGTACTGAAGAAATTTGGCCTGACCTGTTCTTCTCACTGAGTAGTTGCCAACCTAGTTTAAGCATAGTAGTTTATTCAAACTACTACAAACAGGCAGTTTCCTTCTCTTAAGTGGTATACAACAGGGTGACTTGACAGGAGGAAATGGATGATCAAAGCATTTTTGAGGAATGGTAGAACTTGATATCAATCTTCAGAGAATTTCCTTTCACTCTCTAGCAATTTCCAAGAAAAGAACTTTGGATAGTTGTCCATCTCAGACCACTGTCCAATACAACAATCCTTAATGTTATAAAAAAGATTTTGGATTTTAAAAAGGAAACTGAGTCCAAACATGTGAATTCTTTTGTGAAGTTGTTCCACCACCAATCTGGTATCTGTATGGTTAATAGGATTGTGGTTTTCTTATTCTGCTGACCTGTGGACCCTTTGAAACAATTTTTTCATTTTAAGATGTTTAACCAGTACACTGCTGAGTGGACTAGGGGCTATTAATCTGCAGTTCTTCAGCTGGTTGAATGTGATTCCTGCTGATTAGCTGGTGCTGGCTAGTGCAGTCTTCTGACCCCTAGATGCTTCTCATACTGCCATAAATGATTTTGTAAAGCAGCTGCTTCAAGTTATTCCCTGTAACCAGTTTCAGTTTTCCTCTTGGCAGTCATATTCAGATGGACAGAAGACACTGCTGTTGTTTCTTTGCTCTTTACCTTTTAGCACTGGTTGGAGCTCCAGGAAACCATTTTTAAGATGATCATGATGCCTCTTTAAGATAAAGCCTCTTGGATAAAAATCTCCCTTTCCACCCACTAAAAAGAATATCTCCAGGAGGGCCCTTGTGCTGCTTGTTCACTTCACACATCTCTGCTAATTTTTGAATGAGCATTAGTTGCTCAGAGGAGCTGAGCAAATTGCCACTGTCTAGTTTGCAAAATTCAGGAAATGCCTCAAAGAACCAGAAGAGCTGATTCAGAGAGAAAGTCCTGTTTGACATCTAGGAACTTACCTGAGTTGGAAGGACACCTTGCATTTTGCCTGTACAGATTTGGCAAACCACAGATCCATTTAGTTAATGGTGATAACAGGCTAAAGATGAAGTTACTGTGGATTTTAGCAGCACCAAAGCGTCTGTGCTAAAGCTGTATTCACTGGAAACTGAGTTTCAGTTATCAAATTAGCTTCCCTTTCAATAAGATACAAATGGAGCATGTAATGGAAATATTATCTGGTTATTTGCTAACACTGTCCTGCCTGTAAATTCTTAAAGAGCAGTTAAAAGTGTGAAATACACCTGTTCCTTAAGGCTTTTCTGGAGAGGCTTTGAATAACTTCATCTCACACTGATTTGAAGAAAGCAAGTCAGGGCATGGGTGTGACTTTTGGGATCAGGCCATTGTCAATTGGCCATCTCCAGTATTTTAATGACTATTTACTTTAAGGAAAAAAGACATCTGTGACAAACCCTTTATCTCTGTAGCAATTTTTTTTCTTAGAGCGTTTGATAACGATGTAACTAAATGGCTCCAGAGCCAGTGAAAAGCCTAAAGTGGAGCTTGAAGCTCTGTTTTGTTTCTTGCATGAATGTTACATAATTTTTTTATGTCTCTGCTTCATGCCTGTTCCAAAAGCTTCCTTTTTTTCCTTTAAGCAGTCAAAGCACACTGACACCTTGCCTATTCTACAGTCATGGCATTTATATGTAGCTGATGAGGTGTTTGTGTGGTGAACATGGTAGTAAAATCTGATCTGCTGGGCAAGGTGTGAAGTGCAGTGGTGTGTTTTGCCTGTACTTATGGGCACCCAAAAGCAACACCAAGGAGTCCATGGAGCGTTCAGGTGTGTCTGGGGGCATGATGCCCCTTGATAAGAGGTGGAAGGCAGTCACATTCAGCCATCAATGACTGAAAAGGCTTTTTTGTAGAATGGCAGAGGAATGGCTGTCGGTGACTTGTGCAATCCAAACACATGACGTCAAGACAGCTGCAGGGTTTTTGTTATTGTTCTGCGTCCCGATTCCAATCTCCAGTACGTGCCAGTTATGTTTGGTCACTGGAAGTGTTCCTGTATGTACATGAACTCCATGTGACAAAAATTACTCTTCTCAGAGGTCACAGATGGTCCCTTTGCTTTGGCTCAGGAGGCTTGCCTGACGTGCCTTCCAGCGTCCTCCAAAACACTGAATGTCAGATAAACACCCCTTAGAGAACGCCTTGCTGTTTTTGCCAGAGTTTTGGGGCTGTAGGATTTCCATGGTTACCCTTGTCTCCCTAGGCTCTGTGGAGGTAAGTCCTTGTTTCTGTAGAATGCATTCCCATAAACTGCTAAAAAGGACAGTGGTCTGTGGTTGTCAAGAGTTTTCAGTTCGTGCTGTGGCTGATCAGTTAATTACAAGGACACCAACTCTTGAACTTGCTCTAGACATTTCAACACTGCTATCTGCTAAGTTCATCAAGAACAAAATAATTAGTGTTAAGTGAATAAGGATTAATTTATTTCTGCAGGAATATTTGTGAGGTGTTGGTATCCTCTAGTTGCAAAGCTCTCCTTCCTTTCAGACAGACATAAGGTTATTTTTTCACAGCTGTGTCCCCGAATCAGTAAATCTGTTTCGTGGATCCGCCCCAGAATTTATCAGAATGAGAAAATTGTCTACCTGAGTCAGAAGTACTCTCCTGATGGTAACAAGTATGAAAAAAAGATGTCATTCTCTCACAAATAAGAGGTTTCCAGACCAGAGCAGCAGAGGAATGCAGGTCAAGAGCAAGGTGTCATCATGTTGTGACATCATATTGTGGTGGAACAAATGTAGCTCGACCCCTAAGGATAGGTGCTTGGGCATGGAACAGTGGAGCAGTGGTTGGTGATACAGAAGAAACAGTCTCAAGTCATCTTACTTAATGTTGTCATCAGTGGCATCCCTGCTTGTTTTTAACTTGTGGGTCAATCCTTTGCTGAGTTAAATGATCTTTGCTGTCAATAGGGATAGTGATTGTCATGTTTAATCTTACTCCAAAGCTGCAAAAGTAAGCCTTGATCTCAGTCTCTCTTTTGTCCACGATGACTTATTTTGATCACTATTTGACTTTCTGGGAAGCAAGTTTTTCACAGAATCACATAATATGCAGAATTGGAAGCAGCCGTAAGAATCATCAAGTTCAGCTCTTCAGTGAATGGTCCATACAGGGATCAAATCTTGGTGTTAGTAGCACCAGTTCTAACCAACTAAGCTGTTCTCAGTGTTTTTAAGAAAGACTGTTTGTAAAAGTGGAAAGGAGTGTACCCAAAATCACGTCAGGTGAGGGTGGGCAGATTTTGAAATCATTAAGTGTGACTGGATCAGATGTGCTGATGAGAATCTCTGTGAGTCTGTAATAATACACTGACTAGTGCAGCATGGACTGTGTGGGTTTTGCACTTACTTAAGCAAAATGCAATACTCTTGCATTTCTCTAATAATTCCAGCAATGGACCTGGACAAAGTTGTCTAATAGTAAGCCTGTGAGGTAAGAAGGCATGTTAGGGAACTTGTCCTGAACCACAGTACTGTAAGGAACTAGTCACATTGACTTCCTTTTTTGATTTATGCACTGTTATGTCCAATAAGATACCTGTTCCTTCCTCTCCTGGCCTCTGTAGTTGTCTTTCCCTGTAATATATGGTTTTTGCTCTTGGGACCATCAGCTAAAGTATCATATATAAAGATATTTTTGTCTTGATTAAATGCACTATTAAACCTCCAGACGTCTTGCAATGAAAGTGTTTTCTGTAATTATGTGTCTTGAAGGCTCACTGAGGAATGAAGAATAGAGGAAAACACTTGGAAATGCAATTGTATGGCAAAATATTTCTTTCTTATGATAATCTTCATATTTTAAAGTATTGTCATATTAGCACACATGCAGGTCTGTGCTGATACAATGGACAGTCTTTTAGCACTGTTTTAACAAGATACAAATCTCAGCTCTAATGCCTTTATGTGTTTTCTCCTTGACAACAAGATAAATACAAGCAATTTTTGTTCTAAAGCTACTGAGTGAATAGTGCTGTCTAACTGTAAATTGCTTTAAGGGGGAATCAATACAGTGCATCCACTTCTAATAGCCCATTTGCCAATGTTTTTTCAAATCTATGTATAAAGTTTGAGCATGGGTGATCATTGTTCATTTTAGTTCACAATATATTGTGTATAACTAATAGTAGAATTCAAGGGCACAGTGAGAAGGTCATGAGGTTTTAAAAGAAAATGGCAACTGAGCACTGCAAAGGAAAGTTTATTGTTCCACAGTGTTTTGTAATTAATCTTAATAAAGATTTGCTCTATGTAACATAGCCTTTCTTTTAATGAGCTTTTAGGTAGTGGCTTTTACCTCTGAGGATCCCTAGAGCACCTTCTTTCATAAGTGAAGTTTAGAGCAAAATTAGTTATTTGTTCATGCTGCTTCCTCCCTGGTAACTGCAGATTTTTCCCACTCTTCCATTTCAGTGTACATCAATACCTGCATTTCCATGGCAAACACAGCATATCAAAAGCTTTCTCAGACTTGATTTTTCTATCTTTATTTTATAACTAGATGCATCCAACAACTGGTCCCAGAAAGTACCCTGAGAGTATTATAATTTCATCTCTATAAATTTTGTGGTCACATACAAGTCTCACTGGGCCAAGCTACTATGGTGTTTTTGTTTTGTAGAATTTTGCCATTGACTTTGATATGAAAATTGAAAAGCAAGAATTTCTACTTAGAACTTGATTGCCTGTATAGCAAAATGATTTATTTCTAACTGCAGGGCTGAGAGGGAATGCTCTGGAGGCATTTTTCTGCAGGGTGGACAGCGCTTGGCTGTTCTCAATTTACACGTGCTTGAATTTTGTGTTTCCAAAAATATAGTTTCCATCTACGTTCACTAAAGCTTTTCTAATATCTGGGGGTTTTTGGAATCTACTGAAAAGGCATCTGATTTGTGGGGTTTTTTTCCTCTTCTGTTTTTTATAAGGTCTCTTGTTTTCTCAGAAAAAAAAAATCTGCACTGGGATTTGTGCTTGTGTCCCGAAGCAGATGGATGCAGTGAGATAGGAGCAGCTTTCCCAAGGAGCTGGTGCCGAGTTGGTTTGAGCACATCCCTGTGTCTCACGCTCAGACAAGAAGGTCACAGGTCTCTAGGGGGGAATGTGTTTGCACCCCAGCCTGCCATAGAGTATGAGGGTGTGTTCCACGGTGGTCAGCACAGATAAAGGGGTGAGGGGCCTTACACCTTTCCTCCTTTCTCATCATCCTTGCCTTTGCTTGCAGCAGTGTTTGTGAGAACTGTGCTTCAGAACAGATGTGATGGTCTTGACCAATTTTACCAGTGTGTTAGAAACAAGCAGATTTTTCCTACATCTGTGTTGTGCATGTGTTTTCTATTTTATTCCTCCTTTTCTTTCAAATGTTTCTATTATGAACATGGTGATGAAAGCTCCTCTTTTTTGAGCCCATTTTCAGAGTTGGATACCTTTCACAGAGTATCCTAGGGCAATAAATCACTTTGTGCTTTATGATTGTAACCCCAAATTAGAGGACCAAGGTAATGTGCAATGTTGGTTACCTTAGTTCCAAGGTGAG
Organism: Oenanthe melanoleuca; assembly: GCF_029582105.1. Classification (NCBI taxonomy): domain Eukaryota; kingdom Metazoa; phylum Chordata; class Aves; order Passeriformes; family Muscicapidae; genus Oenanthe; species Oenanthe melanoleuca. The sequence continues at coordinate 97,885,912 of NC_079335.1, read as the reverse complement.
TAGTAGAAATATGAATGACAACTTTCTTATTTTAAGGAAGAGGCTATTATAAATAAGTAGTGAATAAGACTTGTATCTAAAGCAAGGCCACAACCTTCAAAATGTGTATTAAAAGTACTAAAATGTGAATAACACAGAAGGATTATTTTGTCCATGATGGACTCAGTCAGTGTGCACACAGCTGTTAAGATGTGATAGTGTCAGTGTTTAACTCTGAAAGCTTGTACCATGGCTGACTGATGTAAAAGTAGAGTTTAAGATGTGTTCCTGTGAAGAAAAGCTTGTCTTTGCTGGAAGAAGGAATCTGGCTACCTCAGTCAGGCAGGGATTCGAGTGGCTTCAATTTTAGCACTCTTTGGAGAAGACCTGGTAGCATTTAGAATATTATGTTGCAGAGTTGCTAAAAGATTGTTACATTTTTCATTTTCTATAATGTTTTATCTGAAGAGATTTCAGAAGAATTATCTAGAAAGACCTTTTCTAAAATACAGTATCCTCAGTCTGTGACATTCTCACAATGTTGCTACTGCTCCCTGGTTACCATCAAAGTTCATGTCGTGAATTTCAGTGGAATAGTCCTCTTGCTGCTTGCAGCTGTGCTAGAACTAGTTTTCACAATTTACACTCTTTTGTCAGTGTTTAATCTTGGATTATATATATTTGTTTACTGTTATGCTACAGGTCTCTGCAAATGGTGATAGCTTGTCATGTGGTACTCTTATGGTCTTTTGAGAAGTTCCTCCTTCTTCTCATTTTTGGAGCAATGCATTGAGATAATGCTGGATCGCCAAGTCTTGTGGGAACACTGTTATTAAACTGTGGCCCATATTCTCCCTTCAGAGGTTGAATGAAAAAAACAGATGGGGTCAATTTACACATTAGGAAAAAAACCTTAAGAAGTAAGTGAACAGGAAATAACCACTGCCCTTATATTGCCTTTTGCTCGTTTCTAATTATTTTCCCTTCATAATTACTCCCCTGTGATGTCAAGTGTGCCTGGAGTTATTTAGGTTTGGGGCTTTATTCCTCCCAGCCATGTCCTTTCTGTTAAAGTTCCTAATTTTTGAATCAGTATAGGTGAGGCTGCCTACAGAGCCCATGCTGCTTCCCCTTGCAGATGGGTAGGCAGGGCATTTTGGACAGCCCTTGTAAGAGGTGAGGAAGGAAAGCTGTTAGACAAAAACTCCTGAGGTTTCTTGAGCAGTTGCTGGATCACCAGCTGTCACTGCAGCACTGCTACCCCTGGGGACCTGAGCCTCATAATCAGCACTGTCAGCTGGGTTGCCAGAAAAGAAAATAAATAGGGATTAAAAAGAAGGAACTGATACATACACTATATAAAAGAGCAGGGAGAAATCATGAGTTGGAAAACTCTTTCTTCTAGTTATTATCTTGATGGGTTTTTCTATAGCAATGCTCTCTCCCTGTAATGGTTTTAACCTTTGGTCTATAGCTTGCTTCCTGCCAATATCTGCCAGCAGACATACCTGCATTTGAAACAGGGATTAACCAGCCAATAGGATTAACTCCATATTTCTTTTAGTATTTTCTGCTCAAGAAGAACCTCATAGTGCCTGAAAACATCTGAAATTCATACTAAAGCTCACTTAATAGCTTGAAGACTTTACTACTAAATTTAATTGGGGCTTAAATATTTTCAGATAATCTCTGACTTTTAAAGCCTAAAATTCCAAATGAGAAAAGTAGTTTTTATGTTATCTCAAATGTCTTTGCAGTGATGGTTTGCAGGTGAGGAAGGCCACCAGATTTCTTAAATACGGGGCCACCAAAGGAACTTCGTTTAGTGGTCTAAGGTAAAATGATGAAACTCTTTAGATCTGCATTTCAGAAAAACAAGGAAAAAAAGAAGTGGAATTTTATTATAGTTTCTTGTAAATGGAGAGACATCTGGTATAGTAACAGCAGATCCTTTCATAAAATAGAAGCTGTCACCAAACATTTACATGTATGAGCATTTTCACATTCTGATAAAGCCAGACCCAGACCTAGACCGAAAACCTGGATCTAGCTCTGCAGTTTAGGCTCATCACAGATTCAGCTACCTAAAATAATGGTTGTAGGATGAGAAAAACTTAGCTCTAGTTCTTGTCCACTTTCTGCTTCATGCATTCTCCAGCAGTGAGTCTGCACTTACAGTATAAAGACCACTGGGTTTGGGGCTTGGAGGGATTTCTCTAAAACCAAGTCTGTAAACTCTTCTCTGTTCCTCTGTGTATCTGCAGCAATCTACTTTTTCAAAATATGTACTTCCTTGAGTCTAAATACGCTCTTCTAAAGATCCCTCAAAGAAGTGCCTGAGAATGTTTGAGAAAAGGGGAAAATAACCTGCTTGATCTTTGTGTTGCACCTTAGCTTTGGAACCCTGCAGTAGGCAGATTAAGAATGGCTTTATTAGTTAAATAGAATTGTGTAAGAGTTTGAGTTAAAATGAAGAGGAGGATTCGGATTGCCTTATTGTACCAGCTGAAATGGGAGGCTCTTGAGTGCCTACAGGAGAGTTGCTCTTCCTTAGAAAGATATTTTTCATGCTGATTAATCCTTTCAGAGCTCTTTGGACCAGGAACCACACTGGAATAGTGGAGCCAGAGATCTGAAAACACTGAAAATGCATTAGCAACAGGGGAGGTGAAGGGGTCATGGCACCTGCAAAATGTCCTGTGCATAAAACACACCCAGCTCCAGAAGAGATGTGGTAGGTGGCATGTCCTGGCAATGACAGGGAGGACTTTAGTCAGGGCATCTTCCTGTAGCTGCATACAAACCCTCAGCCTCAGGCTCTCTCCAGGGAGGAGCTTCATGCTCTTCTTAAGCCTTTTGGCAGATGGGGAAGTTGTTTCTTGTGGGAGGCTTTTGCAAGGCGTGACTGGAAGGACAGGGGTGAGGTGCAGGATTAAACAGTGGCCAAGTCTGATGGGCAGTTTGATCTATATTGTGTGGACACCTCTCCCCAGCTTAGATACTGCCTGTTCTGCAGCTGTCATGGAGGTGGTGTGAATGCACTGAGTCAAAATAAATGTCACATCACCTGCCCCAGGTAACACAACAGAAATGCTGTCATGTGCCTGTGGCTGACCTGGACCCCTCATGTCCTCCCATGGGACTCTATCATGGGTGATTGAGGAGCCACAGCTTTCCAGTCCTGTTGTTCAAACCAAAGAAGGAGGTGGGAGTGTTCAGCATGACCCACTGTGGATCCAGCAGCAGTGTCTCAAGGAACATTGAGCATTACCTAGAGCTCATTTTCCCTGTCAAGCATCAGACTTTGGCATCTCTTCTTTTTTAATGTATCAAGGATGGGTATGCTGTGGCTCTGGAATGAAAAAGAAGCTGCTGGAAGACTCTGCCTGGTTCCTGAGCTGCAAACCAGTGAAATTCTGTGGCAAGTCAGTTCTTGAGTGCAGGCTGAATAGCAAGAGCTGGGTGGGGTTTGCCTCTGCCTTTAGAAGTGATCTGAGTTGTCTGTGAAGGACCAAAGGGATTTTTGGTTCTTTGATGTAAGAACCAGCCAGTTCTTGACAGTCTTGAGTATTTCTGTGGAAAATAAATTCAGCACTGGCACTGTTTGAATAAATGAAGAAAATAACTGGAGTTGGAGTTTGTTTCAGATGTTGTTACACCCTTTTGTGAAGTATCTAGATCTGGTAAAACCAGTGCCAACAAAAAGGGGGGGAAAGGAGCTGTTTGCCCCTCTGCTTCCTGCTGGTGTCCTTGCCTCCTGCCCTGATAAGTTTTCCTCCAGCTGTTGCTCCCTGCTGTGAATGTGCCTGTGCTGCATTGATGGGGGCTGTGGTTTTCCTCCAGCACCAATGTCCATGGTCATACAGCTGTCATCTCAGGTCAGCCCTCCTCATTGCTCCATCCAGCATTTTAAATGCACTAACCTGGACTTCAAAACAAGGGTAGAAAACTGTCTCTGCAATAGGAATGATGAATACAGACTTGAGATCTTCCTCTGTGAATTGAAGAAGATGAAAAAAGCAAGGCGTGCCTGAAGATGGATCATCAGAAATGAGCAAAACTAGCGAGGTGAAGCAGAGCTCCTTATGTCCGTGTGATAGTCTGCTTCCCTCGTGTGGTACCTATAACTCTGGCTCAGTAAATGAGCTATGGACACTGAACCTAGCTGGCCTGCTCAGGATAGGAAGGAAATGTAAGCCTAGACTTTTAGTGTTTGTGTCCATCAGCCTCTGATAGCAGAGCTAGGGCCAGGATGTGCAGGGGGAGGAAATGGGTGGGTGCTCAGTTGTTGGGCTGTTTGCTAAATAGAGGCATATCTGTGGGTCTCTACCATAGAGCAGTGAAAGTCTGAAACAGTAACTATGCACCTGAAGACCTGTTCCCCCCTATTTTTTAGCGAGATGCTAAATAGAAAAGGCAGTGAGTTAAAACCCATGGATAGGTATTAACCTCGGCTCTCGCTTGATGTCGTATTATCCAGCCTCAGCTCAGCCTAATGCTGTGGAAAGCAAAGATAAATGAAGAGGAAAATTAAAGAGATGAAGAGGAGAAAGAGTAGACCTGCAGTAATAATTTCTTTGATGAGCCAAGCAGGCTGTAGGGGCAGGGTAGATATCCATCTTGCTCGTAGGCAAGAGCCACTTCTCCTTTTAAGGCCTCTTTGTGTATGAGGTGCTTTAGTGAACAGTGTGAGTTTCCTACTGAAAAAGACAAAAAAAGAGCTAAGGTCATTTGTACAGTTGAAAAGTAATATATTTTTCTGCTGTACTGAAGGAAAGTTCAGACCAAGCCTTCAGTGTTCTTTTAACTGATTATTTCCATATGGACTGACTTTTTGTGCTCAAGTAATGTTAATGCAGCTGAAACTCAAGCAAGTCTTAATTCCTGTACTTAACACTGCAAAAAATGCACCTCTTTGCATGCACATTAGTTACATTTTACTCCAGCTTTATGGTGTTTTGGGGGGAAATTTCTTTAACTGCTTAAGAGCAAGCTACTGAAACCACTCCTGGGCTGTTGGAGGGAGTGGGCCCAGGACCAAACAGGAGCCTTTCCAGCATCCCCAAAAAAATCTCTGTACACTGTTGATTGTTTAAAGTTTCCCTTTTTTCTCTCTTTAGGATACTAATGAAATTTAAACTAAACTAGGAAATTAATAGAAATATTTACAGTGCAGCTAAAATAATTTGTGGTGTTAACACAAAAATAAACATTCCCAAGAAAGGATTGGAAAGCAGGATTATATCATAAAAAGAAATAGCCAGCACATTCTTTTTGTTCCATCTTCCGACCTGTCACTTGTGTTTGTCTCTCCCAGATGCCACAGACTCTTTGCACGTTTATTTAGATTAAATAAAACATACAGCTCTATATATTTTCTCATATTGGGTCAGAGAGCATAACTGGCTCAATCTTAAAGCAAAAATGCAAAATATAAATATTTTAACAAGCGAGCAACTACTGTATTTTCACTTCTTATTGCATATACTATTCTTGAAGGTTCTGGTGAGAGAGACAGGGCTGGAGGGGAAGGAGGGCAGAGAGATGGTATGTAAAGGGAGGCTGAGAAAATGCATTAAAGTGACACATCTTGAGAGAATCTGTTTGAACAGTGGAGATTTACAAAGTTTTGTCCTACTCCATGGCAACTTGGGTACACAGATCAAACATGTCATAGGAGTAACGTGGGGCAGGTGAGCCTTGAGCCAAAAAATTTGGAAGGGAGCAATGTGAGGGGGCGGGTGATGCTGGAAGTCATTGGAGATGTCTGTGCTGCACATGAGCAGCAGGCCTGGCTGGGGAGGGAGGAGGAATTGGTGTCCATCAAGGGCTGCCATTAGCTTCAGCTGGAGATTTTACTTCTCTTTTAGAAGAGCAGATAGGTACTTATTCTTTTGGGGTTTTTTTAGATGAAACCTTAATTTACAAGTCCTCTAACACTTCTTTAAGGAAAAATACATGTTTTTTTTGTTTTGCTTTGCTTTAGGCATGAGGCTTATTTATCACTTTCCTATGGTCTGCCATGTATGACCAGGACACCTTACTCCACTTTGACTTGCTGCTTTCCAACATGATCTAATATTTGCATTTCAATTTTGGGATATCTTTTAATTTACTTTTGCTTATGTGTCTTGACTTGTTCACTGAAGCATTGGTGTAAAGCTGGTGCTTTGAGAGAGCTTTTAATGCAACATGAGAAACCTTAGATCATTTTTAATACATCCTGATTGAGAGGGTCTCCCTTGATTGGAAATTACAATGTGATACCATGCTGAGACAGCACAGATTTCTCATGGCAGCTTAACGCATTCAGCATAATTCTTATGCCTTGTACCACTCAATAGGGGCCATTATCTTAGCTCAGTGGGTCTCTCTGAATTGACAGATTAATGACAAATCATCTTGTTTTGTTCAATTTCATAGTAGAGTGTAGGAATTAAAAAAATAGTCTTTATGGAAGCTTAATGTCCCCTGCATTAATTTCCCACATAGAGAATCTACATGCACTGAAATGGGAAAGCCTGCTTCTCCATGATATTGTTGGGGATAGTGAATTAGTGCAGCTGAAACAAGGATTTGTTTCATGAAATTCTGCCTGTGTGAAACTGGGTCTCCACTATCTGCAAGGGAGACAGTCAAGAGGTGATCTCCTGCTGTGCTCATTCCTGGGGTGGGTTACCAGTGGTCCCAGGCATGACCAAGGTCCCCTTAGAAAAAGGTGATGCTTAGGCTGCTAATGTACAGCCCTGAAGCTCCTGTTCTAGGACAACCTGTGGAAGTGCCTATAAGGAAAGTAGGGATGAGGTATGCTTTATTGCAGCATGACTCGTGGTTCCTGGAGCAAGTGGAAGAGCTGTGTTTCATTTCCAAGTCAACTTCCCAGGGTGAATGTTGGAACTGTATTCCCCTCTTGATTATTTTTCTTGTGGCCCATCACACATTGTTCAGATTAACTGGATTTGACCCCAGCAGCTGGGTCTACTGTGTTTTACATGACTGGTGGCTGCCTATAAAATATCTCCAGTGGGCTGGAGTGGAAGCACATCATAAGCAGGAGCATGGATTCTCTCTATACCATCCAGCAAGGAGGGGAGAGGGGATCAATATGGAAAAGCTATGGGACAGGAGGAGATGTCCTCCTGTTACTTTAAGTTCTGATGGTACTCCTGAAGAACAGGGGCTTTTAACACATTCTTCTGCTTATTTTCCTTGCTGTGTTTATGTGGCTCTGTTCTTTACCAAAACATGTTTGAAAATGATAGCTGATCATGAACTCCTCTCAAAGCTTTTCATTAGATACTATCAGTACCTGACCCTAGCTAAATTCCAAGGGGAAAGATGTGTGAAGCAGTATTGCTGCTTAAAAATGTTAAGTAGTTAATTACAAATTCACTATTTCTCCTTAAGGACGACAGAGGACGAGCAAGGTGGGCTCTGTGAGGACATCACAATTATTTCACAAACTTCTTCAGCTAGCACGATAAAAAAACTTGTCCACTTAGGGATGGTCAGTTCAAGTGGAATTTGTCTTTATTAGTTCATTTGGTTATGTGAATGCCTTTTCTTTCTTCTTGAAAGCATTGTTTGTTCAAACAAATTCAAGCAAGGTTTGTGAGAGATACAGCATTCTTGCAATTCCAGAGACTAAGGCAGTTTTTAGGCAGTGAGCAGTGAGCAGGTGGTGAATGTTAAATAAAGAGATCAAGGAAGGCAGCCTGTGGTTAAAGAAGGATGGGGTGAGGCTGGGACACTTCTGCCAGGTTCTCAAAGTGGGCTATCATTGTTTAGTCTATGTTGTGTCCAAGAGGATGGGTCATTCTTGTGTGACAGACCAGCTGCTCAGCTCCCTCAGGTCACAAAGTTAGTAATGTAAGTCCAGAATATTACGGTTCTGTAAGAACAGGGCTTACAAAAACATACTCATTTATGTAAGTTTTTGTAATATTTCACACACTCAAAGTTCTTTTGGGCAGTGGATCAAGCAAAGTCTTTGCTGCTGCTTTCCAAGCAGGTTTGCTTCCCATAAATGAGTGGCCTTATCTTTTCATATTTATCCTTCACTTCTGAACAGTTAGTTTTCAGCTGGTTGAACCTAAGAGGAAGTAAGAAGCATAAAAAAATCAATACAGCTTCCAAAATGAGGCACTTTCCTTACCTATATGGTTCATTGGAAAAACTGCTTTTTTTTTTTTCCCTAAGAGCTTTCCCAATAGTTTATCTATCCAAGACAGGCCTTTATTTTTTAATCTAAGATGGCATCCTTTGGTTAGTTTTTCTGAGATTTATGGTATCTTGAGCAGTATAACTTGTAAGAGCATTTTAAAAAATTGATTATTTGATGTACTTTATTTAATACTCGACCAGGGAGGACACCTTGCTTTGTCTGCTGCTTTCTGGTTTGGGGAATGAATGGGTTGAGGAGACAGCACACACAAGCTCATCTCTATGAGAAAACCCTCTAAGCTGGTCCCAGGTACTGGTTCATCACTGCCCATTGAAATTGCAGCTAGGGTGGGCTTGTTCCTGGGGTTGAAAACTCTGGGGTGACTCAGGTTTGGGAGGGAAGTGAGAGGCGTGGAGCTGATTGACTCACTGGGGTGGCCAGTATTGGTGTAGTGGACAGAGATACCCATCAGCTTCTCTGTGGTGTGGCTGAGTGGGAGCACTGGAGGGTGATGGAAGCAAACGTGCCCCACCATCACCTGTGTACTTCATAGAATGTTTGGGGTTAGAAGGGAGCTGAGAGATAATCTAGTTCCAGCTGCCCTGCCATGGGCAGGGACACCTTCCACTGGCATGGAGTCCCATCCAGCCTGGCCATGAGCTCTTCTGGGGATGGGGAATAGGAGTTGTTGCTATAAGCAGTTCATGAGAGTGTGGATGTATTGCATAGCTTTGATTTATGCTCTGTGGTCTCCACACATATTGTTGTCCTGCATTGCAGTGTGTTACCCGAGTCCTTTCTTCTTGCCCCTCCTTCCGTGAATGCAGAAAACTTTCAAAGTTTTATTACTAGTACTGGCAACAAGAGATGGCAAGCAAAGACATTTGCCTTGAACTTAAGTCTGTTTTCTGGAGCAAGTTTTTTGAGGGTAAATAGTGCTGGTTAGTACTGGTTAAAGCCAAATCAAAGATCCTGCATGTACTTGCAAACAAGAACATATTTTATTCCATTTTCAGCAGTATCAATTCATGACAATTGACATTTTCTTCAAAGCCCAGTTCCAGGAAACAAGTGATTAAATTACAATTTTATTATTTTTTTAGAAACCTTACACCCCCAAACAAGCCCACCCAAAAGGCTGGGTTTCATCTTCCTGCTTGTAGAGAATGTTATGAAATAAGACATCAGTGTTTCCTAGGGTCTAGAATGTAAATAAATACAGCTCTTGCCACATTTGTTATCATACATTTATTTTTATAAAACTCTTTTATGGAGACCTGTTTACTTTGAGACTTCTGAAAAAATCCAGGTGATTGTAATAAATGATTTAAACACTTAAAGGTTTTCTTCTGATTAGGCTTAAGCATAACGTGTTAATAACACATGTATTAATAATTCCAAAATGTTTCTTAATCCATATAATAGATGCAGGTTTCTTCTTAATAGGTTTGAAATTTTCCCACTTGAAATTAGGTTTATTTAATTGTAGTTGGATTAGGCACAGGACTGTGCACTGTGCAGCAGCCTTGAAAGCAAGATTTTGTTGTGCTTGCTGGTGGTATAGAGCAGGATGGTGAACCAAGCCCTGGCACAATTTCCAGAACTGTTTTTCTCATCATTATAGGGTGTGCAAGCACCTCTGTAGATTCACTTTTGTGTTACCAGGCCCCCAGTTTCTCCCAGGTTGCTTGTGGTTTGGTGTTCCCGTTAGCTCTGAATGCAAGCTCTGATTCCCTGTGATGCTCAGAAGGAGGCAAGCACAAACTGAGGTGGCTGGGCAGGGGGATTGTTACTGAGGGGCTCCAGCTTCTTTCCTCCCTTTCTTTGGCCAGCTCCAGCACAGCACAGATGAAAGCAGGGCCTGGCAGCTGTTCAGGGCTAATGTGCCAGACTGTATTTTCCTTTCCCAAATTAAGCATGCTGGTACAGTGTCTGTGAGAGGTAGTGGTTCCTGGCTCCTAGCTTTTGCCGAGTTTGGAAATCACTGAAAGCTGCTGTGTGCCAGTGAAAACTGGCTTCATACCGCAGCATGCCAGCTTGGTTTAGAGCATCTTGGAAATGATGGAGAGCCCTGTGTGAAGGCTCATTTTTAAGATGCTTTACTGTGGCCATGCTCAGACTTTTCCTCTGTTCCCAGTGAGCTTTAAAATAATTTCTATATTTGCTCACTTAATGGTAGTATACTTTTTTCCTGCCCAGATTTTTGCCTCTGAAATGAGGGTGCAGACATGATGTTATCTGACTCTCAGCCCACCACACTGGCTAGTCAATGAGTGAGAACCACAGCTTCTGTCAGGTCTGACAGCAGGCTGGCTTGCTTTCTGCAGGATGCTGAAGAGATCCTTTATTCCCAGCTGTTTCCAAACACAAGTCCTGGGTCTTTCCAGTTCTTATGTGCTTATACTTTCCAGGGTTTTAAAAACTTGTTGTCTCCAAAAACCCCTTTTTGCAGCTGAGATGCAAGCTTCAGAAGTATTCTCCAGACTGCTGGGGCTTCATCTAGGTGTTATCCCTTCCTGTCCCTGCGGAGTGGTACTTGCAGGCTGTCAAGGAAGGTCCTTGCTGAACCTGGTACAGCAACTCAGACATGGTTGCAGCTGCCCTCAGGATTCCTGGGTGCTTACAGATAAACAGCAGTGTTGGTATCTTAAACCCAGTCATCAGCCTTTAATTACTTTGACTCTATGTCCCTTCACTTCTCCTATCCCCGTTAAACGTGTGGCAACCAGAAGTTGCTTGGCCAGTACTGATGCTCTCCTCAGGCCAGAGGCAGATGCTGTGCCTGGCTGATGAAGCATGTCTCAGGCTGTGCTGCCTTGCTGGTTGCATGGTGTAGCTGAAAACCTTTTACTGAGTTTTTCCTTTGCTTTTTGCTTTCAATTTGCCGCTACTGTGGTATTTGGATATGTCATTTATCTGCAACTGGTTTCCTTTTATTCATGTGAGATGCACAAATGAAAAATGGTGAAGTGGGAAGTAAGTAATAGTGAGCTCACGTGAATTCTCCCAGCATGGGAGTTCCCTGAGCATTTTTCAGGTTAACAAAGCAGAGCTGCTAAGTCCGGTTGTTGTTTTTGTAAGGATTCATCCATCCGTTCCCATGTTCTGTCCTCAAACCCTCTGAAGTTTAGTCCAAGCAGAAGGTATCTCTGATGTTCTGGGTTATCTTTTTTCTACGCAGTCTTGGTCAGCCTCTTCCATAGCCATTTACAAATAAACACAGGAATCAAATTCTGCTCCATTTACAAGTAGGTCAACCTCACTGATTTCAGTGGGACTGCTGTAGACATAAGTCAGCGGAATATGTGCTCCGTGTTTTGCTAAGTTGTTGGCAGAAGGTGGATTTGTATAAGCTCACCAGAGCAGAGATTGTCTTTACATGAGAAAAACAACACAGTACAACAGTCCCTGACTCGCTTTTCTCAGAGGTGCAGCAATAACAAATATACTAGACCCGGTTACCAGCACTTGAAAGGATAACCTCATCCCTAGTTCTTCACCCAGATGTAAGAGGGAGATATATTTAGACTAAAGCCATTTCCCCCACTACCACCACATACAAACAAAGCTGTGCAGTTGTAGAAATACTTGAGGCAACATGTGCAACTGATTCCCACTGGGTTTGGTAACTGAGGAGACACATGGTGGGAACAGCTTGGAAGAAAATCTTCAAAGACTACATGAGGACAGTAGTGCCTTTGCAGTGAGAGCCCTACCACAAACTTTGGCTTTTATAAAGCCATTCTGACACTTGCAATCTGAAGGAGAGATCTGAAGCAGGTTGAAAGGGAAAAAATATCAAAGACATCCCTTAGTTTTCATTCCCATGTGCGCAAATTTCCCTCCTATCCTGCTGTAGACTCACTCACCAAAAAATGAGCAGGCTGTGGAAATTTGCAAGGTAAAATTCACAGTACTTCAGTTTTGCTGCTATGCTCAGGTTTGTGAGAGCCTTGATTATGCCCTCTGTGAGCTTGATAGCTGCTGGTTATGTTTTGGGCCCCTAATGGTGGTATGGACTCTGAACCAGCCCTTTCCCTTCCCTGGGGCATTCTTCAAGACAGGAGCAGCACAACTGTCTGACAATGCCAATGAGTACTCTGCTTTTGCAAACAGGCTGCAGATATTTGCACCATTGCCTTTTAAACAGCTTGGGCAGTACCAGAACATTGGTAGTTATTGGTAAAAACTTCTGTGAGCAGAGGATAAACCATCAAGGGCTGCCTGATTTCTTCCTATACATCTTCCTGAGACATAGGCTGAAAGTAGTCATTGATAATTTCCCCCCTATTTATACATCCCCTAGAAGAACTGTGCACAGAAAGCATATAGATGACACCTGCTCTTCAAGCAGAATCTGCCTACAAGCATTGCACACATCTCCCCCATCCTGTTGATAATGCTCCAAATGTGTTTTTCCTGCTGTTCTCGTCAAGGCAAACACTCCCTGGTGTTACGTTGTAGTATCTCTGTGTGAGAGGAGCTGAATGTGAGACAAGTGATTGGATCATGAGCTTTCAGAAATAGCCTCACATGCTTCAGCTCTCCTGCCCTGAAACTGCAAAATGTACTTCAGCCTTGGAGTCTGCTGCCCCAGCAGAGTTCAGCTTCAAGCAGCAGTGCTGGGTTAAAGTCCCTGCAAATGAACCCCCTGTTGAAAGCAACTTACTCCAGCTGAAAAGATCATTAAATGAGGTGCTTGGGGCTTTCAAATGCCTATGTTCTCAGTATGCCACTGTGTAGCCTCTCTTCAAAAGGCTGTAAGAGTATTAAATGCTAATCCCAATTAAATTCAAAATATCCCTGGGTGTTTAGCACTGTTACCCTCTCTTTTTCATTCTTAATTGCATTGTAGCTGAATAACTCTGTATCCACATTGGATTATTCATGAATAGAATATTGAGTTGTACTCTTTTTCATTTCACAACAGGGATCTGCTGTTGCAGGATTGGTGTAGTCTGAAGCAAGAAACTAATGTCTGCTTTTCAAGTTAATCTTGTCACAAATCAAATAATAAGAGTTGTTTGAGTTATTTTTTTTTTTGTTTTTCTGTAGGTGTGTGGTTTCCCTGTGAGATGTTCAGCTTGTAGGATAAAAAAATGGCAGACAAGATCTATGACCCATCAGTATTGGGTTTGGAGATTATTTGAACATCTATGTGTGTGTGTCATATATACACTTATGCTTCGGGAGGAAAATAATGAGAATATGTAAAACAGCACCAAGTTATTTAAGCAATAACACTAATAAAGGGGGGGAGGGGAGAGAAATATGCTTATTTTTGTCTGTCTTGATAAAAAGCTAGACCACCAATTCATCCCTGTTGGCTGTTGGGCCTCTGCAGGATGCAGCTGGCACTGCTCAGTGCAGCCTCTGTGCTGAGGCAGAGGAGTGCTCCTCATTGCTGAAGGCAGGCATTGCTAGGGTAGCTAGCTGGAGTAGCTTCTGCTACATCCCTTCCTTGCCATTTTTCTGGAGATAAACTGAATTTCAGTTTCTGCAGCACTGTAATCTGCCAGGTGCTGCATGGGTTTTTTTCTTTCTTCTGAAAAAAACACGGCTTGCTCATATGTTTTTGTAAGTGTTAAGCAAATATTCTCAAGCCTGGTTTATTCTTTTTTTTTTCCCTATTCAATGAGGAGGAGATATGAATACTGCTAGTGCTGAAAATAGTTCTGCAGGCATTTTCATCAGGTGTCCATGCAGACTTGTCTCCCAGAGATTTTAATGAGTGGTACATGTTGGACAAAGAGAATAAGCATGTGCACAAGTGGGAGAGCAGGCTTTGAAGAATAGAAAGAGCTGCTCTTGGGGTTAGTAATGTTAAAATGGTTCAGCTTTGATTTTCTTTTATGACTAAGAATAGCTTTTTCTCATAAAGAGGATGGAAATTGAAAGTCCAAGAATCTTGCAAGTCATATTGTATTTTTAGGGTTTTGGGAGGATTTTGGAGGAGGATGGTTTTGTTTATTTTTGACTTTCAAGTCCTCAGAGAGGTGGAGCCTTGAATGCAGCAAAGCCTGCAGAGCCTACCTGCATTCCCACCTGGACATCTCCCCATACTGCCTTGGGATTCACTTGAGCCCAGGTGAGGTGGCTGCTGGTAGGTAATGCTCTCAAGACAGGTTTTGCCCCTTGTCCCTTTTGTTTTGAGGGATGGGGGGGTGTTCCTCTCCCTGCTCCAGCGGATTAAAACAACGTGGCCACGTGTGTGTAACCACACACCTGGGAAGCCTGGGATGCTAAGCTCTTGGGGATATGGGCTGCTTAGTGAGGGATGGAGGGACCATGTGAGTCCAAGCTGTGTCAGCTGAAACTGAGGATTGGAAGAAAGATATTAAGCAGGTTTGCAACCTTAAAGTACCCTGGCTGTGTGCATAGATATAAAATAAAAAGTTCTTGTCAGTGGTTTATTTGGATTCTGCTTATATTTTTTGCTGAGTATTTAGCACTTCATCTAGATTTTACTGGTTTTTCCTCTCTTCATCATTCTCCATTAGTGAAGTCCCTTCCTGAAATGTTTCTTGTTGCTCTTCTTTTAAAAGCACTTTGAATTGAAGTTGTTTTCTCTTTTCCCTTTTGCCAGCCATGGCTATGTTCCCCCTATCTGACTGGAGGAAACCTTTGCTTCCTACCCAAGCCGACCCTGGGTAACCCTGCTGCAGCTGCTCACATGAAAAGCCTGGGATTCTCAGTGCAAGCTGAAAGGCACATGCAGGAAAACTATTTTTTTTAACCAACTAACAAAAACCCACTGGGGAACTGGAAGATTTCCCATTGGTTTAATTATGGAGGTCTAATGAATTACAAAAGTTAAAGAGGAGGAAGAGTTCTTTAAATGAATCTCAACTGTTTTGTTTTTTGTTTTTGGGGTTTTTTTGATTGAGGGGTTTCTGTAGCCTAAGCTAGTAGGAGAAGAGGGGACTCTCTCCAGTGAGAAATGTAGAAAGGCCTGTCAATGTGTATTACTCTATTAAGCTTCAACCAAAATCAATCAGAAGTACCCAGGGGGTAAGGTTTTGTGGGGAACAGAGCCTCAGTTAAATGACCTCCATTACTTTATTTAAAATGTTTGTAAGTGCAGTGTATGAGAAGTTGATATAGGTAGTGGAGTAGAAGGTACAGGCAGGGAATGAAATACCAATATAATTTATTATAATACATGTATTTAGGAAACTGTTTCCAAGACTGTTTTCCTCATCCACAAAGTTAGGGAATATTTGCTTTGCCCTCTCTTCCATAGTAACCTATGAAACTATAGTTTCCCACCTCTACCCTGTACCTCTACAACTTTTTGTACTTAGGGCTGTACTGGAAATTTGGTCTCTGGTCCTTTGGTCAGAGTAGTTAATTTGTGTTTTAAACAGGAATAAGATTAGGGTGGGGGTGGTTGGGGACTTTCAGGAGAGGCTGGAGGATAGCCCAGTGCATTTCTGGTACCTTCTAAGGAAAACCAATATAGAACTAAAGCCAACATGGGAAATCCTGTCATGTCATGAGTGACTCTTGGGATATTAAATCCTATTAACTACCCCCAAAATAAGCATGAACTAAAAGCCCCAGCCCCCTTGCAGAATCCAACAAGGTGGTCAGGTATGGGCTGGAAACTGGGGAAGGTTGTCTAATAGTAGCCAAGTGTTTCTGCTCCCCTGGGAGCTCAGCATGACTCTTATCTCTGCTTCTTACTCCCCTATGCTCCTGGTACACACAAACATAGACTTATAGGCTGTGCTGCCTCTTCCTCTCCACATGCAAAGAGTATCAAGCCAAACATACCAGCAAAACAAGATTGATCAGATGAAATACAAATGGTTTTTTTATTTTGTACTTCTTATTGTAGCTGCTGCCTATGGATGGGAGGATTCTCATGTCCCAGTATCCAGTGACCTACTTAGAGAATTGGAATAGCTTATGGTTGCAGTTCATTAGAGAAAGGGATTTTAATATCTAGAGGAACATGATGGCTAATACAATGTAATTTATATAATAGCAGTCATATATACATCAGTCTTGTCTGTACACTGGTGTCTCCATGAATGTCTTTAGTATGTCCTACCCTCTCAACAGCACTTAGCATTTATCCAATGTCTGCTTTTTCAGGAGATACAGGACCATTTATGCATTTATATACCTTTTTCAGGACAGAGCCAGCAGCCTTTGATGTTAAGTGTATGATGCCTATGGAGAAAGCTTGTCTCTAATTGAGTAAGTTTAGTAAAAAGAGCTGCAGTTCAAGTGGCTGCACTTAAAACATGACATTTGTCCTTGATGATTTCATGATAACTGTGATATCTATAGCAGTTCCTGTCAAGAGCATTGAATATGGCTAGATGATATGACAGTAAAATTAATTAAAGGCAAACTGCAGAGTTTTCAGAGGGGCTGACTACATATATTGTGTTTCTGGCAGAGCTTGGCAGAAACCCTGAAGGTTTGCCTGGCCATGCAGCTAATGCCTGCTTTTGCTGAAAGCATGTTAGATCCAAATTTTCTTCTGTTTTTGCTTTGCTTCGTTGCTAGCAACAATTTCAGCAGTGTTGAAAGAGAAAGTGCTTAGAGAGGAGTTTCTTACAACAAAGCCAAGTAATCCCTCTTGGGCTTTGACTGTCCTGAGTTTAGCCCTGGTGCCACTGTCCACATTTCACCCTTGGTGAGACTGTTCTGGTGCAAATACTTGAGAGTGTTATTTTTGGCAAATTTGTTGCATTTTTATTCAAAATAAATCAAGCAAGTGCCTCTGCTACACATCAGAATAGCCTTGTTTTTGATCTTGGCCATAGCTGAGAAGTGCAAGGGGGAAGAAAACAGAGAATCGATGAGAATGGTGTGTGTGTGTTTTTCTTGCATGTATTATTTGATATTATTCATCTCTCTGGTATGAAGGAATGTTGCTTTAGGCTGCAGCAGATTTCTGTTTTCCAGGCAGTACCTTGAGTATGCCAACACCTGCTTTTATTTCAGATAATTTCTGCTGCACTGTTCCCGCCTTCCTTCCCCCTCCTTCAGAGGAGGCGAAGGTCGGGCAGAATCGCCCTTCCCCTTCACTTGGACTAAAATCTCTCAGCCTGTTAGTTCACAGGGACTCTTTCCAAATCCTTAAAAGGGTTATTGGCAGAGCCTGAGCTGGTGCAAATCAGCCCAGCACCGTTGCTTCTCGGTGGCCCTCTGCCAGGCTCCATGAGCTGGAGGGCTGGCCAGGCAGCCCAAGTGCTTTCTTATACCTCATTTCACCTTGCTCTTGTGTCTGAAAAAGGGTTTAATTTGCAAAGAGAAGATGCATGGAAGAGGGGACCTGAGGATGAGCCTGTTCAATGCTGTGTGTGACTCAGTGCCTTTTCCTACAGAGGTGTTGCCGCAGCTGGAATTAAGCAAGGCAGCAGCAAGGAACAGCAACTGAACTACCAGGCTTCTGGCTCTTTCACCATATGTAGGGGGATCAAGCATTTTGATGCTGATTTGTTCTAGTCCTGTTAGATGCATTAAAAAGGAAAAAAAAAAAGAAAAAAAAAAAAAAAAAAAAAGTTAACAAAAACCCCTAAATTTAGATACACTGAGGGGAAGATTTTTACTCATGTCCAAATTAAGTTAAGGGTATCTTCTGCCTGGCTGTCCCAGTCCTGGGGTGGCAGAGGTGGTGAGCAATGCATTTCCAGCCCTTTTGGCTGGCTTGGTCCATTACTTGGAAGCTATCAGTCATCAGGCTACAGCCAGGCATCAGCCAGCCCAGCTGGCTCCACTGCAAGGCAGGCTCGCAGGGAGGAAGGGCAAAGACCAGCAGGGTTTAGTATAATAAACTATCCCAGAGAAGCCTTTCAGAGTATGATGAGTGAGAGCCCATTGTGGCTGTCTTTCCCACAGGAAAAGAGAAGGGAGGATACTAACCACCTTCGAGGAATGTGTTTAATAGATTGCAGGAGCCCATGTTGCTGACAACTGCAATTGCAGTTCTGTAATCAATACAGTCCCAGAAGTTTGAAGTCGCTTGACAAATTGCTTGTGAATGAAAAATCTCTCCTAAATAAAGTGATACATTTTCAAGCAAACACTGGGCTTAGGAAGAAAAATTGCAGTGAACAAAATTCCCCAGTGCTGCTTTGATAGTCTCATCCTGTTCCCAGCAAATTACAACCTGGCTGACGTTGTGAAAGCTGTGAATGAAAGTCTTGCTGTTCTCTGCTCTCATCTTAACAGAAGAAGGGTTTGGAGCTGTAGGTGCTGTGAGGCTCTGCAAGTGTCCAGTGCCTGCTGCATAGATGTCAAAAGCAGTCTGGAAGGTCCAGATTAATATTAAATTCTGCACTATTCCTAAACAAAAGTGAACCAAGCACAGGTGAGAGAGATTTTTTAGTTGCTACAGCTTTGAGAAATGGATCAATATCTCATTCTTCTGGATTTTCTTGGAACTTGGTAATTTTGCACCACAGAATAATTTTGCTCCCAATCTTCTATTGCCATTTACATTTATGGACCTCCTAGTATTATTCACTCCCAGGCTGTTTGGAGAAAACCTCTGTGAAACTGAGAGTCACAGTGTAATGTGTTTTCACTTTATCCCATCTCTTCAAGTTGACTTCAAGCAGCAGCAGAACAGCTGAAGAAAGAACTCATAACTGTTTCCTGTACCTGGAGAGCGCCCTCCCTCTTTCCCCTTTACCTATATATATATATGTATACATATATATTTGAAATGGGTGGGGAAATAGAAATGGGTGGGGAGAAAAATCATGGTGACACCAAATGAACTCTCATAATGGACATAGAGTTTCTGTGCCACTTAGCATAAATACAGTGGAAATAGAGATTTTCTGGCCCTTTAAGTTCAGCCATACTGCATGGTTGGGAATTCCCACAAGGTGCAGGGATTGTTTTGGGGGGGCAGTCAAAGTATATGGAGTTGTGAGCACCCCTGATGCCACAGAAAGAGCTCCTGAGGAAAACAAAACTCATTGGCCATGCAGTGTGGTACTTAAGTCAACATGACCTAGGTTTTGGAGACCAGTAGTACTTCAAACATGGCCAGGCAGGCTAGGAGGCTTAAATCTGGGCTTGAATTTTAGCCTCACCTCATTTTACAGTTGAGTAGAACTAGAGTATCATTCTTTGAACCAAATATCAAAATCTTTAGCCAAGGAATAAATGCTAACTTGAGGACCTTCCCATGAAGAGTAAAAGCTGAATGGGAACTGCTTTTTCTTATTCCAGGTTTTACATTGGCATAATGTACAAGAAGACTTTATAGTCACTTTGAATATATGGCTGGGGAGATATGGATCAAGTAGAGATGCATATTTTAAAATCATAACCTTTTGTCCTGAAGCACAAACTAGAATTCAGTGTGTTTGGGTACAAAAGCTTTAAATGGGAAAAAGTACTTATAATCTAGTTTTCACATGAGGACAGCTTTTGGCCTT
Organism: Oenanthe melanoleuca; assembly: GCF_029582105.1. Taxonomy (NCBI): domain Eukaryota; kingdom Metazoa; phylum Chordata; class Aves; order Passeriformes; family Muscicapidae; genus Oenanthe; species Oenanthe melanoleuca. The sequence continues at coordinate 97,866,358 of NC_079335.1, read as the reverse complement.
TATATTGATGGGAGGAATTTTTTGTTATGAGCACCATTTCAAGGCTGCTGACTGATATTCAAATGGCATCCAGAGCCCATGCAGGTGCTTGCTGTGCTGCCAGTGTGTTTAATCATAAATGTATGTAGCATCCCACCTGCATCACCAGAAACCCATCTGTAAGAGAGGGGTTATTTTAAATATCCATTCTGATCTCCAGCAGTAAATGCTCAGCAGCTCATCAGTCATGGTGTCGCAAACATGAAAAGTTACATTAGTAAAAAACCTATAGTGAGTTAACTCAAAATTTTTTCTTTTGTGGATTTTGGAAATTGTTTCTTCACCCAAAAAATCCTCCAAAGCTTTTTACATGAAAGATTTAAGTGATAGCTACTTCATTTCTCCACCTAAAACTGCTTCCAGGCATGGTAATACCAGTTCATTTGTGTAAGTCTTTATTCTGACTGGGGTTTCTCCAACACGGTGCCTTTCCCCAGGTATTTCCAGACAATTCCATAACACATGTGATGGCCACGCAGTGCTGAACTAGCATTTGATGTAGGTTGTGCACCCTGCCAAAGAATCCTTAAAAAAATAAATTCTGAAAATTTTGTGTGGTTGGCTTTCTTCTAAGAGCAAGTAGATTTTTAAAAATATTTTCATAAGTCAAAATGTAGAAGGTTGAAGACATTAGAAGTTATTTTAAATGTCTGTGCTAGCACACAGGCTAACACTACTCCAGAATCAGACCAGCTTGAAAGAAATGACGGGCAAAGCAGCCATTGGGAACTATAATGGAGGAGAAAGTTACAATGTGCATTTCATTTGACAAAATCTTTTCCTGGTGTTACCCACTAAGAGCATCCTCATTCTTCACTTGCCCTTACCTTGTGCTGATAAATGCCACCCCCTCACTTGTACCTGCCATGCTGTGCAACATTGGAGAATTTAAAAATAGCCTGGCAATTAAAATGGTTTAGGTTGGGTTGGGTTTTTTTCCTTCTTTTGGAGCCAGACCTGTTAATCCGGTTCACAGAATGCGGCTGCTGAAACAGTTGTGCTGGCGCAATGGAGGGGGTGGCAGACAGACAGACAGACAGACAGGCGGCGTGGCAGGGACAGGAAGGGATGGAGGAGCAGCAGCAGAGGGCCAGAATGTATGGCTGGTGAAGAATCCTCCCGAAAAGCCGCAAACAGCCTTAGCACATCCTCATTTTCTGCCTCTGCTCCTTCGACCTCTTTATGAAGACCCTCACCATCCCTTCTGGGCTGCACATCCCAGCATTTGTCTCTTTCTAGGCTTGATGAAGGCTGAGATTAGGTAGGGGTTGATCCCTTTTCAAATGCCCCCCAGGCAACTTACCTACAGAGTATCTAGGGAGAGCTATTCACAGGAACCACCATACCTATTTTCATACAAATTAGCCACCAGCCTGGAACTTGTGATGAATCTCAAGCAGACTTCTCTTTGTCCTGTTGGGATGGATTTGAAAAGAAAATTTATGGGTTTTGAAGTTAGTGCAGTGAATTAGCAGCTGCCTGTCCAGTTTCTGCTGCATAATGTTGTCGTGTTGCAACAGGCTTGTCCTGGAGTCGAGAGGCGCCGGTATGCAACCAGGTTTCCACGATGCACAAATCCTTCCCAAGCACTTTTTCATCTGGAAGTGCATCTATGGTGATGAGTGAAAACCTTTCTCCCCTCCCTTCCCGAGCACCCTCCTTTTGTGGCTTGAATGCTCCCTAAGCATGTTGAATTAGCACTGAATTTCTGGTATGCAAGCAGAAAGTTCTGAACAAAACACAGCCCTACTGTAGGTAGCCTCTGCTCACTTTGTTGCCTATGTTGATGGAGTGTGGGAAAACAGATGGACTGAGCTTTACCAAATGCAATTTGAAAAGCATGTAAGCATGTAGGAACGAGTGGCATAGGCAGCTATTAATACTTTAAACCCTGAAGTTGTAGTTAAATAAGACAACTTTTCTTTTTAAACAAATGCCAAGGGTTTTTTTTTCATAATACCACTAATTGTTAGAACACACTTGAAAGGTGTTTAACTCGCTCCAGCCGCTTCATAATGGCACCTTTCCTACTACAAAAACTGGAGGGAATGAGGCAGACTTGCCCACACAAGCTCTTCTTAATTTACTAGTCTGTAGTTTGGTTTTTTTTTTTTTGCTTCATGATCTCACCAGTCTTTCACATGGCTCGCAGTCTGTGCGCTCTGTTGCAGTCATGCAGTGCCAGTGCGCTGGCAGGGGTTTGCAGGGCTCTCTGGCAATTTGTTAACTTTCTGTAGCTGAGCCTGTTTAACGAGATGAAATGAGATTTCTGCCCCACAGTCGCCTCCCTGTGCTACCGCAGCCCTCACAGGCGGCTGATGAGGTTTTTAGGTCAGCTGGTTATTTCACAAATGCTCAGCTGTGGAGGAGAAGAGCTGTGTCTCTGCAGCAAAGCTGGCCATCTCTGTAATAAAGGATTAATAACACTTGCCAGCTATGATCAATCAGTGCTTTGCAAATATTAGCAAATCCAATTTTGATTCAACTCTTTGGTGCCTGGCTCTGCAAAGATAGAGAGAAAGGGAATTACTTTACCCAGCACTGTGCAGCAGGTGCCTGATGGGGCCCAGTCTGGTGCACAGAGGTAATGTTTCCTCATCTAGATCATCAACTGCAGCATTTTAGCTACTTTTCTCCTAGGGTTGCTTAGAAAGAGGTGTTTCTTAGCTGTGAGAACAGTGAGACCTGTAAGAACATTGGCACAAGATGAAAGTGGTGTTTGATGAGATTAAAGTGTTTGGCATGAAAAAAAGCAATGCTTTGAGCTGGGCTGGAGATAGGCACAGGCTTGGACAGAGAAGAGGAAAGGACAAGGGTCCTCAAATGGCTGGAGGTAACCATGCTCTGGCAAGCTAAATGAAAAGTAGAATCCTGCTTTTTATATTGTGCAACATAATTCCATTGCAGAATTGGAAATGCTGGATGAGGCTTTTCCATGTTTTAGACTTCAAGTGTGCTGTTTAACATTCTGGTTGACACTGAGTGGCTTCAGTGGGAAAGCATTTACAGTGATGAAATAAATAAACCCTGTAATCTTTAACTACCAAGACCAGAGTCCTCATGGGCAAGTGGTGATAAAACAGGGGAAGAGCATAAGAACTGATGTCTGATGAACAACAGGTGAGGCCTTCAAGACAGCTGGCATTCAAAATGCCACATTGCCATTGGAATGAATGAGCAGTTGGTAGATGTATAAACCATGTCTTTGCCCAGGCTGTTGGTCTCATGTTCTTATAGCTGAAAAACTCTTTATGTTCAATGTAGTTTGAGAAAGAAGTCTTCTGTTTTGGGAAGGACAGAGTAGTTTAGTACCATGAAATCTACCTGAATGTTTGAGGCTGTTGGGAGACCACTGTGCCCCAGAGCTGCCTTCTTGTTGTAGAGAAGAAACAGGCTGAGGTTTCCCGTGGTACTGACAGTAATGCAAACTATGAGGGGTTTTTGACATGGGCAGACATCAGAAGAAAGGCAGTCCTGCAAATTGTTCTTACCTTGCTATTTTATCAGGCATCCTTATCTTTTGCCCTCAATAATCTCGAAAATGTGGTTTATTCAGCTTTACACGGTATGAACTGTTTCCCAGGGGATTCTGGGCACTTATGCCTCTCATTGAAATTTTCAGATATATTAGTGTAGATATATTATTTGTTGACAAATGACTGCACCTGCTTTTCTTGTTGTTTATTGGAGTTTTGTTTGGATTTTTTAAATGTTTCCTAGAGGCAGATGTGCAGGGCACAATTAAGGGAAAAGCTTTTCTTAGCAGCTATCTCAGCTTGATGCTAAGAAGCAGGAACATTTCAGACTTGTGCTCCCAGTTTATAGCCATTACTCTGCTCTCCCGGGAAGCCTTAGTACAGAGTGAATGAAAGGACTACAGTGGCCTTCTGCAGCTCTTCCCCTTCTGGTTTCATATTCAGAAACTCATTTCACATTTTACATTTCTGTTCTGTTTCTTAGATTTCCATTTTCGTCATTCTGGTAATAGTTTCACTTGGTAAAAATCCGGGATTGGGATTCAGCTTCATTTAGCAGAATTATCCAGATAAAGCAACAACGAGCCCTGTGAAATTGGATACCTTGCCATTGCTTCTGGGGACTGAGGACAGGAAAGGAAATGTGCTGATCAGACAGCTTTATGCAAGAAACTAGAATCAAACTAAAGTTCTGTCTTTCATTCATTTATTTTTGGTCAAGTTCCTTAGTTACCCAGACTAATAGGACTCAATGGAGTACATTCTTTTCATTTAAATATGAATAAAGGTAAATGCATTCAACCAGAAAAAAGTATTGTTAGCCAGTTAAACAACCTGGTTTTGTACTTTTCTCCCTTTCAAACTTACTTAACTTTAACGGTGTATTGCCAAGAGTACTCTGTGCACTTATAAGAAATTTCATTCATATGAATGCAAAGCTGCATGAAACCTTTGCACTTACTGGTGAGCTGCTCCCTTCACACTGGAGTGAGTGTCCCTTGCTTGGGGATGTGTAATAAAAATACAACATGTAAAGTCTCTGTTTTCTTTTATTTGTCTTGCATTGAAATGCTTGCATCGAGGACTTAAGAGTTTTGCTGCAAATAATGTCTCTTTGTGAGGCCATTTTTTTTCCAAATTTGCTTATGCCTTCTCTTTGTGGTGATACTTTCAGTTCAAAGCCCCTACTTCAGTTGTGGTGGGAATGTTCCTTCCAGGCTTGAATAAATGGACTGCATGATCAAGGTAGCCCTTTCTGAGAATCACTTACCATGTGATAACACACCAGCCCTTGCACTGCACTCAGCCATGGCAAGTGGTTTCACCTTTAAGGACAATTTTCAACAAGCGCTTCTTCAGAGAAGACAGGAACTTGATAATGGCACAGGAAAAAGCAAAAGTTAGCACTTGCACAGATTTAATATTTAATTGCAATTTCTCAGCCAAGACAGTGACAACTGATTTCTAGTATGTTTACTGGTCTGGACCCATCATTTCCAGGAGAGTTTCTTTCTCAGAGCAGCCCTGAAGAGCTCAGAGTCTACAGGAAGGGTTCAATAGCAGCACAGGCTAGTGCTTATCAGTATGCTGCTGCAGTCCCTGGGTGAGGCTTTGCCAGTGCACACAGGAGTAGGTTGAACAATTCTGAGAGGACTTTCCCTGCCAGCTCTTCAGGGAGGAACCTCATCATAGGACAAAGACTAAAGCCAACAGACTTGTTGGCTTGAGACTGTCCACCCTCACAGGGATGGGTCTCACAACCTCCTGGGACCCCATGGATGTGTTTGCAGGGTCTGGTATCGCCTGTACCTCTGAGGTGGAGCAGGAGGAGCCATGTAACAACTGTTGGAACAGTTTAACACACAAAGCCTGCTAGCCAAGCACTAGATGCTAACTGGTGTCCTGCAGCTCACACAAGTACTCCTGGCTCCTCTGTTTTACCCCCACCACACGTCTGTGACATAAAAGCCCACTGCTTCATCATTGATATCTGCAAGGTCTTCCCAAGCCACAGCCCACACTGAGGCTTGATTCAAACCTACAGGATACAGTGTCAGGGCTGCTCAATATCAAGTCGAGGCTTCCTTCCTTTCTTTCCTCACCTATTCTGTGTGTAATGGCTTTGTTTTCTCTGGAGAGGTTTATTTTCCCCAGTGGAACACCCCATCAAGGTCAGTCATTAGGGCTTGGAGGAGTGTGTCAGACCTTGAGTCATATCCTATGCCATCCTTCTCTCTTGTTCAGTTTCTCATTTTAGGAGTTTTTGGAGTGGCTTTCTCTTTGTTCAGGCTTCAAAGATATCTCTCTTTTCATACGTGATCCCTGTTGTTTGTTTAATGACAGTCTTTCTGGGAACAAAAAAGTTAAACAGCAACTAACCAGAAAAAAATTGTTTATGATTACAAGGGCTCCTGAATTGACTCTTCAGTGTTCCTAGGATGCTGAAACTGGAGGAAAAAAACTTAGTCTTTAAGTCACTTAAAACATCACTTTTTCCAGTCCTGCAAAATGACTTTTCTACCCCTTAACATTTTGGATGAGCTCACAGCTGGTAAATGCTTTATGTTGGCGGCTTACTAAAATACAAATGCAGAATTTGCTTTCACTCAAATTTGCTTCTTCTTTTTCCTCCTCTCAGTATTTCCATTTTCCAGGGGCAGTTATTACATGGAACAATTTGTGAGAATATCAAAAAGGAGTTGGGAAAAATTATATTGCAATTATTTGCAGCAGAAATCCATTTAAGCATTTTTTGCCTCTTATTTGCCACCAGCTCCATTTTACACTTACAGAAAAGTGTCCTTTCCTCCCTTACCTCTCTTTGTCCTTCCCAGTGCCTTTATGTGGCCTCCTGGATCTGGTGCTTCTTTCTGGTTTTTAAATATATTCCTACTTGGGTGAGAAGCAGCATATTAAGGCCACTAGACCAAACATGGGGCATTTATGGGTTTGGCCTTTTCTTTTTTTTTTTTTTGACTTTTTTGCACTGTGTGTCCTGTCCCATTATCTCCAGTTGCAGAGCAGTACTTTTCAGTTTGACATTCTCATTCGGTGGCTGTCCCCAGTCATCCCAGGGGCCAACCTGGTGCTGCTCAAAATAGGAGCAGGTGAGAGGAGTCCTGCACAGATCCACTCTTCCTCCACCACAGAGACCATATCCCATGGGGACTTTATATTGAATGTTGCAAAAATAAAGGCTTTAAAGTGGTTAAGTGGGGAAGGAATGGGAAATGCCTGTGAAGGCAGTGCATAGCAGTAGGGAGCTAAGGAAGAAGTGAAAACTGCTGTATAGGTGGAGTGGTTTAAACAAGAGCAGGAGCACAACAAAGAATGTGTAAATAAGTGGAAAATTCAGGTGTTGTCTGAGGGCATAGCAAAGCATGCTGATACAAAGCTGCTGTTGGGTACAGAGGTCGGTGAGGTGTTAGGGGAGGTGTGTGTCATCCCCTGGGAGGCAGTGCACTGAGATGGTCTCAGCTGCCACATTTTTGTGGCAATGTTTCTGTGGGTGCAGCAAGATAAGCAACCAGAGCAGGAGCTCACAGCAGATGGGGGGAGTGCCTGATGGACCAGGAGGAGGTGGAGAGGCATGGAGAAGTTTGTGACAGTTTTGGAGAGGAAAATCAGCTGTAAGTCCTGGTCACATCATCTTCTAAATGTGGTGTTGAGCAATCTATTTCTCACTGCTTTCACCTTCAAAGAGATCAGTGAACATAAACAGCACAAGTTGCTGTTTTTGTGAAGTCTGGAGCATCTGGTTTGAGCCTGAAAGATTGTAATTGTATATGACTGGTGTAGATGCTTCCCTAATGAGTGTAACAGCTTCAGCACACCAACAGTATCATACATGCAAGCAAGAAAGTTAAGAACAGGGAACATCCTTGACTGAAGTGACCAAAGTGAGTTAACTTTTCCAAGCTGAGAAGGAGTGAGATGTCAATGCAGAGGCGCTGTCAGGGAGCTGCAGCTGCCAGGCTGGCTGCTGGCAGGGCTGTGGGATGCCTTGCCTTGCAGCCCCGGGGGCTGCAGCCCGTGCCTTGCATTAAACATGTGCGGCTACGTCCTGCAATGCAGAACTGAATAGGGTGCTTCTGCACAGAAACAGGGTCTTCGTGGCTTTGGCTGGGTATACAGCATGGTTTTCAAGAAGAACAAGGACAAGTAAGAAACAAATCCAAATTAAAACTAATGGAAAGAGAGAGAAAAAAAAAAAGGAAGGAAGGAAGGAAACAACCAGAGTTTTTAGTTGACATACTGAGCACTCATCCTTGTGTTTTGTTTCCTTCAGGCAGGAACAAGAGCTGTCTCTGTGTTTTTTCTAGGCCATTCAGGAAGTGTTACAGAGCAATAATAGCCCAGTTATCTAATAGTCAAAGTTTATTTAGGCTTTCACTGCTTCCCCTGCCCACTTGAGCCCTCCCCCTCACCCCCCCAACTCCTCCCCCCCCATGAATTTTGCTGGGCTGCTCCAGACTGAGTTGAACTTGATGGCCAAATGGGGGAGGGAAGCTGTGCCTGCATGTCATTTCCATTACACTCACGCATATTTTCATCTGGAAACTTTTTTTTTTTTTCCCCTAGTCAACAATAACAACGGGGGAGGGAAAAAAACCTATGGCAGTAAAACATCCTGTTTATCTTCTTGTCAGTGCTTTGGGGACTCACCTTCATAAGACCCCCAAAGCATTACATGCCAGCACTGATCAGCTGGTACAGCACTGATTGAAAAAGAAGTCTTCACTGCTAGGGCTGCCCAGAAGTTATAGATATTAAATGCTTCTTGTACTTTTGTATATTTCATGAACAGGAGAATCAGATAAGAGCATTCCTTTATTAATCATTGCAAAACCCCTTATCTTTTCCTTCCTTTCCTCTGCTTTGAAGCATGCTGGAAATATTGTGATAAATTTAGATTAGGCAGTGGATGATAAACCCCAAAGGGCCTTTTAGTTGATGTGTTTGCTTAGAAGTTGTCATTCAAATTTCTGATGCTCAGAAGGAGTAGTATGTTGGGAAAATAGCTGGTGTGAACTGTACCATACAGTGATGCATGCAGTGACACTGCAGTGAGAGGAAAAAGCAAACAATCAGTTATTTTGGCAACTTCTCTTCTGACTCTGCTTACTGAACTGACAGGAGACACATGGATCTGAGACAGCAGAGACTGGGTCAGAAGTAATTCCAAGCTGGTCAGCCCCAGCCCTTCCTTTTTCCGAGGCTGTTGAGTGCAGTATCATATCCAGCACTGAGAAGACCCTCAGTTGTTTGAAGCGTGGTCCTAATATGCCAAAGTTGGGGTTCAACCCCTGTGTGGGCCAGACCATTCACTTAGTAGTTGGACTGGATGATCCTTGTGGGTCCCATCCGGCCAGGATGCTCTGTGATTCTCTGTTTCTTTATCAGCAGTGAGACGTAGAATCTGACATGCCTAATCTGATTTTGATCTTTTTATGACCATCATTTTTTCAAAATCTTAATACAATGAGAATTTAGGCCTTGGCCAGCAGATGATGCTCAGCTGCCAGTGGTCAGCTCTCAGACCAAGGGTTATTCCCTTGTTTTGAGGAAGTGAGCTTCTAAAACACATGCATGGTTAATCACATCAAACGCAGAAAATTTCTGTGCAATTTCTAAGTGAATTGTGAGGTCCTTTTAACTTCAAAAAGAAAATCCAAGGGTTATTTTGTTAAGGTAATGCTACATTATAGAGCAAATTATAGTACAGTGGGACACTTATGAGCATGTGACATTTACAGTAAAGTCAAGTAAGTGTGTTATAGCATGAGTTACCCCTATTATTACCACATCATTTGGCATTTGCAAGAAATGTTCCCTTATGTGACATACGTGAAAGAAAAGATCCAGTCCACTCCTTTATGCTAAATCTGAGTCTTTGCAGAGCTGCAGTTTCAACTCCCCTTCTGAAATGCTGAAGTTTATTGCTGTATTTGGTTTATCCTGTGAAAGGACTATTCAGCAAGTAAAATATTATTTTCTTTCTCCTTTTGTAGGGCCACTGAACTGTTTGAAAGTTTATATTGCATTTCTGAGCTCTCAAAAATCAAAACAAAAAAAAAAGACATGGGATTGTAGCATTTGTTTTGCAATGTTTCTAATGCAAGCAGTAACCATAATCACCCTGTGACATTACCCCAGCCAAAGAACTAGCTGTGTACTAAAAAAATCCAATATGCACAGATTTATCCTTTATATGTTTGTTCTTCCACAGTTTAGGTTTAATATTATTGGGGTCAAGATAATCAGCTGCAAAGTTTCACCAAGGGTTTTTCTCCTGGTTTACTGTGTCCTGACACCAAAGTGGGACTGCTGTGTCTGGTGGGGATCTCATGGTGGACGTGCTCCCAGCTAGGGGCAGTGCTGGTGCAAGGCTGCTGGAGGGCTTCTAGTGATGGCCAGCTGTGCTGCCAGCCACCAGCCTGCTTGTGCACATGCACTCTGCTGGCTTCCACTGATGGCTGCTGGGTTTAGCCTCATCCCAGTGGTGCTGGCTGGCCTGGTGTGTCTGTACTGGCAGGACGCTGTGGGCTGTTCCCAGCTTGCCCTGGCTGGGCTTGGAGCATGAATGCATATCCTCTCTAGAGGTAGATGCATGTCTGTGATCCAGACTGTGTTGATAATGCATTTTCCATGCTCCAAGCACACGGCTCCCTAGGGATCTCAAGCCCTTTGAGAACTCGTGCATCTGCGGTTGATAGCTGCGAGCAGAAGTGACATTTCATGTGACTGCCCCACCTGCACTCTGCCCACTTGATTCCAGGTGGGACCTGCAGCTCATTTTCCTGACCCCCAAGCCACCGCCACCAGCTGCCCTCAGTTGTTGGTGCAGCCACCTCCCTGGGGTTCTCTCTGCTCTTGCTCCCAGGGCTGCAGTGTACACTGTGCTGCTGCTAGTTCCTGCCCCATTCCAGCAGCAACCTGGGGGCTTGAGAGAGGGATATTGTAGTCAGTGCAAGGGAAGATGGAAAATCTCCTTCTCTCCTTAATCTACTGTTTAGCATATATCAATGGGTTATTATTTATATTATAGGGTCTTATTTATTTATAGAAAAGCTGCTTCAGACGTTTGCCAGTTTAGCCTAATTATCCCCTTCTGTGGGTGCAGTAGTGGGTCTTTAATGTGCTAATGGGAGAGCATGAGAGCTATTGCATGCTGGGAATTGTGAAGCAGATCTGGAAATTATGAGGCACAGTGATTGGGGGGATGTGAATCCTTAGCATGTCTTTGGGATAACCTGTGGCTGGTTGGCATTCAGATATAAATCCAGCCAATCTGTAGGTGAGCCACTAGAAAAACTGCTGTGTATGACACAAATCACAGGACCTGGTTTTTGTCAGGAATTTTATAATAGGTAGGGAAAGATTGTAAGTCATCCATGTTAGGGCAAATGTGCAGGAAAAAATAATTATATGATCTTTGAACCTCAGATTTACCTTCATGTTGTACCACAGGTTTGTGTTGTTCAAAACTGGGTGCAGGGTGAGCAGCTGGACATTTTGGCCTTTGCAATTGCATGAGTGCACACATGCACCAGCTCTTGGTGTACATGTCCTCTGTGTCAACCACATAAGTCTGCAAAACTCTGCTTAACAAATAACACTTCTTTCTTGTGCTTTGTTTTTTTAAGCTTAGAACACCCAAATAAAACTATTGACTGCTACTGCAGTTCAACAGGAATTAGGTTCATATTTCCTTAAAAAGTTTTGAAGGGGCCTTATGGGAGACAGACAAACAAAGGGTGAATGTGTGTTGCAAGTGAGCTGGAGTGTGCTTATGGCCAGGAAGAAGCTTGTACTGCATCATGTGGGGATCTTCTGAGCTGTGAGTGTGAAGGAGGAGAGGGGCTGGGCAGCATCACTCCCAGGGTGGCCTGCCTGTCCCTCCCCTCGTTGCTGTGCCCAAAACCCAAGTGAGTTGCTGAGAGAAAACTTCATACATCTTAAGACAGTTTTAATGGTCCTAAAAAAAAATACGTGTAAACCATCTGTTAATTCAGCTCTTAGTCTAAGTGCTTTGGAGGCTAGGATGAATGTGAGGGCATGCAAAAAAAGCCTGCTTGGATTTGCTGGATGTGAAAAACAGGGTCCTTGAACCTCTTCTTTCTCCTTTAGCTCCAAAACCATCTGAAGCACCAGTATAGAACTGCTGCAATCACAATTGCCAGTATGTTACTGTTAGAGCTGGTCTTGGCTTTTCCTAAGTTATCCAGTTGCTGTAGTGAATACTCTTGTGTTCACAAGTCATGCCTTAGGACTCTTAATAGGTGCCTCCTATGTGTACCCAAGTACAATAATAAGGTGAGAGGCATATTTTGGCAATCAAATGCAAACCCTGTCATTTATTATGTTTCTCAAGTTAATGAGAGAACATGCTGTCCACAGTGCTCTGCAGAGATGCAGCACACTGAACAGCTTTCCACACTGCAAGAGAAAAACATAATTCCTGAGGCTGAGTCCCAGGAGGTAATGTCTGGTGATAATATTAATTCTCTGGAACTTCTCTTTTTGTGCAGATGGCAGTTGCCATCGATGGAAAAAATGTATTGGTATGGTATCAAACTGCACACCCACTTAGGACATAGCTCATCCCATGGATTACACAAGAATATTGTTAAGTTTCAGATGTCTCCTGGAAATGGCAGGCTTTAGGCTTCAGGGAAGGCTTGGAATAATTTTGCTAAACCAGATGCAATGACGAAATTATATGAAATTCACATGTTCTTTTCACTGTGGTCAAGTTATTTTAATGACAGCAGTCTCCCAAGCGTGAATTCTCAGCTCATTGTTTAGAAAACTTAATTAAATTTTTGAAATTAATAAAGGTTTCCAATTTAAGTAGCACTGAACTGCATGCAAGAAGTTCTATTGCCAGGTAAAAACCCTGTGATGCAACCAGTTCAGTGCCTTCCACTGTATCAAACTGCTAAAGAAAGACATCCAGCACAATATTGACAAGGTGTGTTAGATATAATATGTGCTGCTGCTCTTTGAGTGCTTGTCTGGTGCTTTTGTTTCATAGCCAATGTGAGAGCATTGAAAAATGATTAGTTTTGTTTATCTGTTCAGAGCATTTACAGGTCCCCTAAAAATAAAATTGTCATCAGATAGAAAGTCTGCATTATCTATTGTTTACCTTATACAAATAAACCCACTTTATTTACAGGGTGGTTTGGAAGACATTCACCACCAGAGAACCCCTCTTAATGAACTGGGTGTCATTCCACTTGCCAGACAAGTGTTTTATTTTCATTTCATGGTCGTTGGAACATCTTCTTACAGCAGTTACTTCTAAGCCACAGTCCAAGGATCCAAGACTTGTGAAATACAGAGCAGAAAATGGTCCTGTGCTGATGGGAATTTAATTGTTGAGTCTAATCTTGTCCTTGGTTTAAGGCAACAGGAGATAAACCTGCAAAGTAAGGGCACAAATGGACACTTTAAAGATTCTTAGGTGATAAACACTCTTTACTTTCTTCAATTTCAAAAGGAGCTCTAAGGCCAGAGCTTACAAACATTATCATCTATACTCCATTTAACTTACTTACTTATGTGCAGGGGACTATTTAAACTTCCAAGTCAAGTGAATTAGAGCTTTCACAGCTGCAAAGTAGAGCATAAATTGCTGAAATAGTCCCTGAAAATTTGTTCAACCAAGTTCTCTTTTCTTTCTGTAACCAGCGTGTCTTTCTCATTTATCAGCCAATTACATGTTTCACCAAATTGTCTGGATGTCAAGGGATTTTTCTTTTACTTCTTTAGCAAAAGGACAGACTTACATTTCAAAATAAGACCTGAGATCTGTTATTGTTATTGGCTCTGAGTCTACTCTGATTGTATATGTAAACAGCCAGCATAACACAAATTGCAACCCTTATGGTTATGCAATTATCTGAAGAGTAGTATTTTTAAATACTAGTAGTGCTCTTTGATTCACTCAATTGTCATCACTTGCCATAGTTGCATTTATTTTTTTAGAGAATTTACTATTAGGTGCCTCATTAAATTACAAGCTGTAATGTGCTTTGCCATGTACCTCACAAAAATACCTCTTTATAAAAATCCCACTGCACATGCAACACTGCAGAGACAATCACTAGAATGCTGCATTTTGGATGGTTTTACTGACTTAATGTGTGATTTATTATTCAACACATTCTTCCCTTAGCTTTGCTAGTACCTAGTACAAGGGTAGTGACTAAGAGCATGATGTTATCCCCCCTCACAAAATAAACCCCCTGCTGACCAAAAGTTTCTGAAGAGGAGGATGGATGGACAGACCAAAAATGCACTGCACATTCCAGTCATAGGGATATTCTTCTCATGCTCCTACAAAACAAGGCTTTCATCTTAGTGGGGTTTCCCCTTCACGGTTATTAATGAGATTAACATATTTTCTCTTTCTTTAATTAAAATTCCACCTGCTTGCTTGGGGATGTGGTACTGAATGCTGCCCAAGAGGATGGATGGGCTCGTGCCTGATGCCCCAGGGTGCGATGGAGAGGCAGCAGCAGGAGAGGGTCCAGTGGCGCACGCACATCTCAGCTCTCGTGGCACACCCGAGGGTAGCCAAGGGAGAATTCCCACCCAGACACCCCACTTTCTGACAGCTCTGAACTTCTCTTCTCCTCCCCCCTGCCCTGGCCTAGAGTATCAAACTGCCAAGAACCACACATCCAGCCCCTGAAGGATCAACAGGGAATAACGCCTTCTGTCTCCCTCCAGCTGGGCCAGGCAGCTGCAGTCACTTTGAAGCCAGTTGAGTTTCTTTTCTTTTGTTTTAAGTTAGTCTATCTGTAAGAGGGCTGGAATTCTAGAAAAGTGAAATGCATCTCATTAAGTGTGAGATTAAAACTGGTTTTGAAAACATTAAAAGAAGCTTTTGGTGTCTGATCTTTATTAAAAACACTTTGTTCAAGCCCATGTTTTATTAAAAACAATTAAATTAGTGTGTTCAGTATCTTGGAATTAAATATATGCTTTTCATTTGAGAAGCTGACGTCATTTGCCTCCAGAATTTCCATTTCCATGTTCATGCAGAAAGGAAAGCATCAGGGACAGAGCACCTTCACTTTCTAGAATTTTAGGTAATGCTCACCAGTTGTAGAGGAGCTAACAGAAAGTGTTTGTCTGACAGCCATCCAAATAGGGTGTTTAGGTTTTTCTTTTCATAAAAATGGAAAGATTTTCCCTTTTCACTGCCTTGAACAGGAAAGTATGTTTCTGCCACTACACTTATTTCTTACAAGAGTTTCTTAGGGGAATTTGTAGTTGGTGTGGTTTGGGTTTTTTACCTGTAAACCAGCAGGAAAACATCCATCCATACATCATAGACTCTTTCAGACTTTTTCAGGTCTTATTTTGAAATGTAAGTCTCTAATCATGTCTCTAATCATCCAGAATAACATGGACCATTTAACCATAGCCAGTTACACCTGAAAGTGTTACTTTCCCTTCTCAGTGTAACTTTTGGGCACCAAGTCCTCTGTGAGTGGTAGAATTAGAGGAGCTTCTCTGTTGATGTTTCCTGTGTCTCCTGGATATGGTGCCTTGTCATGATAACCCCAGTTGCCCTCCTTGTTGGTATCTCATGACCTCCTTTTCCACCACTTCTGGCCTGCCCTTCCATGACCTCACAGCTGGGTAGGAGTTGCTGTATTCACCTTGCCCAGTGGTGGAGGACAAGAAGAGCCAACTTTATGCTGGTACCCAGGGAGAGAGAGGTTAAAGTTTTAATCCAAATAGCACCAAGGTCAATGGGAATTTTTTCTGTTCTGGATCCCTAGAGTCTTTGTTTGTTAATTAAGGGGCCTGGGGGAGAATTGAAAGATTGCCATGTGAACCTGTGCTTTTTTTAGAGCTCATATCTTTTATATGTTTTGTTATTACCGTAACAGAAGAAGTTATATATGAGGTCACTTGCAGCCAGGCCTGCACTCATGTTTGATCTGCATGAGAAACTTTGAGTGGAGACTGATTTCTCTATTGTCTCCACTACTTTTTTGCTTCTTATGGGTGAGATAAAGGCAAGTAAACAAAAGCATCACATTGTCAAATGCCTTGTGGTTTTGACTGTCTTATTGGTCAAGTGCTCAGATGGAGGTGCTGAGGGATTCTGCTTTCAGGTGCTCGTTGCACCCCTCAGACTGTGACTGGTATTTCTGCTGGTGTTTTGATTCTGTTGGAAAATAGAAAGAAAGGTGCCTCAATTTGGGTGCCAAAAATGAAATCATTCAGATAAGAATTTATGCCATAGAGGAGAAGGAGAAGCAGAAAACTTGTAGATAAAGATGTAGGAAATTGCTCCTGGCTCAATTGTCATTGACTTTCTCAAACCCATGCAAACCAGAGTATGTGTGTTTATCTGTTTCTGAAAAGAAAACCTAGCCACAGATGAAAAAGTGGTCTCTTGGTTTTGTTTTTCCTCTGGATTGTTTCTTTACAAACCAACAAACCAACAAAAACTTCAGCTACTTAGGTTTTTAATATTAATATCAGGTCTTCTTTCTTTAAGATTATTCTCTAAATGCCAACATCTGATAAACTGGAAATCTGAAACACCATGAAAATCCCAGGGTAAATAACCAGCTCTTTTTCATATTTATCTAGCAACTTTGATTTTTTTTTTTTTTTTAGCCTTTTGAGCCCTCTGGTGGGTTTGTATTTGTAGAGGACAGTACAAAGAACAAGTCAATATTTATTCTAGTTAACTGATAAATAACTGGGTGATTCAGAGAACCTTAGTAAGAATACCCTTGTCATGGTCATTACTGACGTCTGTGGGTTTATTGCTCCACTAGGTTTCTGCAGGAATCTGTAATAAAACCCCTAAATATAGCAAGAGCTCTGAATGTAGGAGTTGCATACTGCCTGTGGAGAGAGTTTGTGATTGCAGAAACACAAGGAAGAGAGATCAGAGGTTTGCAATTAGGCTACAACCCCAGCACTTGCACTCATCAGAAAGGATTCATTGTTTATAAACTGCTCTGCTTTTCAAGGACTGGACACATAATTAGCATCCTAACTTTTAAGTCCTTCACCTAAAGGGCCCCCCCTCTCTTTTGTATGGTTATTCTCTGTGCAGCCATGCGAGCAGGAAAGGTGGTGTATTTGGTATTTTCACTTAGTATGCACACCCTTTGTAAAAGGAAGTTTGGGAAATATTAGTGGAGCTTTTCTGTTTAAGTAGCTGAGGCTCTTCAACCAAGCTTTTAACAGCTCCCTTGCTGCCACCACAATCTCTTCCAGCCCCTTCCCTTTATCACCAAGAGGCCAGTACAGTACGATCTGCAAGAGAACTTGTTGCTATCTGGAAAGTCTCATGCTCTGAAGCTGCTTTCATTTCAACCAGCTGAGCTTCTAGGCCTTTGCAGACCATTAGGAAGCCAAACAGGGCTCTAAAAAAGCAGAAAAATTGTTTGTATTGGAAGTTTTTCAGCTGTGTATTGAAGCAATGTAATACAGTGTCAGAAGCTAGAATGCCCTCAGTAGAGTAGATGCATGGTTGGAATGAGGCTGCTAACAACTTTGGTGTTTAAGTTGAAAATGTGTGCCAGATGGTGCACATTTAGTGTTTCTCTTCTCTAACAATATTTATGGCCCATACATTGAAAAAATAAATCTGTGGGTTTTTAGTACAGATCACTCTGGTTAATATTTCTATTTGTGGTGTGTTGCTCAGCTTCTAAATAGCTCTGCATTTGGAAGAAGGAAATGTGATCCTGTTATTAAAAAATGGTTCTGGACCACCCTGATTGATAAGCACCTATTTGTAAATATGTCATTAAAATGCTCCTGTGATAGTTTTGAAAGTTTTTCTGTATCTGCAGTAGAGAATAAAATTATGATACCCAGAATGGTATCTCATTTCCTCATGAGAGTCAACAAGCATTCTTATGGCCACACCTTTTCTCTGCCCTCTTTATTACCTTCTTGATAAGTGTTAAGGTTAAGTTCTGGCCTGGGTTGTGTAGGGAGATGTTTTGCTCTTAATAAAACTCTACAGAGCTACTAGATGCTGTTAACAGAGTTCATATTTCACCTTGCTTCAAAGACAAGGGCCATCCAGATGGCATAGAATGATTTGAGTTGGAAGAGACCTTAAAGATCATCCAGTTCCAACTCCCCTGTCAAGGAAAGAGACTCCACCCACTAGGTCAGGTTGCTCAGGGCCCCATCCAACCTGGTCTTGAACTCTTCCACCACTCAGATCCAGTCTACTATCAGTTTCCATCCTCCTGTGAACAGGTTCTCTCTGTTCCTCTTAGGTTTAAGCGCTACCACACAAAATGGTGAACATCCTCAGAGTCAGCACAGAGGCATGGCTACGTCCTTCCACTGAAATGTTTGAGATTTTAAATCTGCCAGCCAAAACACGCCTCCATTTAAAGCAAATTGCATTTAAATAAAATTAAGACCAGAGTTTCTTGGCCAGCTATGGCTCCTATCTGGAGAGGGTGTATAGTCGGGAATAAGTTGTGCAGGTTTTTGCCCACGTGCAGGTTGCCAAGGGGAAGTGTTGCTGCAGGGTTGAAATCAGTAGCTTCCCAGAAGAGGCTGATGTGGAGAGGCTGTCTGGGGTGTTGGGGATAACTTTTCATGAGGGAAGCCTGTCATATAGGGAGAAAATGCCCTTGGGAAGGAGAGAAATTGAAATCGTTTGCACTGTTGATTTGGTCTCTTTATGCTAGAATTCTGAATGAAAACTTAATGATTTAAAAGGTTTGGCCTCAGACTTTTCGGCAGTAATAGTCTAGGGCTGTTAGAAAAGCAAAACATATGTATTTCCTAACATATGCCATCACTTCTCATCTGTGGTACTTCAGAGGAAACATGCAACAGAGGGGAAGACGGGGGCCACTTGTTTCCCATTCCTCATCACGCAAATGTCCTCATTTCTCCTTCCAGCTCTAAGCCTTAGGAACAACACTGAAATTTTTATCCAAATACGTTAATGCCGAGTATAGAAACATTCCTGGAAAATCACTCACTGGCTATAAAATGTCACCTGACTTAATTTGTCTGGTGAGACATTTCCCCAAAGGTTAATGAATACACCCACTCTCAAAGAGGAGTTTTGCAGTGGATTCAAAACCCCAGAGAGATGGAGAGAAGGAAGAGGGCTCAGTTGGCTCCTGAGAGGTGGCAAGAAGGCAGAGTATCACCAACAGCCTTTCTCAATGAGCCCTCCAGTGTTGCCACTGCACCTTCTCTCCAACGTGGTCCTGAGGAGCACAGTTGTGAGCTATGGCTGAACCAAGTTGTTAGAGCACCTTGGGCACTTTCTCTTTTAGAGCACAGCAGTTGCTTTCTTTCACTCTCACATTTTGAAATCCTCGGATTAGGCTTCTAGCGTGCCTTGTACAGGACTGGCTGGTCATTTATCCTACAAGCAGAGTAGGAGATGGAGTTCAGTTAGATTTTATGGTAGGTCACATGTGTGTTCTTTCCCTTAAATGATCCTCTCCCCTCTGGGTGGTGAGGAGAAGCTACCCTGGAGTCCTTTTGCCAGCCTCTTTATTATTCATTCCTAATCAATATGCATCCTACAAAGCTTCCATCATTTTCCTATACAAATATTTGGCTAATTATATTATCTCACTTTTTTGTAGTCAGAGCCCTATCTGACTTTTCTCATAGAGGTAGAATAACAGAAAAATTAATTCCTCCCCATTTGGAAGCCCATCAGTGGAGACTAAGCCGTCAGAGGTGATGTTTCTTTGGTTTGCTGGAGATATCTATTTTTATTTCCTGGAATCCAGCAGTCTTTGTAGTCAGTATGTATTATATTTCTAGGCATCTCTCAACTTCCCTCTTGAGGAGACTACTCATAATGTCTCTCTTTGCCACATTTTTTTTGGACTTGTGTGACAAGGAAGAAGGAAAAAACCTGCCATATAAGAGTTTTTCTGGAGAAAAACAGTAACACGCACATCTGGTTATTCTGGTACTGTTTAGAAGGAGGAAATAAGGGGGCGTGGGGTTAAGTTTTGTTTGTGTTGCCTTTTCTTTGGCCTCTCCTCTTGTACATGGGCTCAACTCCTGCCACTTGAATTGGCCAGATGCCTTTGGATTGTCCTTGCATTGCTGATGCAGTGGGTGCTCAGCAGCTGCATTACTGGCTGCTGCACCAGGGAAAAGCCTGGAGCCTTTTTTGTCCCAGAACTGTTATGGAAGGAAATCTTAGGGCATGGTCTCCCCTTGTTGCAACACCTTGTTCCAAGGGTCAAAATTATCAAAGTATTGGTGTTAGCATAATTTCTGCTGGTTGGCAGGAAATAGAGTGAGGCTGGGGCTTCTGCCTGAGGCAGTGTGCACCCAGTGGAGTCAGTGCCAGGATCAATCATTTGAAGTGCATTTAAGAAGTCCAGAGGAGCTCTGTGGAGGGTATCCAGGTGTCCATGAATTGAAGAGACTTCTTCCTTTACCAGTGCATCCCTTGCCTGACCTGAGGCACTGACATGGACATGCTGTTCAGAGGGACACCCTGGCTGCTGCAGAGATGTCTTGGTGGCTCCCAAGGCCACAGAACGTGGTCTGTGGCTTTTCTATTGAAAAAGAAATTTTATAAACCCTCTTAAGTTGACTGGGGCCACGCTGATGACGCATCATGGTAGGCTGAGGCAGGTGGCACTGCCTTCCAGTCCTGAAGCCTGATTTTCTCTTGGGAACAGGATTTTCTCTTTTATCTCTCCATAGCAATGGGTACTTTGTTGGTGTTTGTTGTGTAATACCACTGGCTTGTTATAAAGGTCAGGCTTTATGAAAAACCACTGTACACGCGTTAGGTTTAATGGCATGACGTTGAAATAAGGAGGGGTTGGTCCAGAGGCTTCCACACTGAGATCCACACTGACTGAAGTGTAAAGGCTCATTTTTTCCAGTAATGTTACCATGCAGTCCACAAGATATTGCTCCTTTTGCTGAAAGCACTGCAGGCACTTCAGCCCTTTCTTTAGGCAGCAGGCACATTATCACTGCTGTTATTGTTATTATTGCCTAATGCATGAATAGAGCACTTTCCCAGCTCAGTCCCACCTGGTTAAGGACTGTGTGTACTGACCTTCTCCATTTTTTGGGAAGAGTCAGACACCTCACATCTTACAGTGCTGGTGGTGATTTGCTTGGAGAGCCCTGTGATACACTGCCTGTGGTGCAGCTAAGCAGAAGTTCTCCCCAAGCAGCAAAGAAGCCTTCTTCCCTAATAAATCCTGGGGATGGATCTGGCCAGAAAATTTTACTGTTATGTCTCCTTTAGTTTTAGATTGAATTTTGAAAATTTCAAGGGCTTTGCATAGATGTACATTTCCTTTTGTGTATCATGACATCACAGTCATGAGACTGTGCGATCTCAGCTGGGTTTTGCACACAGGAACTATATCTAGTTGTACAGATGTTTTCAGCATACTGTTATATCAGAGATATCTTGTACGAACATTTGTTATAATTTGTCTGTCTGGGTGTTGGGTTGTTTTTTTTTTTCCTTCCCAGCAAGATAAAAGAAGAGCTGATTTGATGCATGCAAGGAATGTTGGTCCTAAACCAATTGTTTGTTATTTTCTCCAGACCAGTATGAGAGAGAAAATGAATTGGGTTAACAGCAGCTGACTGATCTGCAGTCTCTTTTTCTTCAGCATTCTCAGTCTCTGAACTTTGATCCAGTTTTTCACATTGGCAAAAAAAAAAGGACAACACCTGTGTCATAGAATTAAGCTTTTTGGCTCTTCTGGTAAAGAGTCGAAGAAGAACAGACCATTTTTGTTTATAGTTAACATTTTGTTGTTCTACTGCTTATTAGTACTACTGAGTGAAGTGTGAAGTATCTTGGAAGAGTATAAGGGGTTTGCTGCAGTAATAGACATATTTAAGTAGAAAATCAGGGAAAATCAGTGGTGTGTTCAGATTTCCTGGATTTTTTTTTTTTTAATTGATCTTTTAAATTTATTTTCTGCTTGTAATTTGTTTTTAGCTTAACTGTTTTCAGAACATATGCATAAGTGAGTTTTGTGCTAAGCCATTATGAAGAAGGCAACTTAGGAAAACAATATGAAACTGAAACTCATGGCAGAGCTGCATACTAGATGTCCTTCTTGCAATCAACTACTTTATAAGCAAATTTATTGGGCTCTATGAATGCATTTTCCCAGATTATTAGTATTTGAAGCTCAGGAGAGATACTTAGCTTTTGTTAAATGCCATAATTTTGTTGCTCAGCAGATATTAAGTGCCTGATTCTGCTCTTCTGAAGTAATTGAGATCTTGGCTGCTTGTAAGATTAGGTGCAGATATGAAGCTGTTGTGTGTATTTTTAAAGATGTGACTCTTAGAAGTTAATTCTGCCCTCATTATTTGGCGTGAGGGGATTGGTTGTGCTCAGTATCATAATTCAAACATCCAGTAAAGGATTCAAAATGACATGCTGCTATCTCTAGAGCCCTACCCTTACTGGAGCTCACATTTACTGTTTTCTTCTGCAGGGTGCTGTGCCATGACAAACTTCAGCTAGCATGTAGTATACACTAGTCTGCATGTAACACTACCAGGGACAGAAATAACTATTCTTTGATACGAGGATAACTGTTTTATTTATTTGTATCAGAATTGTAGGTCTCACATGCCCATAGTGGCTTCTGTAGCATAGGAGGCCTTTTCCTGATGACATATCTAAAATTCAAACTTTGAGAAAGGACAGAAACAACCTTTGAAGATTATTTTGTGCATGAACATTTTCAAAACATTTTAATATTAAATCCTTTTATCTCTCTTTTGTGATTATATTGTTTTTGAAGAAATAAGGTGATCATAATTTTTTGGCAAAGTTTTTCTGAGGGAAACTGCCTACAACTGAAATATAAGCAGACCTTCAACACCCAAATAGTCACCAGTCTGTCTGGGATGTAAAAAAGGTGTATGTCTGAATGGATATTGCTATTTAGGATAATTGTGTTGATAACAGCAGTCTCATTGATTTAGGATTTTAATAGAATCTTCAAGTGTCTATAACAATCTGTAATAATAAAAATGTAGCAGCTGGAAGCATGCTCTAGGTTCTTCTTAAATTCCATGGTCCCAAACCACTAAGTGTAGTTGGAGAGCACAGGAAGGAACATTTTTTACCCATACTACAGCATCTTACCTTTCTGCTATCCCTAATCCTATGCACTTCTTCGTGTTTTTTTAAATTATATTAAATCCATCTGGGTTTCATATAAAGAGTATTAACATAAAATACTTATGCAGTCTAGGAAACTGAACATATTAGAAGCCCTGGTCTGTGCATTACCACTTTCAGAGCTTTCCAAAAAGTTATTTGATAGTGAGTGGTGGTAAAAAAGATAGAACGGATTTTTGTGGCTCTGTAATTTTCATCAAGTTTAAGCAGGAAATATTTCAGCTGAATTTCTAATATACAAGATGAGTAAAAATCTGTTAAGGTCCTTTGGGTGTACTGCAGAGTTTTGAAAGGTAAGAGAGCAGTAGAGGCTACTTCTGTTTTCCTTGCAAATGAAAGGTCATGTTTACCAACTTGGAAATGTTTTGGAAAACTAAATGATTGTCTGTTCATCAATTCTAGGGTCATTTTGCAAGCTTTTTAATAGGCTATGTAATCTACTGCCTACAAGCAATTTTTGCATAACAACAGCTCCAACAGCTGTATTTTAAAGAAATTTGAGGTCCTGTAGCCCAGGTTCTTTTGATGCAGACCATATTTGTGTTTTTTGCTTAGGTACCTTGTTACAAGGGTTCTGGTTTTAATTTGGGCTATTCTGAGGGTACCAGGAAGAAAAGATGTAAGTATAAACACATCTGAAAATGGGATTCCTTGGGGGTCCTTGAGTGAACCTGTTAGAAAACAGGATTAAATATGTTTTCTTGACTGATGATTTACAAGAAGACAGTGCAAAGCTTCCATGCTTCTCTGGTACCCAATCATAGTCAATTCATTTTAACATTATTTTAATTTCTTTAGCAGTAGCCAGTATTCAGCTCTTTTTCTAGGCAGAGAATAAAATCAGGTGCTTGACTTCAGTGTTGAAACCCAGTTCCTGTATTCACATTCATCATGTGAAAGATAATTTGAGCTTGGCCATGAACATTTTACACTTCTACAAAGATAGACAACACAATTACCCACAGTCAATTTTTCTTAATAAGACAGAAGAGAGGGCAAGTTCATTTCTCACTATTGTAATTCTGAGGTTTTCTTTCAACAATAAAAGGAGCTAGGGGGAAAGCACAGATTTTTTTACCTCAGGAAAAGAAGTTTATATCACTGTAGCAGGAAATTGAACTTTGATTAATGATAGTAAGAGGAAGAAATCATGTGGATATTTACTTCTTTGGACATCATACAGGGCTGTGTTGGTTATTTTCATGTTGACTAATTAAATGCAATCTTCCAGTAATACTGAATGCCAGTTTCTCTCTAATGAGGTGAATAAAACATTGTAAGATGGTCTCTCAGTTACCTCTAAGTCCAGCATCTTGCCATTGGAAATTAGCACTGCAAAAACTAATTAAGGTCGTGTTGGGCTGATCCCTGCTCTGTCAGCCCTTCTGAGCAAGCCACAGCCAAAATCTTGCTTACTTTAACCCATGCTCACAGGTGGGATGTGAGCAGGCTTTGTCAGGAGGAGCAGAAGCATCTTCATAGCCTGGTTCTCTTCTCTCTCTTTGTCCCTAGAGATAGAAAAAAACCAAGGCACTACCATCAATCATACCCAGCATCTTAATAAAGCAAGGACAGTTTCTGTAGGAGAGAGGGGGCAGGCACAGTAGAAGACACAGCCTTGCATTTAAAGATTTCACTATTAAGACATGACTGTGAAAAACTGATTTATGCCTCTCTGCCTGAAAAGTGCAGATTAGCCAGAAGAAATAAAAAGGTGAAAAGAAGACCTGTTCCACCAGCAATGAGAAAGTCTGTCAGTCAGTCTGGTGGATGAATCTCTTCTCTGCTGTAACTATCTTCCAAGTGGGAAGGTTTGGGGTTCTTTTCCTGAAACATCTGGTTCTCTCAAGGCGAGAGATCTCATTGTTTACACAGAGCGGTTCATGTTGCGAACGCTGACACTTTAAAATAGTAGCACTCTCTTTTGGTATGTTGTTCATGGAAAGGCTGGCTTTCTGGCATGAAATAAAAGGGAAAACTGTGAGAAGCAGCTAATTATTGAAGGAATATTAATGGAGGAATGACAGCTTGGACCCCCCTTTTGCTCTCCTGCTAGGCTCAATTGCTAAACTGAAAAAATGGAGCTGAATATCTTTATTTGAAGTGTAGTATCAGTGCTGGTGAGTCACCAACTCCTATGGAGTTAAAACAGTACAAATCCTGTTATTTCAGGTGGTTGTGTAAACTGCTTAGTTTCTGTGTAATTCTGCCACTCCTGGTAAACACAGGGCAGAGAGCAGAATGGAATAACCACCCTTTCTCCTCAAACCTTCCCTAGTGAAATTCTGCTTTTATTTGTGAAGACCTAGCATGAGTGGGTTTGTTAGTAAAAAGGTACAAAACTAAGTCACCTTTTTTCACCCTTATTCCCACCAGACAGATCTGTGAGGCCCTGAAGCGAGTCACCAGCAGGCAGGATGAACTGCTTAGGAGCTAATAAAAATATTTAAAGACTGTGTAAATATACAGAGCAGTAACTAGATACTGACTTTCTGTTCTTGCCACAAAACACTGAAAATGAGGCATCTGCCTGTAACAGGGAAAAAAAAAAAAAAAAAAAAAAAAAAAAGGAGAGGTAGAGAGATTTTGCTATCGCCTTCCCTGCCAAGCCTTCCCAGAGGAATTAAAATGCTCTCTCTAAGTCACTGTCACAGTTTTGAGTGCCACCAGACTCCTGTCCTTGTCCCTGTGGGCAGCTGTTGGATTTAAGCTGAAAGGCCAGGCTCTGTCAGGTCAGTCAGGGGCAATCCCTTCTGCAGAGAGCTGCACACAGGTGTGCCCTTCACAGCTAATGGGGCATGAATGATTTGCATTTTTAAAGGTATTTTCATTAATATGACACGTGTCATTGCAGATGTATTCATGTGCTAGTACCGACAATGAGCTCGGATAATTTGCTAAAAAGAAAATAAAGGCTGCAAAAAATTTATAAACTTTTAGGAGTAGCTGTATCTCTCTTGTTCCTCCTCTCCAGTTGCAAGAATAAACTTCTCAGATCTTGGGTTCAATAATTTTTCATCCATAAAATAGATTTTGAGGACAGAAAGGATGAGGAAGCTGACAGAGTTATGCTAATGCTGAGAAGGGAAAAAAAAAAATCAATCTTGCCACTGCTCATGCAAAATCTTTTCTGTGTGCAGAGACAGGCTCAGCTGTGTGGCTTTGAGGGGAAGAATGGGATGTGATCTCTAATGGCTTTAAAAAGGAAGGTGTGGTAGTATGAACACATTGTCTATTGGTTAATACTTGTTCTCTTCTTTACAAATAATAAGCTGCAAAGCAAGAAGGGACAGGTACAAGAGAAATAATTGGGAGCTCTTGATTTTTCCCAGATGAGTCAGTCTTCCTGAGGATATTAACTTTGTCATTTATGCAGATGATAAAAAAAAGAAAAAAAGAGTGCAGATTTAAAGAAATATTCACAAATATGCTCTCAGATTCATATGTGGATTAACCATACTTTGAAACCAGCTTCACACTGCCCTTGTTCATGTTCCTGGCTGCAGCTTTTGCATTGAAAAAAAAAAAAATAATGTTGCCTAATTATTTAAGGCAGTCCTAGAATTGGGCCATAGAACATGGATCTGGACAGGCACTCCTTGCATGTTTTAGGCTATGGCCAGAGATCCTGTCACCAGGAACACTTGAGCATCCATAGGGAAAACCCCTCCAGTGTTCTTGCCAGTGCTGCAGGCACAAACATGATGTGAAATTCTGGGCTGAATCGCTGCTAGTTTCAGCAGGTTATTTTCCCATGGCAGCAGTTCAGGGACATGTATTTGCTGTTTGCTTCAGGGCACAGGTAACTGCATTTATTGTTCCTGTTACTTGCTGTGTGCTGTGGACTGTGCTCTCCCTCCTGTCTTTATCTCTGCAAGTCAGAAGATAGTGTTAAATGAAGGCAGAATTTGGTGTAATAATCCTAAGCACGTGGCCTGTGGTAGTCCCCTTATGCTATCAGTCAGAGAAGGTATTAGGGGAATTATTATTTTATACAGACCATTTCAGATTTTGCTGTTGTAGTTATGGAAATTAAGAAGGGAACTGTATCAGAGGCCACAGGAAGATTCATATTCTAGTCTGTAATGTCAGATACACGTGTGTATGTTGGAGCCTCTTTGACAATTAGCAGCCTTGATCAGCTATGAGGATCATCCCTTACTGCTGTAATTTGCTTTGCTTCTCAGGAAGGACAGAGATGGGTGGTACTTTTGTGCAAGAACTCTGTAGGATTTCTTTTCCATTATTTTCTTCTTGCCCTGCTTGGTGCCTCCACATCCTGGCAGATGTTACCCTAGAGGGTGGTAGAGATGGAGGTGGTGGAGATGTTGGTGTCCCCAGGGGCACCTAAATGGCTGTGGCACTTATTTCAGAGAGGCCTGAAGAAGCAATGACTTGCACTGACTTTAGATTTCTCAGTCTCCAGCATCAAGTGGACCAAAGTGACCTTTGTTTCTTCATAGTAAAACATTGTGTCATGCCAAATACTGTGAGTAATTCCCATTTGGCCTCACATCGTTTGCTTGTGAGTTGTACATGAGTGGTACCAGCAGCAATAAAATCTTGGGTAATACCTGATATGTAACTCACTTCTCCCTTGCTGGGCATAAGTCTGCTCCTAAATGAGATGTGATGTGTTTCTTGAGGACAAGTTTATCCTGTCAAATTCTTAGTGCCTTGCTGGGTAGCAGCCAGCACGGGCAGAGGAGGAGTGCACCTGTGGGTGGGAGAGCTGATGTCACCCTGTGTCTCAGTGGTTTTGTTGCCCTGCTTTTCTCTCATCTGCTAAAATGTGAAAAGCAGACTTGAGTGGATGATAGATCCAGTGAAGAATCCATTCCCCAAGTGAGTGCCCAGATGTTTCTCCCATGTGTCAAGTTTTGCTGGTTGATGTTCAGATTTTCCTGTTCACAGCCCAGAGGCTGTCTTGGTGGCCAGGCAAACCCTGGCCTGAGTTAGGGGTGAGCAGCTGACTGCACCTACTCTGTCTGTTCGTCCCCCCTCCCATTTGCTCTTCACAAATCTCCTGTATGTTAACTTAGTATGTGAATTTAATTTTTTGTTCTTTTTTCTGATTTGACTCTGCTGGGGGCCATGCCGTATTGCAGCAGAATGCTGACTTCTGTGCTCACCTGTGGCTTGGGATGGCAGGGAAGAGCTCCTGCAGCCCACAGTAACCCTGACTTCAGCCAGCTGTCATGCTCAGGCAAGCTTTGTCTTGCTCTGTGATGCTTACCTGGCCTTTTGTCACAGACCAGCCCTGCCTCTCAGGAGTGTGACTACACCATGAACCACCAGGGATTGGGCAGGATGGTTCTCAGCACCCTGTGGAGGCTGAGAAACCTCTCAATGTGGCTCTTTTGGGCTGGAAAGAGAAATTGAGTTGTGCAGAGTGAGCTGGGTTCACTTGGCTTGCTGCAGAGGATCTTCAGTGGCTCCAGACAAATATTAATTATTATAAGAAAGCCAAGGGTGTAATGAAGGATGAGATTTACATATTTTAGTAATTAGAAAAGTACTTTCTTTCTTTAACAATACACACTCAGTATGGCTGGTGTATTCTTCAGAAAGCAGTGATTGCACCCTTACTGGGAAATGCCCTTACTGGTGCCCAGACAGCACCAGGAGCTGAGCTGGGAGCAGCCCCAGCACTGCTGCCAGAGGCAAGGACAGGGTCAGCTCTCCCCTCTGCAATTCACTTGGTGTCTGTGTTGGGGGGCTGGGGTGCTATTCTTACCTCCTTGCCATCACAGATGACCTGAGTAATTCTTTTCCCTTTAACTGCCATTAACAGAACCATCAACACCTAAAAGAAAAGCATCCTTAAAATGTGCCTATCTTGATTTTTGCATATTTTTTCTGATGTTGTTTGTGGTGGGGTTTATTTGTTTTTCATCTGACTCAGATAATCTAGTATTTTTAATTTTTTTGTGTGTGTTGACAACGGAGGTTTCACTCATGGCTCCTGGAAATTGGCACTTCACTAGGGCATAGTACTTTAATATCAAATATTGGCAGGGATTTTTTTATTAGTGGTCTCAGAGAAGATTAAACACCTCCTGAATGTGGATAAATACATGTAGACATTTTAATAAAGCGATAGGACACAAGGCTCCACATATTAACAAACAATAACTGCTGTTGGTTATTACATTTACTCTGGGTAAATGAACTCTGAGTGTGTCATAGCCCTGATTTTCAGCTTGCAAGTGGTTTTGAATGGTGTGGATAAGAAGGCAAAAGGATTTTGCTTTTGGGAGTTTCTGGATGATGATGTCAGGCGGTGGGAAAGGAGGAAGTGCTGGCTCTGGGATGGGCACAAGGGTGTGGGAGCAATGTCCCCTGGCCCATGCCAACCCAGCCAAGCTACAGCTCACAGGTGCACTCTCACTGCACAGTCAGCTCATGCCTTCTTCACTCCTGGGCTTTGCTTTCCCAAAACAAGACCTTTCTCCTCTTTGCCTTTTTCTCTTAGCTGTTTTGAGAGAGGTTGGGGGAAATCTGCCTTCTGCATTTTGGCTGCTTGTTTGGAAGAAGGCAAATTGCAGAGGGGAGATCTCTAAAGAAGAAGTTGAATCTCAATGGGAAAGCACCAAGTAAAAAGATAAACCCACAAAGAGACCAGGTTGAGGAAATATACAGAGAAAACCTTGATTAGCAACAGACAGTGACTGATCACAAGGAGTACAGGGAATATTTGTCTTTCCAGGCTTCTGGCTCTTCAATACTACGTCCTCATTTAGACAGGGAGTGGTGGTGATGGTGCACACCAAAAAAAAAATGAACCAAGATATGCAAGGTTATAATTTCTTCCTCTTGCTTTTGAGATGCTGAGTCTCATTTGGCCTTCAGAATAATGTGTTAAGACAGAGTTTATCCTTTCTGGTGCATTTGTTTCCCTGCAGGATTCTTCCCAACTATGAGTGGTACTCAAGTAAGTACATAATAAACTATGGGATAGGTTATATTATAGGCAACTTTATCACAATTTTTAAACTCACTTGAGCATCTCTTTTGAGGAGAAAAACAAAGCTTAAAAAGCACTTTCTGATTATGTGGTTCTTCTAAACAGCACTGGGTGCTGTAAACCTGTGTGTGTGAGTTTTTTGGGGCATGGAGGGGGAGGCACCAGGACAAGATGTGGGTGCTGGGACAGGTAACTGGCCATACATCTCTCCCTCCTCTGACTCCCTTGTGTACTGTGAATACATGACCTGATAATTGCATAAGCAGCCCTATGTGATATCCTCCCTTTCTCCCAGCACTTAAACCAAGGCCCTAAGAGCTCTGCAAAAATGAGAAGTATTTAATTTCAATGGTAAGGACAGATGCCCTCACTTTCATCCAGGAGAGAGTGTAGTCCCAGATGCCTTCTGTGGGGATGAGAGTGGTCACAGAGGCTGTGTACTGCAGGAAGATAGAGCTGCCAAAGAAGTTGTTTTGACTGCAGCACAGCAAATAAAATGTGAAAACCATTAAGGAAATGTGAGGGGGAATTCAAGACTGTGGCCCTCTTAGAGGAGAATTTCATACTGGAAGGACCATTTAATCAAAACTCCAGATCAAGCAATTATCAAAGTTCATAAAGTTAATTCTCCTTTCTGCCATAACTTCCCCACTATAATATAAGTGCACGTTCAAGTTTGAATTCAAGGGGGTTTTATAGTGAGTGCTCCTTGGCAGTAAGACAAACGTCTAGTTTTTCTTCTTGCTCATAACTTTTAAAAGTGTGATGAATTTGGATTTAATGAACTGGATTGTCTTTAAACTATTCTTTCTTGGTGCTGTCTTTTTCCTCAGTCAGTGTCATTACTTCTGTTTCAATGTAGATGTAACTGAGAGCAAAATCTGATCTTTCCTGAGAAAGCCATCATCTGCTAGTTTAAAAGGAAGAGTAAAAGCTCAGTGAGTTATGGAGAATAGTCTTAATGCTCTGCTGTGCAAATCTGAAAAATTTTCTTTGTTGAGAGGAAAGAGCTAATTAGTTTTTTAAAAATTCTTTTTATTCTGCAGTTCTTTTCAGTTCATTGAATTTGACATGGATTTTCAGAAAGTGCACCAAAAAAAATTTTGAATTCTGTCAGGTCTGGGGTGTGTGGTTCATTTTATATATGTAAATGAGCTTTCATCCTTCCTCAGGGGAGAGAATACCTTCAAATGCACATTTTTTCACAATCCCCTTCTAGTGCAGCTTTATCCCTCAGATAAATCACTACTCACTGTTTATGTTATCACCGTGGAAAAGTTTGTGAAATCACAGATTTGGCAGCACAGTTTCACAAACATCCTTGAATAGGAGAACACCGTCTGGGAAAAGTGAAATGTTTTATTACAATTTGAGCTCTCAGCTTCAGATGTCTGCAGTATCTGCTGAAAATCCTCCTTCCCCAGCCAAGAAAGATGGGAATTAGACTGATCTGCCAACACTTATGGTATCATCTGATGGTCTCTCCTGCATTTTTTATTCCAGCCATAGCCTGGGATAATTTTGGCACCGTTAATACAAAATTTGGGATTACCTGCTCTAATTTCTAGTGGTTTTTTTTAAACCTGGGGAGACAAGGCTTAACCATGTGTGAGAGTGGTGTCTCAAATCAATAAGACCATGTTACAAGTGTGAACCCTGCGTGTCCATCCCACAG
This sequence comes from Oenanthe melanoleuca, assembly GCF_029582105.1. NCBI lineage: Eukaryota > Metazoa > Chordata > Aves > Passeriformes > Muscicapidae > Oenanthe > Oenanthe melanoleuca. The sequence continues at coordinate 97,835,015 of NC_079335.1, read as the reverse complement.
GGACACAGTGAAGGGGACAGAAGCCATCACCCCAGATGTCAGGGCAAGAGGAGATGCCAGTGAGCAGTTAGCAAAGGATGCAGGAGCAGCTGGTAGGATGCAACATCCATTGCTCTCCTGAAATTCTTTGTTGCTTGCTGCTCAGAAACAGACAATAGGAAAGAAAAACCCCAAAAATCATCGGTAGCATTGCAGTGAATTTTAAAATGTTTTTGTCAGCAACCTAGAAAACAGCTTTTTTTCTCTCTCCAATCTGGGATTAGTTTCCAAACCACTTTTAAAAAATCGATAATAAACAGAAAGTTGCAGTGCTGATCTTCTTGTCTCCCTCTAATTTTCAATAAGCAATAATGAACAAACTACTGCACATGGAAATACAACTTTATTGCTCCTCGTGGCCTCTCTGACCTTGCCTGAGACAACATTTGCATTTGGCTTACTTAAAAAGTTTTGCTTTTCTGATAAATATTTGTTCTGTTTGGGAAAAAAGTCCATCAGGTTAATTGTGGTTAATAGTTAGCCAAAAAGTAACAGGTAAGTCAACAGAGCTTTACAAACAAGGTGTACAGGAAGTAGCAAAGAGTGTTTTCTGAGGCACCACAGACAGATAATTTATCAGGTACAGCTCATAGGGCTTCAGCAACACAGATATGACTGTCTGGGTTTGTTTTTTTTTTCAATTATATTTCCCTTTAAAATTAACTTTTATTTTAAAAGACCAACCTTCCTTGTTTTTCTGCAAAGGGTGTGAATGCTGGAAGTTTACAGTGATTAAGAAGAAAATGAATCAGAGGTTAGCTCCAAGTTACATCAGGTTGACTTTTGCTACAATGAAAAGCACTATAGGGTACTGAGGACAGGCAGGATTTTTACATGTACAGTAAAAGGTACATGGCCAGGAGAGACCTGCAGGAGAGTAATTCTTAATGGAATCTTCATTGAAAGAATGTATCATCTCCACTTTTCCCATCACTCTCCAGTCATGGCATACCCAGGTCAAGCTCCTATTATGTGTAGTTTAAAAATAGTGATAAATGCTTTATTTTAAAAGTAATATAATCTGTCATGAAGCAATCATGATTCTACATGTCTGTGCAATAAAATGAGGCCCCCATGCTTTCAAGGAATGAAGAAAGCCACATGGCTATAGAACCTTTATTTTGCCTTTGAGATCTTGCTCAGATTCAGAAAGTGCTTTGAAGGAAAGGAAAATTAAGGTAAATAAAGTGAATGGAAAATAGTCTAAAGCTTTAATTGTGTTAGTAAAGATCTGTTCTAGCTGGTTATCTTTCTTAGCGAGATGGTTGGGTTTTTGCTTTTGTTTCATTTTGTGGAGATAATTACTAACCTGAACTTCAGTAACCCAAGTAATGAAATGAAGTTGCTACATGACTTGAAGGTGGTGGAGTTTAGTAGCAGAATTTAAACTTGGATAAAGAGCCAATTAAAGAGGACACAGCAGATTGTATAAGAAAAGCTCTGGAGACAGGTGTCTACTGGGTATCCTTAAGAATTATTGATGGGACATGTCTGATTAAATGTTTTCATTAAGGATATTTGCTAGATATTTCTGACAGTGATGTTCCACAATGGAGAGCTGAAAGAGAGTGAGAAGGAAGAGAAAGGTTTAGATGGTATTTGAGTAGAATTGGAGGCTGCTAAGAAATTTAATAAAAGCTAAAATTGTGCAGAATGCAAAAGTACATACTTACTCTGCTTTAATCTAGAAGAATGGGGGAGCCCTTGTGTATATCTAGAAAATAAGGATACACTGTGCAGAAGATCCCAGTACTGATAAAGCATAAATACCATTTACAATATACTGCTAAGACCTTGGCAGGAACACTGTGTATAGTTCTGGTGGTCCACAGTTTAATGGAATATGGATATAATTGGATGGATATAATAAAAGGAAAACCAGGGAAATACGCTGGTTTATGAGACAGGGCTAAGAGAGTTGAATGAATCAAAATAGTCTGTGACATGTTATATGCATTAGAAAAGACAATATCAGACTGGGAAGAAGCTACCTTAATGGAAAGAACAGTGCTAGCACAATTTACACAAATAATCTGAATGGTAAAGCCTGAGTGTAGGCTGAACATTTAGAAGCAAGTTTCATAAATATCAGAGGCCTGGAGCAATCTGCAAGAGGCACAAAGGTCCCTGCTGCCTCCCTGGGGCTCCATATGTCTCCAGAGGGCAGTGGCATGGCACACATGAGCATTGAACCTGTAGAAACATCACATGACACTGTAGGTTCTAGTGGATAAGAAATCTGCTTATAGCTATCACAGGTGTCATTCATTCCTATTAATCTCCTAGTTGTTTGTGAATTAATAAATCACAGGCAAGTTAGATCTTGTTACAGCCCAGATGTTTGCAGAGAAATTTGATTTATGCTGTGTCTCTATTGAAATCTTAAGCTGTTTGCAAAAAAGAAAAGGGGCATGGTATCCTATGCAGGGAGGATGAATGGTTCCATTGGTTTGCTTATCTGTGCCTGCTGAGTGCAGAGGGTCCAGCACAGCTCACAGCAGTGAGTCCTTCAATAGCAGCTGTGTCTGGTGCTTCCCCTTCCTGGGCATGAGTGACTCAGCAGCACCCAGTTGTTAGGAATGGCTTTTTGTGAATGTGACATGGCTTTTCTGCCCTTGCAGAGGCAGGATTTGAGCCCATCTGGCAGGGAGCTGGTGGGGTTTGTGTGTGTGTGCAGCACAGCTGGGCTTGGTGCTTGTTTGTCCAGTGGCTGGCGTAGCAGTGCTGATCTCTCCCCCCATTAGCAGTGCCCTGCATATTATCTCATCATTACAGTCCAGGAGGGGAAATACCTCAGGAGATCTCCATGACCTCTTAAAGTACACATTCATGAAGGCACTTGGTGCTAAGGTAAGGTGGTTAGAGGAAGTGTCCATTTTTAAAATCCCACATGAGTGAATCACTTTGAGAAATACCTCGGAGTTTTCAGGAATATTTGTAAGATTGCGAAATCAAAACATTTCCTGCAATTAGAAGGCACTCAGAAAGCATATGTTATATGTCAAAGCTGGAACTTTTGACCTCTTAGCCCTCTTGAGCAAGAGATTCCCAGGCTATTAAATTGTCTTTATTGCTCTGTCATATATTTGTAGCACGTGTTCGGTAGTAAATATCTTATCTCATAACAGAAATAAAGAAAATACTGTGCTTTCCTAAAAAAAAAGGAAAAATCCCAGTGAATACCAAAAATCAAACAAACAACCTCCCCCCTTCCCAAACAACTAAACAAAAACCTTTTCTATTTTCTTAACCAAGACAGGAGCATGACCATAGATGAAAAAACCTCTGGCTGAAGGATTCAAGACTTTGTTTTGAGTCATGATATTGTGCCACAGAGGATAAAGTACATTTTTAAGTCACTGATAAATATGCTGACTACTTTTATTTAGGGACACACTGTTACATGATAGTGCTGAGGAATAATTAATGCACTAACTTGGGCAGTTGTCACTGTGGAACATAACGCTCCACATCCCCACGTAATTCCCCCTCCTCCACCCTATTCTTCCAGCCAGTTGGTGAACAAGGAAAGAAATTTTTCACATCATAGCAAGGAAATAGTTACAGTATCTGGCTTATGTGATGATAAACTCCTGAGGAAATTGAGACAGGACTGCTTTCCACTCACGGCCAACTATTTGTTATATCATACATATCTGTGAAATGTTCTGAGTCTCTGTTCTTCTGGAGCACTCAAGGGCAGTTCCTAGCCCACTGTGTCTTCAGCATTGGGATATTCATTATACAATTGGAGGGGTATTTATTCATCTGACTGAAAAATTTACTTGCTCTGTTTAAACTAAAGCTGATGGCGTATATTCCTGGAAAATAAGTGAGGAAGAAATGGCACTGGCTCCATAGGGAGACTCCTGTGAGCATTTGCATGATTGGGAGTGTTTTCTTGTTAAGGGGTGCATTAGCACACGAGACTTTATGGGAGACAGTGGTAGGCACTGTTCATGCTCAGGGAGAGGCTGGAAATCGATGTGCAATGCTCTACCAGGCTATATATATATATATATATATATATATGTTATATATGTGTGTGTGTGACCATACAGTGCTGAGGGGTGCAGGGAGCAAGGCAGGTAGGAGGTGCTTTAAAGGAGTTCACAATTTATGCACACCAGTGGTTTCCAGCATTACTCAATATGCAAGCACCTACAGTAGTTCTAAAGGAGGTGGGGCACAAATCTCTCTAGCAAGTGTAAGACTGCTTTTCATTATTTAGCTTTCATGGGCATGAAAACAGTCCAGGGTCTCCCAGGGTGGTGTTGAGCACAAATTGAAAATCTCTGGTTGAGGAAGCACATTAAAGTGATGCCTTAGAATGAATGAGATAATCCTCTTTTGCAGTAATAACCACAGATATCTAATAGCATCTCTTTACTAAAAGCAGGCAAAAAATAAGTTTCCAGTGCTCTGTCTGAGAGATGTGCACATTTACTCACTGCTTCTGAAATCCTGTTGCCTCTCCATAAGTTTTCACATAATGGCCACAGTGAAATGCTTTCCAACAAGAAACAGTCTTCCAGTTCTGTGGTATAGGGTTTGATTACTTATGGTCAAGTTTGAAAAAAAACTTTATAAAAAGCTGCTTAAAACCAAAAGGAATGGGATAAGGCTTTAAGGCAGAATTCTTAAAGCAGCAGGGCTTCATCAGCTTCATCTCTAGATGGTCACTGATATAGCCCAATGCAGATTTTCCTCTGGGTGAGTTTTGAATTCCAGCAGGGTAAAACTTATTTTCGCTTCCTGATGGAAAGCCAGATTTTTAAATAAATGCACTTAAATGGAAAAAGGACAGACAATTTTCCACGCTTGAAGACATGTTATTAGGAGCAGGTAAGAATATGCTTGGTGTTTATGAGCATTCTCACATTTTTGGGTAGGATTAATTCCTCATAAAAGTGCAACCTTAACCAGGAGGTTTGAGAAGGCCAGTATTTTGCTGTGTCTCAGCATCTGGCAGAGCACATCAGTCACATCCTGTGCAGTTGTGAGGGTTGTGGGACTCCTTGGAACAAAGGACTCCAACAAGCAGAGGGAAAAGCAACTCCCCAAACCACCACATTTGAGTTTCTCTGAGACACATTTTCTTTCCTGAGTTGTGTTAGTAGCGTGCTATCTGGAATAGATGCACACAGAGCTTTTTCCCACAAGTATAAACTGCATTGCCATTTATTGGGAGAGTTCAGTAAAGCATAGCAGAAACTTTCCATAGACAGTTTTGAGACTTTTAATGGAAACTTACTTTGGCAAAGCTCTGAAAGAGCTCAGTAATTTCATTTATGAGATCCAAGAGCTAAAAAACACAAACCCCTTCTCTGGGGCACTGTCTTGTGAAACAAACCTGGTGACAGCAGAGACATCCTGTAGCTGTATCACATAGCCAGATCAGAAGCTCAGTTTTCCCAAGAGGTTGTTTAAACTCCTGTACCAGAACCTTTGGGGAGCTCATAAGCTGAATGCTGCTGTAATGCATCTACCAGCAGCTGTTTTCTATCCCTTCTAAGCCCATCTTTTCCTTTTTTTTTCCTTTTACTGCTATTATTTTTAACACTGTTTAGCATTCTGCTTAAATATGGCAATGCTGCTCCAAGGTACTGCAGCCCAGTGCAACTAAGTGAAGTCAATGCCCTCATCCATACTGGTATCAACACAGTGATGTTTCATTTGGGGCAAAATGGAGGCTCTTGTTCCTTCAGAGTGTTCCTTCATGGAGCCATAGCAGGTCTTGAAAACTTGGTGTCTTAGTGGCAAAATTTCCATCTTTGTTTGAGCAGTGCTGATCCATTTAGAGGATTTTCTATAGCTAGTGCTGATGGCCACCACTCACTGGCATGCTGTATGGTTTACATGCCAAACTCCTATTCCTACTTTGGAAAATCTGTCTAAATCTTTTGAAGTTTTGTAATGCAGACCATTAGTTCTAGTAGTGAGAACAGGATTGTTCTGCTTTATTTTTCCAAGACTGGCCATACAATCCAATGTAGTACAACACAGTCTCACATTCAGTGCTGCAAAGCTTATTTCCAGCCCATGGAAGAAACCATTTTATTTGTTCATGATGATTATTTGTTTCCACGTTTTGGGAGGTGAGGATGAAGGCAACACAGAGCTGCTAAAACACCAAGCTGCTAACACACAAAGCTGCTCTGTTCTCTGGGGCTGGTAGTGTTTCATCACTTGTGGGGAGGCAATTTACTGGGCTCACCAGAGCTGCTGCAGCTCCTCCATGAAGTGGCAGATAGTGACTGAAGACTGGCAAATGCATCAAAGGCAGCCAAACAGACCTATGGCTTTAAAAACTTAGTAGGTGTCGTTTTTCCCAGATAAGGTGGCTCTGGTTTTAGTAAGGCTTATCAAAAGATACTTCACAAGGCAGGGAGCAGCTTCACAGTGGAGTGGGAGAGTTGGCTGTGTGATGTGTCCATTTGCTCAGAAGGTGACCATTTTGCAATTTTGGAAACTTTCTGAGATGCAGTGGCCAGGTCTTTCCGAAGTTAATGTCATTTTCTGGAAAACAAAATGTGATTTTTTTTTTTTTTCAGCTGAGGTACAAAAATTCCTGCCTCACATAATTTTTTCTCTCATAGTTTTAGTACTCCATAGAAGTCTTTGGAAGATTCAAGCATGCAAATTCTTGGAGTAATGGATCCCAAGTCCTAACATAGCTTACCTCTAATGTCTTCTGAGGTTGCTACTCCATCAATCCTTCTTTTCTTTGAATTTCCACTAAAAATATGGGCTTGAGAAAAATATGGCATCTCCAAGCAATGTCCTAGAAATATAAATTGTCTTGCTGTTCCAGAAACTTCTTCCCACAAAAAGATGAAGTAAAGGAAGTGGGTTTCTTAGGCAGGTGCAGCTGGATTTTGGAAGGTGTAAGGGCATCCTAGCAGCGCTGAAGTAACAAGCATGTACATGGTGTATGCAGTGGCAGATGAGCAGGGCCAATCCTCCTGCAACACTGCTGAGATACCCCACAGCAGTGATACTAGTGCTGGAGCCTGCACTGGGATATTCCTGGCTCTGTTTCCCTTCGTTTTCTTCTAGGAAACAAAAAAGCCAGAGACCTGTGTACAGCAGCAAGTTTCCAAATTGTAATATAGTAAAAGGAAAAAGCTGGTTATTTCTAGTCAGAGTGGGGGAAAAAAAAAAAAAAACAAGGAAAAAAAAAAACCCCAAACCCAATGGATGACAAAAAAATTCCTTCATTCATCAAAACACTTGAGTGCAATCTTTTGCAGAAGAAACGTTGCAGGAGCAGATGGGAGCAGGAGAAAGTGAGATTAGTTCTACAGTCTAGCTCCTCCAGCTTTCATGTCTCTTCATGCATTTTACTGCACTAGGAAAAAAGTTTCTGGCGTTTTTTCCCCCTCAAGACACTTTTGGCAAAGATAAGCACAGTCCAACCGTCTGCTACCGATAACATTTTCACATTCTGTGCTGGAGCTTAGCTTGTAGCTGATTTACCAGCGTTGTGTATACAAGGGGGTGTTTATTCCCCATGCTCACTGAGCTGATGGGGCAGTTTCTTCCTGGCCATTTTTTCTGCAAGGGGTAGAATGTGTTAAAGCAGGTTTGTGTCATTAATGTAAGGGCGGATTTTGTTGTATTCCTTATCTGCATGTCATCTTCTGGATTTTCATATTTGCATGTGGGGGGGGTGTTGTGTTTGATAAAGCAATGTGTTGTTTTTCCTGCCTCATTGCTTGGAAGAGGTGCTTGAGGAAGACCATCCCTCAAACATAAGGGACAAAAGAGTTGCAGAATCAAATTTAGCAGCTGCAGTCATCTTTGTTACAATTTTAAACTGCTCACAATTAAACAGCTGCTAATTCTATCTGAAATAATGATTTGACCTAAAAAGATACACAGGTCAATACAAGGCACAACCTTTTGATAAACATGAGGTTTTGTTCTTTTCAGGGAAAAAAGTTTCACTTACCCATTTTTAATATTTGTTTTATGAGTATTTTCAAAGACAATATTTTTTTTTTAAAATTCCACAAACCTTCAAAGTTTTTTCTCTGTGACCTGGACATTATGGCCATAGAAGTCTAAGAGTGTTAGCAGAGCTTTATCCAGTACTACATTTCTGGAGTTCAGATTGCAGATTTTCTGAGCTCTGTATTAAATCATGGAGCATTTGCTTTGCTGGAAAGGGTGAAAGGACATGAGGAAGGAACCATGCAAATCATGAGATGGCGAGGGAACTTCTTCAGAGTTTGAACAGCATGAAACTACTGCAATCATGCATTTCAAATACCTTTTATGGTGCTCAAACTTGTTTGCATGTCTTCACAGAAATGAACTCTGGCATTAAAAGTGACTGAGATTCTCTAGTGCTAAATAAGACCAGCCCTAAAAGCAGTCCACTTGCTATAACATGCAACATTTATAGTAACAACGACTAAATTCAATGTTTTTCTTCCCAGACTTTTGAAGATAAATTGTTCTTCATCTTCAAAACTTACCCAGGTGCTGTTAAATCATTTTGTGGCTTTTTAGCTGTGCTTTCAAAATATAATTGTAGTTCTCCTCCTTCCAGAATAAAGGGTGGTAGAAAGTCTATTTACCTCATTTATTAAATTTCACACAGTTAAATTAAGTGAAATAAGTGCTTGATTCAGATCCCATTTGTTTCAATTGCAGTCTTTCCACTGGGTTTTAGTCAAGGTTTAAATGAAGATCAGAAGATGATCCTCATTTACATCTAATAAGCTCTTCTGCTATGCCTTTTAAACTTAAATATTACCGGAGGCTCTTCAAACCTAGCAGCGTGTATTAACTTGCTTGCTTGTCAACATGCACAAATATCCAAATTTTGTCTGGAAACCCTGGAGTAAGTGTTAGCATTTCTTCCCATGAATGCACAGTTGTTGAAAACAAACTTTTAAAGCTTTTTATTAGCTTGCATTTTTTCTTTGTAGTCAGTGGACAGGACATTTGCTACAGTAGTAACTTAACAGTACCTTTTATTGTTTGAAGCAGTAAATACTGTTTATCTTAGTCCTGTCTGCAGATTTTTGTTTTAGTCTTGCTGAGGAGGCGACCTCATTCTTAAGGGACAAGATGTCCCATAGGGAATTTTGAGGGATAGATCTTCCTGTAGCTTTCCAGCTTGGCTCCACAGGAGGCTGGAATTTAGTGTGGATCAGTTTGGGAGCAGCACTGGGACTGATGCAGCTGCACAGACTCAGAGCAGCATTCACCCTGGGTGCTGGCAGCACTGCCCGTGTCCTCGATGGGCAGAGCCAGGCACAGATGAGATGGGGTTAGCATGGAGCAAGTGCAGTTCAAGGCAGAAAATGAAGCTTGTGTGGTTGCTGTTGTGTTTCAGCAGTGCTCCACATCTCTAGAGATGTCTGTCTGCTTATCTGGAAGAGCTACATATATACTTGTGTGTGTGTGTGTATGTAATATGTAAATATGTTTATTGGGGAAAAAATAAGGATGTGTTGTATTTGTAATAGCAAGATTTTAGTGTTCTGCTTGGAATCAGTTGTAAGTGGTTTCTCTTGTCCTTTCTGAGCCAGTGTGTGTGCTCACATAGAATTTACACCCCAGGGGATTCAGAAATACGTGCATGAGAACCACAGCTTACTTCAGCATAAGACTTGGTTTAATACAAATAAAGAAAAACATATGACTTTTTTCATTGGAAGGCACAAGTTGAAATATGCAATTGCAGTGTCTCAAGAAATCCCACATGCTAAAATGTTCACAGCATAGTTTAATGCCTTTAACTCATTTCTGAAGTTAACTCATTTTGAAACAATTTTAAACAATTCAGTGCTGATGTAACTAGCAACTGATCCCGTATTTTCACGGCCACACATCTTCAATTTATTTTTATTGTGCTATAAAATCCTGCTGCTTCATAGATGTTGCCAGAAAAAACAACAATGAAGAATGTAGGGGTTTTTAGACCGTAGAACACAGGCTTATTTATCCATTGCCATCTACCTGCTTTCCCAAATATCTTGGTGTAGAATTTGAGGTGCCACGGCTCTGCCAGATGTGTGTCACCAGATTCAAGGCTTGGTAAGTCATGCCCATTGTTGGAGGTCTCTTGGATTCTTGCTGCTGTGCTCTACACCACTTGCAGCAGCACAGTAATACAAACTTCACCATGGATGCCAGGAGAACCATTTTATTTCTATGAGCCATTTCCCAGGGCCTGAACCTCACATGAATGGAGCTGTGTGACAGTCCTCCCCACACTCCAGATCTCTGCCCAGCAGATGCACACAGATTTTTGCAATGATTGTAGCAGCTAGGCAGGTGTATGAAGCTGGAGGGTGGGAGGACTGCAGCCATGCACTTCTAGCCAGGGCCTGTGCTACCTGATAGACCCATCCTTGGGGGAAACAAGCCACTAGAGTGCACAGAGCTGCTGGGACTGACACCAGAGTCTATTGCTCCTTGCATGGTCTTGTTTGGGTATGCACAGTACAGTGCAAACCCAGCTTACTTTGGTCAGTATGTGGGTTTCACACAGCATGAAGATCACTGTTCTAAAACACAGGCATGGGCAATGCTTTCTCTTGGAGCACCCAGAATAAGAGTAAGAATGGCAGAACTTCCATCCAGCATAACCAATACACCACCAACTCTGCCCTTGCCACACTCCTGAATTTCCTCCTCAATGGTTCCCAGTGTCTCATGCCTTTCCATAGCACTCAGTGGTGTTTCCCTGTGCTGTACACCACTTGGATGTCTAAGCTGCAGTTGGCAGTTTGTCTTGAAGAGCCCCATTTTGCACTCTATAGCATCCAGCTTCAGTTACTCTGTTGTATGTAGGGGACAGTGAGACTAAAAATGGCAAGATAGGGCATGAGCTCATCACTTTGCCCATCCTGATGTTGATATATTTGTAGAGCCAAGCTCATCACTCTGCTCCATTGGGCTCACATGGAAAAACTTCATGGGGGGACTTCAGAGTCCATGCTGACTTCACATAACACAGTCAGTATGGCTTGATTTCTAATAATATGGTTGAAAAGGGGAGGAAGGTGCCTCTGTGGTTTTCTGCACAAAATTTATGAAGTGTTGTGTCTAATATTTATAAACTATTCATTATCTTGGTGTATATATGTGTGCGGATGTTTGCATAGTGGCTGAAGATATGAAGTTCCCTTATTCTTGGTTTTTCCTCACTAACAGATTGCAGAAGCAACTCATTATTTAAGTTTACTGGTGATTGCACTTGCAGTAGACCTGGCCTTTCAACCCTGAGCAATAGCTCAAAGGAGAAAGCCCCATGCAAGCTCTCAGTTACCTTTGTAGCAGCCTCTCCAGAGGGTGTGAGTGGGAAGAACAACCCAACAGCAGCACCCCAGCTGCTGGGGACATCTTGGGGAGCTTGTCTTTCCAGGCATCATTCTTCATAAATAACCTGCAAAAACCAAGGCAAAATCCTGGTGCACGAGTCGCTGGCCATGTGTCAGGGAGGTGGGCTGAAATGTAGCTTGGAGAAGGGCTGAAGCCTGAGGGGAGCATCCTGGTGCCATTGGGAGTGGGAGTTGTCCCAGGTCCCTGCTTTGCAGGGAGAGGAGAGCCCCCAGTGCAGAGACCATCACCCTCGGGGTATGCCAGGGCACCACCAGGGATTAATGCCAGTGCCTGACTCCCTTCCTTCACCATTTTGCCACTGATGGACCCAGTGGATCCTGTTTTCTCTCTCTGGTCACCTCATATTATTCCCAAGTCTTTTTGAGGGCAATTGCATCACAGGACCCCATTTTCTGTGTACTGTGTGTTCTGCAGTCGTTGATGTAGCACCTTGCCTTTGTTCATGTAATGCTGTCCAGGGAGTTTATTTTCCTATATTGTACAAACCAGCCTGTCCAGGTCATCTGTCCCTCCTTGTTATTTAGAACTCCAGCAATGCTTGTGTCATCTGCAGGAATCCTCAGCAGTGATTTGAAGTCGTCTTAGAGGTCTCTGGCAAAACCATGTGAAGAAAACTGAGCTAAACTCTGGTTCTCTTTCAGTACCTCCTCTTCAAATTCCTATCTGTTTACTCATCTTGGGAAATCATTTTTTCCCCAAAATGTAGAAAATTGCAAGGTGACAATTCCTGTTTCTTTGAAATGTTGCCAGTATTTACAGAAAATATCTCTATCAAGCACAGTTTTATCCTAAGACATTCAGAGGGCAAAACTTAAATCTGGGCTAGTCCATCCTGTCCATGTACTTGCTCCAAATTTATATCAGCATCAGCAAGAGAAGAATTTAATCCCTCATCTAGTTCACATTGAAGCCAGTGGGAAGACTGATTTCAGCACATACTGGTCTGGCCTTAATCTCTGGAGGATTAATAAATATACATGCAGAATTAAATAATGGCAACAAAGAAGAAAAACATAAATATTGGTAAATTATATTGGGGAGGAAAAAAAAACACCCTGGAGAATTAATAAGGTTAAATCCCTTATTGTCAGAAATACTGTGACTTTGGTGAGGTCTTCATCCAGGAGTAAGTTTATTTGTATGTGATTATTTGTTTTCAGGCAAAGACACTCATCAGCAATCAGACCATCTGTCATGATGCCTCATCCTTTGCAATTTAGGGTCTGACTTTTGACAATCTAGGGCAGGTCTGCACTCCTAATTGGAGTTAGGAAGAGAAACCTAAAATCACACAAAGTTGTTTTTGTCAAGTAAATAGAAATAAGAAACTATCTGGGAAAGCTTTCCCTTAAGGCATATTCTTTTTCTCCCCTAGGGTGTTAGTTTTGCTAATTTTTGCAATTACAGTTTCCATCTAAGTATTTTTAAGAGTTCTGTCAGTGTGTCTAAAAGTTGGAATTAATCTCAGCAACTGCATTACTATAAACCACACTATTTGAGAAAGATCTTACTAAAGCAACATGATGTTGTTTTTCACAATGTTTTAAATTAAAGTACTTGGATATTTACAAAAATCATTATCTTCTGCAGAAGAATTCGGGTACTTTCCAGTGCCCAAATGTTGCCGTCATTAAGATGAAACTGGACTTTTTAGGCATTGTAGGGGTTTGCAAACACTATTCTCAAGGGAAAACATGTGCCAGCATGTGAGCACTGTATGTACTCCTCACCTGTTTCCTAGCTTTCCTTTTCATGACTTCCCATGGCATATTTGAGCAGATTTGGTTTTCCTTTTGTGTCACGTGAACTTTCCTCCCTCTTAAAATTCTTACTCATTGAGTTAAACACACTCAACCCAGCAATACTGAAATTTCTCCATCCCTTCTCTCTCTAGAGTTGAGGAACTTGTGAATATAAGAAATATTTCTATTTAAGTGATTGATTACATAAAACATAATGTCACTTTCTATTCCAACCTCTGATATTTCATACTCTGTTTTCTTTAGTGAAAGTATTGCATGATTCTTTCTCTTTCTAATAGGTTATTCTTGGTGAGGAATGTCCTGTCTGTTCTAGTACTTCACTATAAGCTTAAATATCATTATTTTGGTCATTTGACAGCTAGTAAGCTGCACTTTGCTTTGGTTTCCACTGCAGGTTATGTGGATCCATTTGATAGTTGTAAGATTATGCCTTGAAGCTGATTTTAAAAATACCTGATATAAAAACCTGCCCTTAGAGCTGATGTGCATATTTATGTTTGTATGGCAAGCATCTTCATTTAATTTCTGAGGACCCATTTGATGAAGGTCTTCATAAAGGGGAAACAGTTTTTACCCCACGGAAGATCATGGAGGTGCAGGGTATGGATGGATCCCTCTGTGTTGTGCAGGATACAAGGGGCAAGGGTTGGGATGGTGTGATTGCTCATGCAGACTCAAATTGAACAATATTTCCTATAAAACTATTATTCCAGTTCACTTGAAAGGTTTTCCCCCCCACACACTCTGATAAAGGTGTATTGGGTGTGGGCAGCACTGATGGTAGCACACCCAGTAGCATTATCTCCCTGGACATTCAGTGGCAGCTTTGTATCCCAGCCAAGCACCCAGCAAGGTACTGCTTGAAGTACCTAAAAACAATCAAAAGTGAAATTACTGCTAATGAGTGAGGAGAGAGGAACATTTATAGATGCACTGTCAGATTAAACAAATATCCCTTATCTACAAGTTTTGTGTTATTGCCAGTAACAGCTAAAAAACATGCAAAAGTATCTAAATTTACCAGGGCTTATATAGTTATAAGTGACATATGAAGCACAGAAATGGACTTGCACATCTCTGAAATTGCCTTTGTGAGTTATTATTTTGATGCGTCTATCAGGGCTGCAGGGAGACTAACACAGGCTAAGCATGGATAGAAACAGAGGATGATTTGGGAATCAGTGATAATTTGGCTTCAAAGCATTCTCTGGGGTTTTTCTCAAGTCTGGGGCAAATATGCATGACAGGCTTGGAACTTTAGTAATCAGAGATATTCTGGGGAAAAGATGAAGACAGATTTTACTTGTATCAGTGCAATTGCTGCAGGGACCACTTTGTTTAATATGAGCTTGTATGGATTTGGGAAAATACTGTCACTTAGTATTACAGCTGTATGGATGCTCTCTGTCTCCCTTCCATCACTTGAGGAAAAAGTCATTTAGGAAATACTTTGGCTTCATGCTATTACTTCAGGCTGCACAAGAAAAAAGTGGCCAAGGAGCAAAGGGTTTCAGAGGCTGGACCAGTTTGCATTACCTAGAAATATTCCTGTAAGTCCAAGTTGGAGGCAGAGAAAGGGAGGAACAAGCATGTCTGTGGACACACAGAAGGTTTTAGTAGACAGGGCAGCCAACCCTGCACTTTTCATAAGCACTAAATTCAACAAGTTTGCATTTATCTGTATAGCATGCCTCTTTCCTGAGCTCTTTGGTTGCTGCTGCCTTATACAGCACCTGACATTTGGGTCATTTCATCAATATCTAAATTTTTGTTAGGCTGTCTGTTGAGGTAATTGTAACTGATTCAAGATCAACATCACTTTGGCATTTAGGAATTGCAGCATATGGGCTAAAATCTATATCACATAGAATTTAAATGCTTCATGGTGGTAATCCCATGATGCTGCCCTGCAGAGCTCTGGGTTGCCCCCATGTCACAGGAGTGGTGGATGGGACACTGAGGGTCCAGGAGATTGCCCTGGCTGGGTTAGGAGAAGCCTGCACTCCCAGCATACAGCCCTGCTCTCAGCACTGCCACAGACAGCAGCTCTTGGAACGTGCCCTCTGTGTCAAAACTTTCCAGACCAGCTGTGTTTTCATTATAATAACATCACAGATAAAAGCAAAGCTTTTGTCTTTCAGGGATCAGCCCCATGCCCTGAAGTTCAGTTCTGGATCCTGACTTTTCTACTGGTCAGCGATGTTCTCACCCTGAATGTTTAACTCTCTCTTTTTAGCTAAAATGTGTAAGTGTCGACATAGAACAGATATTATATGGTACATGCTACCATAACCTCCAGCAGTACCAAATTCCATCCACTCAAGCATGCACACCCCACTTAAAACTCTGAAGAGCAAGGTGAGCACCTCATTATCTGTGCTTCAGCCTCTGGCCAGAGTGGCATTCACACTGTGATATTATATACGAACAATTATGGCATGTATCTTGTTAGGACACAGTTTCCATAAGCAAAGAAATTGCAGGAATGATGTTATTCATCAGACACAAGCAGGCCATTTTCTTTTCTTTCCAAATGTTCTAGTTGGAAAATTATTCTGCACCTTTGCCTGAGTTCAGTCATACTGCTGCAGGGATTTACCTTGTTTTGTTTGATTTGGGTTTTATTTGCTCAGCATATACTACTTATGACCCAGGTTCTCATTTGGCAAATACTGGTGTGATGAGCTTCATTTTGTGGGTATACTTCCATCCCTTACATCTCTTTGCACAAACAAAAATTTGTGCATGAGGGAGAGAGCTCCACTGTGGTGTTCTGACTGATACTCTGACAGCCACATACTGTTGATTTCTTATCAGAAGTAGCCCTTTTTCTTCCACCCTCCTGATCATAACTAACATCTTGTCTACAAATGCAGGTTTCTGGATGTAGAGTGTGATAAGGGGATCAGTGCCTTTGCATGTAGCTTAAGACATCTTTGGTAGAGAACCATCAAAGGGCTCTCTGCTCACAGTACAGGGGTAAAATGTAGGTCCTGGGGGACCAAGCTGAAGCCTTTTCAGAGCTTGTTAGTCTGGGTTTCCTTTGGCAGCTTCACAATCAGGAAAGCTCCTTCTCTTAACTATTTGCTTCTGCTTCCTTTCTGTCCTCTGAGCTGTTTCCAATGCGTGGAGCAGCCATGGTGAACCAAATCAACAAGCTTTCCTGAGCTAAAAATACCGTCTGTCCAATTATTTTTTATTTATTGTGCTATATTATATGTAGCTTTGATCAACTCTTTGGCATGGTTCCCTGAGAGGTCCCATAGGAGAGGGAGAAGTGTAAGAGTAACCATGCCCTCTGAGTGCTGCCTTGACCTCGTAAGCAGTGAAAAAGTCTGACTTTCTCAAGACAGCTGACCCAAGTTCAGAGCTCCAACACTTGTCTGATCCCAAGAAAAGTGCATTCAAATGAGTGCAGTTTGTCTTAGGGGTTGTTTCAGCAAGCTGGGCTGTTTTCTGGTGTGATCTGACTGGTGCCAAGCAGCATAGAGTTAATCAAAGGCACAGGTGGCCAGAAGGATGCCACCAGAGAAAGCTCCTCCTTCCAGCCGTCCTTTGCTTCAGGTGTAGCATAAACACTGCAGCTTTTGCATTGGGCCTGTCTGAGTATCAGGGCAGATCTTGGCTGGTAACCTCAGAGATGCAACAAGTGCATCAGGTCATTTGTGGACCCTGAAGACCACAGCAGGATGACTTAGAAATTTTTGTTTCTGTGAGCAGTCTAAACTGCACCTGCTCCTGCACTGTGTTGGAGTGCTTTCCAGAATCACACTGTCCTAAAGATCAGATATGAGATGCCTAAACTGAGCATCCAAGCTGAAAAATCTGTTATTACTGGTTTTTCCTTGTTTAAAATTCAAGATGCCCTCTGGGATGACTCCTTGACTTTTCCAGTCAGCTCAAAGAATCTTTAACCCTGAGCCAAACAACAACACATTTTTTAGAGCAGACTAGCCATCTGACAGTATTTTTAACTTTCAAAATGTGACCACTCCACAGAATAAAAACCTGCCTGTGACTCTGATAATTGTGGTCCTTGCACTTGAAGCAGACAGCAAATACAGATTTGAAGTATGAACACAATGCAGCAGTTAAGTTCAAAACTGGAACAGAAACTGAAACAGAAAATCCCACTTAGAATTTCTAAAGAAAATGTTAAGAAGTTCAGAAATTCAAAATATATAAAAAGGGTCAAGCAGCTTAGATGATGTACTCACAGCCCATCACAGTGTTCCCACTCACCAGCAGTTGCTGCTCTGATTCCAAACACTATAATGTTTATCTAGATGTATAATGAGAAATAACTGAGGAATGAGAGTGAACAGCCTTGCTTTAAACATGGTCCAGAGTATTTAATCTGTTATCACTGTAACTCCTAATGCTGATGATTGTACTGAGAAGTACCACATGTTCAGTGAATAGTTTTGATGATTGGTAAGTGTGTTTTTATCACTGTCACTACATTGTTTTTCCTACTAATACATCAGTTGTTTGGAAAATCAACAGGTGTTGTCTTTTGTTACTAGAATTGAAACATATTTCCAGCTTTGTCAAGAGTCTTTGTAATTTGCTTTGCAGCCCCCCAGTTTGTGATTGGTGCTTCAATGAATTATGGCTTTACAAAAGTATTGTTTCATGTATTCATTTCTCCATGTTAAAAGAATCCAGTTCTTTCAATGTGGTATGGAAAGCTGTGCACTCAGGCTGGGGTTGAATTGTACAAACAAAGAGATAACACCCTCAATTTGCTCCCACTCAAGAGCAAAGCAGAGCTGAAGGAGCCCCTGGAAGGAGTTGCAAAGTTTTTTACCACATTGTCATCTATATCATTCTCCTTTGCTCTGTATTAGCATAACTGAGAGATGTGTTCATTTGACCCCTATAAGGATAGCCCAGGGAATGACTCTATGAGTAGAGAATTTTTGAGGGTTGTGTCTGGTGTTTTTCTTCAGAGCAATTTTGCATTTTGCTCATTCATTGCAATCAAATACAATGATGATAACTTATTTCAGTTCATCCAGATTTAATAAAGCAGAGTAATATAATTTCATGGGGGGATTAATTTTTACATCATGCTGTTACAAATATTTGGAGTCTCAATGGTGCTGTGTGACACCTCTTCCTTCCCACCAGGCAGAGGTGGATTTGAGTGCCAAAGATGAATATGCCAAAAAATCTCCTGAATCTGTCATACTCCCAAAATGTTAGAGTGGCAAGAGATGTGTAAGCCCTGGAGGTTCAGTTAGACCTTAAAACCTATATTTGTAGCTTAAGGGGTCGTTCCTCCCTCTGAGCTTACAAGGAGACCCAATGCCCCTGAAAGTAATGTAAAATAGATTCTCAGGGAAATCACCTTTGGGGTACCTGGCAGCATGGCGGTTTCAGTAGTGTTCAGTGGAACTGTATCAATGTCCTCTCCTCAGGAACTGAGTTATGTCTGTGATACAGAAAACTTCCTGCTACCTATGTACAAAAGCCTTGTATTGAAGCTTTTCTATAACAGAAAGTGATGGAGGGTTATTCCAGCTCTAAATTCTGGTACATCTCTGTCCCTGGGAAATACTACATACTTCCTACACTATTGCCATTACAGTCATGACAGATAATGTTCTTGTTTCTTATGAAGCTGATGCTTAACTTACTGTGGTGCTTTTAAAGATAAGTGAGCAACAAGTCTTTGCCCTGTAGTTATTCTCCCTTTCCTTCATGGAGCCTTCTCCTTTCCTTCACAGTTTGTCAAGGGACAAACAACAAGCTGACCCAACTGGGACATGTGGAAGACCATTTCACCAGCCTGCAGAGGATGTACAACAATTGTGAGGTGGTACTCAGCAACCTGGAGATTACATATGTGGAGCACAATCGTGACCTCTCTTTCCTGAAGGTTAGTGTTCATGGCCAATGGGGCCTTCTCTGCTACAACAAATCCTATTCCATTTTTTAAGTGCAAAGGATCAGCTGCTCATGAAATTCTGTGGTGATCCAAAAAACACAGCTAGTTCATGTCAGAGGAATCACAGCCTACAGTCTAAGCATACCTGTGGGCTGCAGAATGAACTCAACAGTGCTATACAAATCAGGAACTTTGAGAAATAGCTTTTCAAGCACTTGCCAACCTATGCTGGGTGCCATGCAGATAGGTTTCTTCTAATGTATAATTAGAATTATTTCCTTACCTGTTATCACACTTCTCAGAGAGCAAGAGGCTTTGTGGTGCTGTTGGGCAAAGCAAAGCACAAAGTGAGTGGCAGATTTTGAAGTGTGGAGGCCTTTTCCCTGCCCTCCAAACTGATCCCTTCCCCTGCCATGGTGGTGAGTGCCTCTCCAGCCTGAAGTGCTCACACCCTCAGCAGGCAGGCAAGTCCTGTGCAATAACTTCCCACATGGATTCTTGAAGTGATCTTTGAGATAATCCCCTGTGATTGACACATGGGCTACTCCCATCTCAACATTTGTTTTGTTCACAAGTTCATGGGCAAATTAAGGCAAGCTGAGGAGGGAGTGAGCAGGAGGATGGATGTTAAAATGCAGCCATGGAATGGGGAGGAGCCATGGCTAACTTGGAGACCTCCAGGTTCTCCACCAGCAAGTAACAAGCAAGATCAAAAAATCTAGGGTTTGAACATATGGGTTAGAAATATGATGTAATTGCCATTCTTCTTTCCCAAATACAACCTGATCACAGAGTTCAGGGTTCTGAGGAACATAACAAGTCTCTTGAAAATTTACTGGTAGTCTTCACAGAAGAGGAAAATATCTTAAGTAGTAGCCTGAAAGATTTTCACTTGTGGTGATTTTTGTAGGAGATAGAAATGCATACATTTCACAGTGCAAGACAGGAATTAACCCACATGCAGGAACAGCACCTCACTTGTCTTTTTGTCCTGTAAAGATATATACTATTTAAAAAGGAGAAGGTTGCCTAGTCTTCCCCTGTGATGAGCAAGGGAAGTGGCACAGAAGAGACAATGTAAAAGCCTGTATCAGGTGGTAGTCAGCTGTATGTGCTGTCAGTTGTTGAAGGCCAGGTAAATATTTTTGGGAAGCATCAAATTTAGTTATCATTCATGCACTCTTGCCCTTTACTCCTGCATCCCCTAGTCAGCTCCACTTTCCCTTACTTGGGGACAGAACAGGGGTATGCTGGACCTTTGGAATGACAAGATTTCTTTATTTTTAATGAGATTAAATGGTCTGTCATTCCTTAAAATTGAAAGATGGTGGGTTGGAGGAGTGGGAGGAGGGAAGCAGTTATTGAAGATAGATTAAGCACCTTGTTTCTTCTGTTCTCTCAGTCAATACAGGAGGTTGCTGGCTACGTGCTCATCGCACTCAACATGGTGGATGTCATTCCCCTCGAAAACCTCCAGATCATCCGAGGCAATGTGCTGTATGACAACTCTTATGCCCTGGCAGTTCTGTCCAACTACCACATGAATAAAACCCAGGGACTCCGACAGCTGCCAATGAAGAGGCTTTCAGGTGAGACACGGCCAGGAGGTGGAGGCACCTCTAAAGCCAACTCCAGCTCTCAGCTTATTGGTGTCAAGATCTATTGGAGATTGCCTCCCAGAGTCATATGCCATCAAACCCCACTTTAAAAGCAAGGATCTGAATGTAGTTTTCTAATTGCTTTCCTGCTAGCCAGTCTTCTGCAAAAGAGAAAGAAAATTTATCAAGATTCATCTTTGTTCCTGAAACTGGCAAAGAAGCATCCATTTGTTATTCTGTATTATTTGATTCCAGTGCATGCATATCAATATTTTCTGTTACATCCCTGTGGGATCTGGTAATACATGTGCCTCACATGGTCTCTGCCTGTGCACACCAGCAGTCCTACTCTGCTGAGCACTGTGGGCTCTTGAGGTGGCACCAGGCAGAACACTAACATAGTGGCATCCTTTTGGCATCCAAGAAAATCTGACTGTCCAGAACCTGTCAGTCTGATCCTGGTGTTGGTTACCCCATCAGGAGTTGTGCTGCCCTGCAGATTGCTCCCTTTGTCAATATCATGTGACTGAGATGGAGAAATATTTCTCTCTGGGGATATCTCTGGGGCAAACTAGGGCTTTGCTTCACTTGGCAATTTTTTTTGTTTCTGTAACAGAAATTCTCAATGGAGGTGTTAAAATCAGCAACAACCCCAAACTGTGCAACATGGACACTGTTCTTTGGAATGACATCATTGACACAAACAAGAAGCCTCCTACAGTGCTTGAATTTGCAAGCAACCTGTCTTCTTGTGAGTATTAACTCCCCAAAAGTGCTATGTGTCCCCCTCCATTTCAGAGAGTAAAACAGACATCCCATCATTCATGCAGTGGGTTCCTTGTCCAACAATTTCTAATGAAGGCCACCAAGCCCTGTTCCAAGAGAAGTGCTTTTGTTTCTGCACCACTGGCCCAAGATAGAATTTTAGCATGATGATTAGGTGCTTAGCTCAGCAAAGTTCTTGGGAATGTTCCTCTTGGTTTAAGACAGTATCCTGCATATGTGCTCAGCTCAGAAAGACAGCTCAGAAAAAATATGCATTCATTTGCTTTCCAGCAATCTTCTGTTTACAATGTCAGGCTCTGGTTTAGGAAAACCATATGGGGAGTTTCATGGCGTTACTTGAAGCATTTTTAGAGCTAAGGCCCAAGTTGAATGCTGTAAAATTCTCCTGTTTTGGGCTGCACAGATTACCCTGGCAAAAGTAATAATAAACAGGTAGATAAATCTGACACTTCAGATCAACAGGGAGATGAGGGGATATTCAAAGTTTGTACAGTGTATGCTTAGAGCAGACTCAAGCTAATCCTTCAGTCTTATGAGTTCCTTGTAAAATCCCCAGTCATTTTCACAGAGAGGAGGGTTTATTTTCATTTCTGAGCATTTTATTTCTGGCACTATAAATTGGCAGGAAAACATATTTTCTTTATCTTCTTCCAGTTGCATAATTGCCTGAGAGCTAATAGCCAACTTCTGTGTTGACTTATTTTTCTACGGTGCCCTGGTGTAATCAAGGAGTTGCAAACTATACATGTCAGTACAGGAGTTTGGCTCTGAGCACCACAGAAATTTAACCTTTAGCTTTTCAACTTAAAAAAAAAAAGTTCTTTGGTCCCACACTGAATCAATCAACTCTTGGACAAGTATTGGCACTTGTTCAGCTATTTGATGGCTGATGGGGGGAAGGAAAGTCACATGTTGTTAGTGGGAAGAAACACTCTAGTAGGAAATGCCTTTTAAATGTACTGAATTCCACATTAATCTGCTAAAACAGCCTTTTATGGCTTTAGTAATGATCCCATACTCTAAAATAAGTTGTTTCTCTGGGACTTGCTTATCATTAAGAGAAAAAAGAAGAAAGAATAGAGCAAGGAGGGAGGAAGGGGAAAGAGCCCAGCACTGAACGCTCGAGGTCAGGCAAGGTGTCTGTCCATCCTGCCCACCTCTCCATCAATTTTCCATCTGCCATGGTCCTACAGAAGGAGCATTTTTGGTACAGGATGGGAGGATGGCACAAAGCAGACAAGTCAAATTACTTTGTGGTCAGAGGAGCTGGCAGTTGCCTGTGAACCCAGTTGGATTTGTTTTCTTTTTAGAACTGCCTTGTTCAGAAACACTGATTTACATGTGGCCTGTAGAGAGCAGCTGGCACATGCCTGACTTCAAGCCAGTGGTGACTTGCCATTGCATGAAACCCCAGCCGAAGGGCCAGCCGGGCAGTAGCTGAGATTCCTGTTCCTGGGAAAAATGTGCCTCTTTCGTAAGCTAGACTGGCTGGGTACTGTCCTCTCTTGCTCAAAGGTGTGGAGGTGGAGAACTGCACGTAGGAAAGCAGAGGTGAACAAAGGATAACAAACTCAGCTCTCAAATTTTTTGAGCACTGTTGAATAGATGCTTCCTACACTGGTTTACCAGGAAAGAAATCTCAAGTCATTGTTTTCTGTTGTTCATGGTACATTGATGCTTTCTCTGTTTACAGACTATTATATTTTCTCTTATGTATTATACTCTCTGTGTTTTAGGTCCCAAATGCCATCAGAACTGCACAGAAGACCACTGCTGGGGCCCTGGAGAACAAAACTGCCAGACATGTAAGCCTGCAGATTAGCTAAGAAATAGCTTGTGTGCTGTAAACATACATAATACGTTTCTGTCTACTGAAAAACTAACCATAATTATGCAGGTAGGATGCTTCCCTGATACTAAGAGAGCAGCAGAAACATCCGTTTACAAGTGCCTGAGATTTTGCAACAGTTTATTTTTCCTAAAGTAAAGGTTGAGGAGGAACACCATGTCAATTCGTTTCACTGCTTTTTTTTTTTTTTTTTTTTTTTTTTTTTTTTTTTTTTTTTTTTTTTTGCCTTTAAAAAGTGGGGAAATACACTGGGTTTTGTTTCAGGAAAAGTTCAGTGGGAAAACTGCTGATCTAGACACAATGCAAATGGAAGCAACATCCTACATTCAGTTTTCCATTGCAAATAGTCACCTGAACCTAAGTTATTTTGCCTGCAAATTTCAAGCCAAATTTGTATGGCTTGGAGTCTGAGGAAAGAGAAGCATGTACCTTTCCTGTCTTCATTTAGTGCAAGCTTCAGTTTTTGTCAGCTGGCTCTGCAGTTTGGCTCTCGGGGTGGACAGTGGCTGTGCTTACAAAGCCCTTCCTGGGCTGGTTCCTGCAGCTGAGGCTGCACAGCTGTCCCAGGACCTTGTGAAACCTCAGGTCTCAGCCCTGCAAACTTCCAGCATTCACAAACCCTCGCTGGAATCAGGAGGTTGATGAGTGCATAAAACAAAATCTTTCGTGGGCTCTTGCTCGCCTCTCCAGGCATTTTGAGAGTCTGGCCAACTGAAAATGTATCCCACATTTCCATATGTGGGAAAGTTAGGGGGATATGTCTCTTTCTTCTGGAAATTAATGTGGGATACTCTATGTGAAGTAAAAATGTTTGATGTAATAGATGTTTCCAGCAGGAAACTCTAGTCAATAGTTATCAGAGTGATGAGGTGCTTTATTCCCCTGCTAATTCTTATGAAAAAAAATGTATCAAAATGCTGTTCATGTAGAACAATATGCCATTTATTCCCCTGTTTCTAGTTGAGTGGAGGAGTTGCTATCAGAGAAGCTAATGCTTACTGTGGAAATAATCTGCTTCTTTGAAAATATACGATCTTGCTTACAGGTCTACAAGAAAAAATAAAATAATACAGTTTGGATACAGAACTGTGTAATGGAAAAAGAATATATTATTTTAAAAAATCATTGTTATATACACTGTAGCTGGCTATTTTTGGAAATAATTTTTTGTTAATTAACAACCATGGCTTTCAGGCTTACAGGAATTCCTGATAATATTGTAACTCATTTGTGCCAACTGTGAAGCTGATAACAGTTAGCACAGTGCACAGCTGAAATTACCAGAGTGCTGTATGAAGCAGAGTAGCCATCAGGTTCTTCTGGCACCTTGTGCCAGGTTCCATGGACCTGTAATTTTTTTTTAATTCTTAGAGACCAAAAAATCCTATTTTGGGACTCTGGCACAAAAACATGCTAGCCATTCATTTGTGGGATTTTAAAAAATTGTTATGATTATCCTTTTCTCTGCTTTGATATACAAATGGAGAAGCTTTCCCAACTCTCAACAAACTGTTGCAGGCAGTTTTTGCTCCCCTGCAAAAAGCTGGACTAGGGCCAGTTCATCTTTTGGGTTGTTGCACTGGTGCAAACCCTGAGGGAGTTGTGTAATGAAGATAAGATTTGGCCAAGGATTTGAACATTAAAGAAAAATAATTCAATGTGCATATAAAATCTGCTTGCTGAGTGAGTCTCCCCTATCTCTGCAAATTTTGGAAATATTTTAGTGCATTGAAGGGGCATTTTACAGCACCACACAACAATGTACAGTTTCCAGTTATAGTACAGAGTCCTGGCAATTCTGTCACATTGTTTTTCCCAAAGTTAGAGCCAATAATAGTAAATTTTCTCTGCAAAATGGAAACAGATTCTACCCTATTGCCCAGCTATAAGATGTCATGATTCTGTCACAGAGTTTTACTTGGTCTAGGCATTGATGCAACAGGGTTGTTCTTTCTAAGCAGGACATATTTCCTGGCTGGGATCAGAGTTCTTAGCACCTCATAAGAGCCAAGATAATTACAGGCTGAACATGAGCCCTTCTTACTACCACCCACACTTGCTCTCACCCCTCCCAAACTTTGGCCTTAAATGAGGACAGAATGTCCCATGAGGAAAATCTAGCACAGAACCTGCACCAGGCCCTTTCTCTGTATTTCTTGATCTCGTTGCAGAAAGTACAGCTGATGTTTTTCATTTTTTTCTTGTATTTTCCAGTAACAAAAGTCATCTGTGCTCAGCAGTGCTCTGGCCGGTGCAGGGGGAAGGTGCCCAGCGACTGCTGCCACAACCAGTGTGCTGCGGGGTGCACTGGTCCTCGGGAGAGTGACTGCCTGGTAATGATGCTGCACTGCCACCATAATGGCTTCAATCCTGGCACAGCAAGCAGGGCTTTCAGCTGCATGTCCTCTAGCCTTCCTCAGCCCCAGAAGGCCTCCTGAGAGATGCTGACCTGGAGGGTGCTCCAGGGCTTCCCTGCTTGTTGGGAGGGAAGATGGCATGAACTTCACAGCACCCTTAGCTGGTCTTTACTGACTCTGCCCATGGACCTTCCTAGTGTGTTCCAAACCACTGTTTGTGCCTTTGACTGCCCAGTGACAGTGATGCAGAGCATCCAGGTGTTTGCTGTAGGCAAACATGAGCAGGTCCACGGGCCCAGAGCTGCCCCCATGGTGCAGCAGTTTTCCTGGCCAGCACAGCTTGCCTTGTACTCCTTAGCACTAGTCAGTAATTATATTAAAGCAAGAACTTGTACAAGAAATAAGTGATGATGGATCTTCATTTTTTTTGCATTTCACCTACCTTCACACATGAAATCCAAGTTTCCCTTTCTGCTTTTGACTTGCCACAAAAGCACTGTGTTTGGGGAACCCTGGAGTAGTGAAAAGAGAGGAACCAAATGGTGTTTCTTTAGGGAATAAAGGTCCCATTGCTTTTCCATCAGAGTTTCAGGGGTTTGGTGCGTGCTGTAGTTTTAACTCTTCCCCATGTTTGCACTGCACTTCATTCAGAATTAAGTGACATCTCAGTAATCACCATAGAAATTGTCCAACCTGGATTTTATTATTGTTACCTCTATTCCTGGTTTCTGTTTAAGATGGCTATGATCCCCTTACTGGCTCACAGAGAAGACAGTTACTGTCTCTTATGTGGAAAGCCAAGGGAGAAGAAAGGGAAAAAGAGAGGCATGATTAATTTAATGCAGATTTAGATTGGAAGAACCAACTTGCCCTTCATAAATGCCTGCTAAATTGTTCATTACCTGCAGCCAAATATAATGGCTTGAGTTTAATATTTAGCCAGAAAAGTCAGTAATTGGCAGGAAAGAACTTGATTTGATTTAAGTTATTAAAAACTGGCCAAGAAAAGTACATTTGTCTTGATCTGGTTGCTGCTTGTAGGGAAAATTTTTCTGTCTAAGGCATGCAGATTTGCTCTTGTTCCCACGTGAATCCCAGCAGCTCTCCACCAGAGTGCCAAGGTTTCTTGTTCAGAAAAAGAAAAGCTTATGGTTTCTTTTTAAAAAAATACTATACTCCATTGCCCAGCCTGAAGCAACCTTACAGCTTCAAAGCCTGAGGGACCATCCTCTTGGATGGTAGCTGCTTGGGGTTTCCATTAGAGCTAAGCAGGAGACAGATGAGGCCATCAGAGTGTTTGGAACACCTAGTGTAAAATCACTGACCCTTTTTAAGGAGAAGGCACTTTAATGGGTGCTGTTGTTCAACGACAGGCATGCCGCAAGTTTCGGGATGACGCCACGTGCAAGGATACGTGTCCCCCGTTGGTCCTGTATAACCCCACCACTTACCAGATGGATGTGAACCCTGAAGGAAAATACAGCTTTGGAGCCACTTGTGTGAAGGAATGTCCACGTAAGTTCATTTCAGGTTGCAGCCCCAGAGGAGGTGGGGAGTTGGAGAAAAGGGGGAAGGATCCTATGTCATCCCTCTGTGTTGTGGTCAGATAAAAGAGCACTTGTTCTCTTCAGCTTCTGTGGGAACTGAGAACCGGTGACAAAGTGAGCCTCTTCAAACAGTCTGCATCCATCACTTTGCCTGATTTTTAATCTCTGCATTTTGACTTCTGAAAATTTTTCTCTTAGTGAAGAGAAAGGCATCTTTTAAAACCATTGAAACAATTAACTATATGGGATCAATGCTGTTGTTTACCAAAGCATTATCAACCCTTAACTGGTTCTTAATTAAGACTGTTAAAAAGCAATTGATTTTAACACTCCTTCTAAAGGCCTGTAGTCATTGTTTTCTCTACAGATGTTTGCTTTTCCTTTCTCGCTCTTCCATTTCTGTATTTCTTTAATCTGTCAAGACCTGAATGTTGTTTTATCCTTCTGTGACCATTTTCCTCCCTTTAAAATGGTGATAGCACTGTATGTTCATCTACCTTCAGATTATGTTTGTGATGTTCGTGGTGTTCCAAAAGCTCAAACCCCCTTTTTCTTACAAGTCTTGAAGTGCTGGCCCTCAAAGCATCCCTCTTGTATTTAAGTCACCTTTGTATGCTTTTTTTTCCAGACAACTACGTGGTGACAGACCACGGCTCCTGCGTTCGCTCGTGCAACGCTGATACTTACGAAGTGGAAGAAAATGGTGTTCGAAAGTGTAAAAAGTGTGATGGGCTATGCAGCAAAGGTATAAAAAGCGTGGAATAAACCAGTAAGGCTTTGAGATGATAGAGAACTTGCTAGGAAAAGTGCAGGGAGTTCTGATCTTAGTTAAGTGCAAATTCAATATCAACCAGGTCCAGTGATAGGAGATCTGACAGGTGGTTTGATCAGGAAGCATGGCTGTGGAGCATGCCCTCCAGATGGGATACACCACAAGTACAGTAGATAAACTATGAGTTGTGTGCATGTATATCTTGCACAGCAGCCTTCTCCTCCATTTGTGCTTCCCAGTGTCTCATCAAAGGGAACAGAAATGGGACAAAGAGAGAAGGGAATGTGCCAGAGCCTGTGTGCAGAGATGCTCAGACCAGAGCTGCACTGCTAGGCAAGCATGAAGCAATTATCCTGTGGCACTTTCTGAAAAATAAAAATAGGCAAAAGATTTATGAAAATTATCTTAGAGTTGTAGGTTTGATCATAGGGGAATTCTTTCTGAGCTTGTGGCACCTCCATGTTTCTACCCTGCCATGTGAGTGGGCTTCACTTTTGTCCCCCCTAACTTTTGTATCTCTCCTTTAACAGTGTGCAATGGCATCGGAATAGGTGAACTTAAAGGGATTCTCTCCATAAATGCCACAAATATCGACTCCTTCAAAAACTGTACCAAGATCAATGGGGATGTCAGCATTCTCCCAGTTGCATTTCTAGGGTGAGTTATCTACTGGCCACCAAGCCTTGAAAGAAAAGGGCTAGGGAAAATCCAGACTAAGCTGTCCTTTTCCCAATTTCTCATTCTGTTTCAGTGATGCCTTTACGAAGACCCTACCTTTGGATCCCAAGAAGTTGGATGTCTTCAAAACAGTCAAAGAAATATCAGGTTAGCAGTGAATTTAAGCTGAGGTGTTTTTTGACTGATACTACCAAAAACACAAATGGGGAGGAGGGAAATTTTTTAAGCACATGAAGAGAAGTGCATGCAAAGTGTTTCTTGTCTCTGAGCTTAACAAGGGTCACTCTTAACCGAGGTGGTCAGCAGCACCTTGCCAGCATTACGCCCACATAACCCATACTTGGTCTTCCATCCAAGGTGTGTGGTTTGGCCAGAACATCCCTTTTGCTGAGCTGTCAGCCCTAGAGAAGAGTAAAAGCAGTGGAGATCCTCAGCCACCCAAGAAGCGTGTGGTGATGCAGAGGCGTGCCACTCCAGCTAAAAAAAGCCAAGTGTGTTTCTATTTGTGGAAAACCTTTCAGCAGCTCCTTAGGGAAGCGTGCTCAGTGGCTTGCGTCATCCTTATGGAGACACCCTCTCCAGACTGAAGGGCTCTTCCTTGGGGTGAATGTGTCTCCATGAGCACAAAGCTGCCAGCAGAGCACTCAGCCACTGTCTTGCACCAAGTATCAATTAAAAGTAATTGTGTTCAGCCCATTATGAAATGAATGTAGCATCGGGGCTGGGTCTACAGAAACGACTCCAGTTCTCCTTTTTTTTCTCTCTCACCTGTGTGGTTCCCTTGAGGGTAGCAGTGACTAACTGCAGAGCTTCATATGGCAGCCTGCAATTTTCCAAATTCTCCCCTTCCTCCCAAACACCTCAGCTGAGTGGGGAATTCTGCTGGCCTCAAAAAATCCACTACAAGTAGCTATTCTGCTCTGTTCCCAATTTTCAGTTTTCTTCTTCCCTGAGCTGAGAAATGAGATGGAGTGCTGCCTTTCTCCCTCAGACCCAGAGTCTGCAGCCTCTCAGCCAGGGTATCTCCTGGCAAGAGCCATAGTTGCTGGTGACTCGGTGTGGCAGGATGTGCAGCTCATCGACATGCTCTCTTACGCTCCTAAGCCCTCATGGTGGGCTAGGAAGTAAACTGTTTATAAAACAGTGCTTAAAAATATCTCCTTGCTCCCTAAAATGTCATGTTAGACTTTGAGATCTTTCAGATAAGCATAGGGAAAGTACAAGTGCCTTCTCCTGGTGCAGGATTTGCTACAGTACTAAGAGTGAGCTTATTTCCATTATAATCATTTTTTTAATCTTCTTTTCCTCTTTCAGGTTTTTTGTTGATTCAAGCCTGGCCTGAGAATGCTACTGATCTCTATGCTTTTGAAAATCTGGAGATTATACGGGGCAGAACAAAGCAACAGTAAGTAAATCATGTGCCACAGCCACTCTAAGAGAAACCCTGTTTTGAGCTGCTCTTGTCTGAGCACACCAGAGTTGCAACCAGTGCGAGACTCAGGTGTCTCAAAACTCATGCAAACCCTGCAAGGAGTAGAGCACCATCTCTGTAGCATAAATAACATGCCCTGGGAGTAAAGACACTCAGCTCTGTGCCATGTATGGAGGGCTGCCCTGAGCCTGCTTTCAGGACCAGGGTCTCCCACTTCATCCTGGAAGCACAGACACGACACAAAGTGCTCTTTACAGTCTGGGGTAAGTCACAATGTCATCAGACACACTGTGGGATTTGAGGTAGCTGGGCAGTCGTGGATGGAGGCTGCCAAGCAGTGCAGACATCAGCAATGCTTCCAGTGCCCTCCTGGCTTGCCCCAAGAGGAAGAATGACTTGGTGAACAAGCACAAAATAATAGCTGTTTTACCTGCAACCATTGTTCCACATCATTTACGTGTCAGATCATGTGTGTCCTGACAGTTTTAGCTTAAAAAGCCCTTTCAAAAAAAAAAGCCCAGATGTGAGTATTACAGTTGTTACATAATAGGCATGTCATGTACAAGGCATTAAGTTTAGAGGGCTGAGTAGAATCTCACTTGAAGAAAATGCAGTTCACAGCAGGATGCATTTGACAGAAGAAAAACATGCTGAGTAAATCTTGCTTGCTAATTACCTTTCTTGCATTTTTTTTTCTATTTTTCCATCTCCATTTTAGTGGCCAGTATTCCCTTGCTGTTGTTAACTTGAAAATACAGTCCCTAGGGCTGCGCTCCCTCAAGGAAATAAGTGATGGAGATGTTGCCATTATGAGGAATAAGAACCTCTGCTATGCTGACACCATGGACTGGCACAGCCTGTTTGCAACTGAGAGCCAGAAAACGAAGATTTTACAGAATAGAGATAAAAATGAGTGTGGTAAGTGAGTGCTGCATTCCTACTCACCATTAAAGCTCATGCTGAAATTCAAGAGTAAGCTTGCATTTTCACGATTCAAGCAAGGCTTTTTTCTCCATGTTCCTCTAGCTACAAAATTCATCAGTGATACTGCTTTAATGAAAGTGGTGAGGGAAGAGTGGGATTTTTTTTTCTTCCCACCAAAATGTGAACTTTATGGTGTCCAGCAAATCAGGAGCTTCTTCACTGCTTTGAACATAGTGAAGCCAAGTCAGTTGAAGGACACAAAAGCTAACTCATAACACTGGCCTTTTTTCACAAGGTCGAAGCTGGTGTTCAACCATACTGCTATTAGCTGCTGTGGTCCCTGGGCAAAAATCTAATTATTTCTTTCTGAGGAATATGGATTTGTTGTATTTTAGAGATTTGTCATAGAAATATGGTAGAAGGGTGTGGGTGAGAAGGGACCTTTAAAGGCCAAGTAGGCCAACCCTCCTGCTGGGGACTGTGATCTAGACCAGGTTGCTCGGAGCACCATCCAATCTGACCTTGAATTTAGAGGGATTAGGCATCCACCAATTCCCTATGCAACTCATGCCAGTGTCTCACCATGCATTGTCTTCATTGTATCCATAAATCTATCCACTCTGTCAGTTTGAAAGCATTTCCCCTTGTTCTGTCACTACACGCCTTATCAAAAAGTTATTATAAGTGCCCTTCAAGTACAAAAAAGCCCCAATGTTTCTCCAGAGCTGTCTCTTCCCCAGAGTGGGCAACCCCAATTCCCTCAGCCTGACTTAACTTTATTATACATCTGTTAAGGTGTCACAGAGGAGATCATTCTTATTTAGAATGGCCAGAATTCACTCAGTTTCAGGCTTTGGGATTTAGAGGAGCATGATTACTCCTCTTCCACTCTACCAGAACCATTCCTGTTTGTTTTGGAACAGGTTGGGAACCGGTTGGTCAGATGGAGTGAGAGTGGAGAGTTTGACCCCTCTCTTGCCTTGACATTCATGTCTTTTCTTGTCCCTCTTTCTGTCTCAGCTGCTGCCAAGCACGTTTGTGACCCCCTGTGCTCAGACGTAGGCTGCTGGGGCCCAGGGCCCTTCCACTGCTTCTCCTGCAGGTTTTTTGATCGTCAGAAGGAATGTGTGAAACAGTGCAACATCTTGCAAGGGTAAGGTGTCCCAGGGGTGCTTTAGGTTTTGGTGATGGTATGGGGGTTTTGGTTTTTAAAATATGCTGTACATAGAAAGAAAGAAAGAAGTTGGGTCTGTGGTTGCATGGGGTTTCACCAGCTTTGCAGAGATGTGTGAACACAGTACCTAGCTAAGGTACCTTTCCTTCCTCATTCAGTATTGCTCGGGAGTTTGCTCCTGAAAGGGTGACTGCTAAGAAAATATCCTCTTAAGGCCACAAGGAGACTATCTGGAGGCCCAAGGAGGCTAAGCCTTAGGCTTCCTTCCCATAAGAAAGAAAGGAGTTTAAAGCCCAAGCTGTGACTGTCATGTCAAGTACACTGGTGAGAGCCAGCACCATTTAGAGTCTCTGGGAGCTCAGTCATCCCCAGAGCCAGGGCTTCACTGCTTGGTAGACTTCCCTCCTCTTATATTTCTTCAGATGAGCAGCTCACTCTTGCAGTTTGCAAAGTTGCAGTCAAAGGAGAATGAACTTTCATCCAAAAATCACTGAGAGCAGCTATTTCAGGCAAAATTATTGCCTCAGCCTCACTCAGAACATGGAAAAAATATTGCTGCCTTGTGTGTCAATTCAACAGGTGATGTAGGTGGAAAAGGCATGTCTAGCAGCAAAATTACAAAGCTTGACTTAAAGCTTTAAAGCTCCTGAGTATTAAGGAAGTACTTGTCTAATGCCTCTGATGTTTGTATTTTTCTAGTGGCTTGCAGTTTAGCAGCTGTCTTTTTTTTTTAAAAGTGAATTCCCTCTAGCAGCTATTATAACCTGAAGGGCAGATTGGGGCATTTTTTGTGTCAAATGATGGGTAGATTTAGTTTAATTAATAACACCATTACTTGAAGTGGAACAGCTTTATTGCTATTAAAACCATCTGTTCCCAACTTTCATATTTTAATGATTCATTGTGTGTTGTAGAGAGGACATGAATTTAATTATCAGTGCCTTGCTGTTTAACTTTCCTAATTATTATTTGTAGCCCTGGAATCACTTGAACTGTTTTTGCTGATCTCTTTGCATCACTACCATTTAAAAGCCTCTAGAAATGGTTGTGAGTATTCTGTGACATTATCTGAAAAGGGAGAGTAAACTAATTTGTAGTGTGCAATCTGGAGTGCCATGTGTTTCACTGTCAAACAAATTTCCCTTACTCTTGCATCCTCCTGGTTGCACTGAGCAAGTGCTACTGGTGTAGCCAAGAGGGTCCCTCTTCCAGTCTCAGTACCATCACCACAATCTAATGTGGAAAATTCTGGAAAAGAAGACCTCAGTTTATCACTTGCTATTATTTCTGAGGTTTAATTATTTCTCTTTTTTTGTTGGCTTTTTTCCAGGGAGCCAAGAGAATTTGAAAAGGACTCCAAGTGCCTCCCCTGCCACCCTGAGTGCCTGGTGCAAAACTCCACCATGTACAATGCAACCTGCACTGGACCTGTAAGAGCAGATTCATCTTAGCAAACCTGAGCCTCAGTATTAATATGTGTTTCCCATGTTCAGATAATCCTGAGGTCTCATTTTAACCCTATTTGTGGTGAAGCAGAGAATGGGGGTGGTTAGAAGTCAAGATCTTGGGGCAAGGGAGCAGAACAGGAAACCTCAGGATGCTAGTTTTATTTTCTGACAAGTAATCCACAGTCACAGACATTGTAGAGTCTTTAACATTTTATGTATTTTTACAGAAAAAAAATACTTATTTTGGCAAATATGGCAAATATTTGAATAACATGTAACCATTCAACTTCCTAGTTGGTGTCAACACGTTAGATCAAAGTCAGATCTTAATTGCAAAAGTCCAATTCTCTCTGTTTTTCTTTTTTTTGAGATCAAATCTCCTGCTTCCATCACGGGTCCACCTCTGTGTTGTTTAACCCAGCTCTTTAAACACCTCTTGCCATCGCCAGCAGCCTCTGAGCATTTGACCCTTAGCCATTGTTGTGGTTTAGGAATGGTACTCCCCAACTTAGTACTCCCACTGAGACTCTCCAAACCACAAGCTGCTCACTCCCTCCTTCCCCCCTTTCCCTTGTGGCATGCTGGAAAGGAGAATTGGAGGCATAAGAGGAGAAAATCATGGGTTGAGATAAGAACACTTTACTGGAAACAGCAATGAGATAAGTAAGGGAACAGTAACAGCAACAAGATTAATAACAGTGTGCAAGAAAGGTGAAGGATTCACACATAATTGCTCAGAACCAGCATTACCCCACAGTTCCCTCTACCATGCTTGCTCAACCAGAAGGAACTCCTTCTCCCCAGAAGAAACTCCATCCCCCTGCCCCTGGCAATGACATGACGGGTTATAGAATAACTTCCATGTCCTAGCCATGCTCCTCCTGGCTACTGCAGAAATTAACCCTGTCCTGTCAAAACAAGGACACCCATCATCAGTTTGAAGAGTCACTGCTCAGTACTGTGAAGCATTTCCATCCTCTCTCCTAGCACATGACTTCAAGGATGTTATTTACATTATAAACTCCTTCAGGCAGTTACCCCCTGTTCCATATTTGCCTAGCATGTAGTAATCAGTCTATTATATTGGCCCTTAGACATTACAGTGATTAAAATAATCTTCCTGTAGTGTGTCTTACTTTTGCCCTACTGCAACCAGTACTGTGAATCTGGTCTGGTTTTTCTCCATAGTAGAATTTGATCCACAATTGCTGGTTCCCCTGCTTTAAAATATTTAGGTCATTCATGGTGTTGTTACAGTCTTAATAAAAACAGTTCTGCCAAAAATGGTTGAAGGCAATGCCTCTAAGTACAGACTTAGTGCTTTTCAAAGTGGGGAAAAAAAAAACAACATGGACTCCTTGGGTTGCCTTCATCATTTTATGCTTCTTCTTAACAGAGGCAAAAACCTGTGCTGAGAATCCAGAAAAATAGTGATTTGATTCCAGTATTTCAGGGTGGTATCAGGAGTCTATATCCACTATTTTACATTATGTTACAGTAGATTGCAGCAGGTAGCAACCAAGCTGTCTGCTCTTCAGCTAACCCCTTATCAAGGTGTCATTAAATGCTTCCCCATTTAAAATGCAAAACACAAGTTTTCCAACTAGGCAAGGCAGAGGAAAAAAAGAAACAACATTGTAATGCAAGAAAATATTAGCTTTAAGCAGCAGGAGCTGTCTTTTGTATGGTCGATCCTACAAGTGCAATTACTTCAAGAATATCAGGTAGCAAGGTAGTAAAACCAGACAATGCTGAAAACTTCCAGCAGTGAAAGGCATTTAGATTTATCTTCTGAATTTCCTCCTGAATAGGCTGATATAAGGGCATTAAGAACAAGTTGTTTCTCTCTGCAGGGCCCTGACAATTGCATGAAGTGTGCCCATTTCATAGATGGCCCCCACTGTGTGAAATCCTGCCCAGCAGGTGTTCTGGGTGAGAATGACACCCTTGTCTGGAAATACGCCGATGGGAATAATGTTTGCCAGCTCTGCCATCCCAACTGCACCCGGGGGTGAGTAAAACCTGGGATTGAATGGTGATGGGGAAGAAAAGACACAGAGAAACAGCTTGTCTCGAGCTCTTTCTCTTCCTGACAGTCCCATGTCAAACCACTGAGAAGAACTAGCGGGGAACAAGAGAGGTCAGGAGGACACAGTTAATGTAAGCAGAGTATGGCAGACTTTGTAGGTAGGAAAGGTACTTTGTTTTTATGCAGAAGGAAAGAAAAAAGGTTATTTAATGGGTTTGAAACAGGCTTGTTTGATAACTTGGAAAGATAATTTTACAGGACTCACCCACCAGTTATGGACCTTTTTTTCCCACCTGGCTTGTTGCTGTGTCCTCTGGTTTTGAGAGGAACATCAGTGACATCTGGTGGATGCTGGGTTCCCAGGGCCCATTTTTCTCTGCACCTTTCAACTTTCAGGAGGGAAATCCCAGTGAGGTAACACAGTGATTTTCTTATTTTTCTAACTTCCATATGCTAGAACTTTTTCTGAGTTTAAACCCTTGTGAGTGTGATTTTTTTTAACAGGCATCACAGTAAATCCAATCTATACAAGTCATTTTTGTCCTCATTTGGGGATGCACTTAAACTGCAACCGGTAACAGGGTGTGAATCGATCTGTTTAACCTATGAGTAATAATGGTCTCCTCTCCTGATTTCCAACCTGCAAAAGACATGGGATGAACAGGAAAAGGTTTTAGGGTTTGAGAGCTGATTATTGGACTGTGATGCTTTCAGAGCAAAAAGCCAGCCCATGTTTGGTGTATTTTCCTTCAAAGGCCCCTGCTTTTTACCCTGCGAGTCTTTCTGATCCAAAATCTTTCCATAATATGCCCATAATAAGTGTTGCAAGAGAGGAGTTGTAGCATACTCAGACCAACCATCACATTGTATATTAGCTAATCCAACTGCCCATTCCCCTTCCTGGAAAAAAGGAGATGAAGGGTGGAATCAACGAGTAACAGACCTTTTTAGTGCTCATAGTGAAATTCAGTGCAATGGTTTTCAGATGGTAGTTATAAAGCATGGTGGATTTGCTACAATTTACAGTGATGCCCTCTGCTTTTGCTACAGTCACAGCCAAGACTTATCAGGGCTTCCCACTGCAAACCCGAGAAGAAATTTTCTCAGATTAAAAGGGATTGTAATAAGTTTGTTCTTTATTAATGACCTCAGTAGTCCCTACTGATACAAACTGGCCACAGTGGTCTGATGTCCTGCTTCTAACTTGCCTCATGGAAATGCAGCTTATTAGTGGAATAGTGTAATGAATAACCACATCTGAGCAAGGCTTTTTTTTTCACTTTACAGTCTCGGTAGTGAGATCAAACACTAGACTTGAATGCAGATTTGGAGAACATAATTTGCCAGACAGGGATGTAAAACAATTCACACAGTGACTCTTAGTGCACAAGCAAGTTCCCCAAGTAGAATTGATCAGAGAAGTCAATTCCTGCCTTGCTTTAGGAGTGGATGGGGGAGCCACAAGAGTCAGGCAGGAGATAATGTTGTAGTAAAAAGACTTTTTTAAAATGAGAGCTGCCCAACATATGCCTCAGTGTGTTTGGTCCTGTGTTATTAAGGCAAAACATAAAAAGGAGTATCAATTTCATCTTTCACATGAAAGAGCTGGGCTGAGTTTGCAGCAGTTCCATTGTGAACATGCTCAATAGCCCAATTCAAGTTGATGCCCAAATGTGGCAGATGAAATGGGCTGTATCCCTGAAGGGCTCAAGAGAGCTAGAAGGAGGTAGTGTTGCAATATTTGCTGTACAAATGGGACATCTGTGGCCATGGATGAGTAGAGAGCCAGTGTCAGGGTTGTAATATGGGAACGTGCAGTCAGGCACAACATTGTCTCTCTGAAGGCAATCCATCAGCAATGCCATTTCTCTTCATGCCTTTCCCTCCTTTTGCTGTGGGAATGGATCTGTTCAGCAGTGGGTGGAAAACATCTGTCTCACAAAGCTTTTGCATCCTTAGAAACCACAGTCTCAGCGATTCCTGCATGACAAGAAACAACTTCATTTCTGTCCCTGTCCAATTTCACGGCTAGAGCCCACAAAATCTTATCAGCATGATTAAGTGTGCTGACTTCTGTAGTCATGCAAGGGTTCCCAGGATCTCTCTCTGTTTTCCTTATTTGAAGAAGCTTCAAGTAAAAGGCTTCTCTTCCCAGCTGAGTTTTGTCACGAATTTCATTTTTTCACTTTAGGTATGCGTAGGTTGTACATTGCTTCTTTTGTAATGCCACGAAGAATCCCTTTGAGTCTCATTTTCATTGCTGAGTCCATTTTTCAGCCTTCATTAGGAAATAGAATGAAGGATGCTTTCTTCTGCTTAGCCCAAAAGACCCCTTCTCTCCCAATTCTCCTGTATTCTCTTGTGCATTTTTTACACAAGCTTCCTTTTGCCCTGCCTCTAGTACAGCTGAGAATATATGTTATGATAAAGAAAGCAACGTCTCAAAAGCCTTGAACATATAAACCCCATTTATATGGTCATCAATTAAAGACACTCACCATCTTAATTAATCTAGTCAGTGTTGAAGGATTTGATTTTCCCTTGCCAGTCTCACAGAGTACAGGAAATAAAACTCAGGCACAGTCACTGGGGTGGATAAGCAAGGAGAAGAAGCCACCGCTGTAGCCAATTCCACTGGCTGGCACATCCTGCCTCCATCCACAGTTACTATCAACACTCTGTGTCTCATCAGTCTTCATTTTAAATGCTATGGGATTTTGGGAGAGATGAGAAAGTGGCCAGGGCATCTGAGAGGGAAGGCTGCAGAAGCACTGTGCTCCATGCCTTTGTCACTCTTGGAAGGTTACTTAAAAAGAAAGGACAAAGTAAAAGTTTTGTAAAGTTTAAAAATATTTTTAAATGGTTTTCGATTTCTTTTATGATTGTTAAGTAACTTAGGCTGTTATAGTGTGAGTGCCCTCAAAAAGGCCATCAAACATAACATGATACATAATGCATGATTGTATTACATCAAACTAGAAACTATGGATCAAGAGAAAATTGTTAAAATCATGATGGATATAGGAAATAAATAGTTGTGTCTGCGCTGGGACATGTAATATTTACATAGATGGGTAAAATGTGTAGTTCAGGATGAATTAGTTTTCAGGAGCTATAAACATAACTAATTATCCATTAAGTAGAGAAATTTATCAAAGACTACAACTGCTGTTATATTCATCTTGTTTATCCATAAGATCTTGAGTTACTTCATAAGGTCACATTTGTCATTTTGGTTTCTCTAAGCAGAAGAAAAATTACTCAGGAATGGAAAATGTGATTATTTAGATTCCATAAAATCTAGGTTACTTATGTAGGGTGTCATCATAAAATTCCATATTAAGAAAGATAGTTATATATAGTCCTGGAGGGATAATTCTTACGGGCTTTGTTTCTTCTCTGACTTGTGAAATCAATCAGAAAACCAAATGGGATTTGAAAAGCACAAGCTGATCTCTCTATTTCTTCCCAAACACCTTTTTACTTTATCCTACGAGACTTGATATTGATGGATTTGTGTGGGAAAAGGAAGGGGACTGATAAAAATCTATAGTTCTCCTGCCTCTACTTTGATGTGTAAGAGAAGAAGTGGTCAGTCATTCCTCGGACTGTGGCTACAATCCCCTTATCCAGTTTTGTTTGCTGTTAGGAAGAGCATGGAGAACTTGCCATCTTAAAGTTGCGTGGCAAACCAGGATTTTGAGGGAGAGATACTTCGAGGGACAGTAGTCATATTCTGAAATTAGGTGAAGTCTTCCAATTTCACATTCTTATCAAGGGCAACTGCACATGCTCTGTTGCAGAACACAGAAATTAATATCCAGGAGGTAGATCATGAGGTCTGGAGTCCTAGATCAGTTTTTCATTGAGCACCTGAAGAGAGAAGCCCAAGGCAAGATCTGCCTCCTATGATAATAAGTAAGCTGGTGGCTCTGCTCTGCACGTGCAGCCTCTCTGTGCTTAGTTACACAACTGAGCAAACAAAGGAAGCTGTATGCTGGTAGGAAAGCTAACAAGGCTGAGGACTCAGAATCCAGGAATCGGTATGAACAGCACTTCCAGTATGTCCAGGACACCAGGATGCACATTCTTGCATGGGAGCCCAGTGAACTTACAAGACCTTCCAGATGCTGGGTCTTGGAACACTGTGTTGGCCCAGAAACAAGGCAAATACACAAGGGAAGATCCGAGTAATGAAAACAAACAAACAAACTAACTAAAACCCAATAAAATGAGTAGTTGCTTCATCTCTTCCTTCCCCAGACCCAGGCCAAGTAGCAAGAGAAGATCTGCAACTCTACCTGGCATTTTGAAATTTTTCCGGCTCCTCCTCTCAGTGAGAGGGATTGCAGAGCAGTTTTCCTGGCATGGGCTCACTCATTATCCCCTACTTGACCTCCGCTGGAATTGATTTGGGATGATCCATTTTCTTTAAGTCAGCGCAGGGAGCGGATACCACAAACTGGACTTTACTCCTTCCTGTGCTCTGTTTTCCAGAGGTGATGTCACCACCTCAGTAATGCTCTCCTTCTTCAGTAGACACCACAAAGACCACAATTCCCATGAAGAGCATACATCTCATTGCCCAGCAGCACTTGGGGAATGCACTGTGCCTCTCACGCTCATTAGACCATCAAGTGAACGTAGTCACTCCGTTTTCATCCGTATTATTTTTTGCACAGCACTGCCAAAGTTTTGGTCATTTTAAACTCAAATGGAGGGTGAATTACTTACTAGTAGAGTCCCTGACTCTCTGGATAACAATTGAACCTGTTTACATTACCAGTAACATAAGACTTTGGATTTTAAAGGAAAAATACCATGGACACATGCCAACAAACTGTAGCTCGAGACAGTGCTGTCAAATCCCATTTTTTGATGGAAATCCATGTATCTGCTATTCAAGTTTTCCACTGTAACAGAAAGTCTGGAAATTGAAATCTTTACTTTATTAGGAAACAAGTATTATACTGGAGGATCTGCAATGATATGTTTCCACATGTATTTCTGTCCATGTAGGAGGAGGAGGCTACATCTGTTCTCCTCCACAGTCAGCCCTAGGCTCTGCACAGAAACAGGGAATTTATGAATTTTGCGTATCTATGTCCTCCCCCACTTCTACCACATGCTAAAAAGTTGTTTTAAAACATTCTTTAAACTAAATATGCAGCATAGCTGTTTCTCTAGATAAAAGATTTTGGAGCAAGGTTGTTTACTGATATTTAATGGAGTGTATAACTATTATAAATTCCTATGCTAACACATGGACTGCTCTGAAACACAAACTTTCAAATCAGTAGTTCCTAGTTGGAATTACAGAAGTATGTAGGCCAGAGCTACTATGTTTGTAACATTCATTTGTTTTTACAGGTGCAAAGGGCCAGGTCTTGAAGGCTGTCCAAATGGGTGAGTATTTCATCTGCTACAATTAATGGCAGAGCTGGAAAGTGTGTGTGTGTGTGTGTGTGTGTGTGTGTGTGTGTGTGTGTGTGTGTGTGTGTGTGTGTGTGTGCGTTTACATTTCCACACTGGACACTACAAGGCTGGGACAGAAGTCTTCAGCTGTTTAGAGGGAAGTGACCGATTAGACCAGGCTCAGACCTATAAAAATGGTTTAAAGAACTGAGAAATATTGCTACTGGCAAAAGACTTCAAAATCTTGTTCTGCCTACAGTTTTGGTCAAGGTGAGACCAGGGATCTGTTACTGAAGAGTGAAAAGAGGGGATGGAAAA
The DNA here is from genome assembly GCF_029582105.1 of Oenanthe melanoleuca. Classification (NCBI taxonomy): domain Eukaryota; kingdom Metazoa; phylum Chordata; class Aves; order Passeriformes; family Muscicapidae; genus Oenanthe; species Oenanthe melanoleuca. The sequence continues at coordinate 97,793,629 of NC_079335.1, read as the reverse complement.
AGAAAGGATTAAGGGCAGAGAAAGATATGTTTAGGACTGATATAGTTACCTGTGTTACAGGAGACTCAGAGATGCAGAGGGTCTTTTCCAGTTCTATGATCTGTACATCTCCAAATACTGGTGCCCAGAAGGATGCTCATTTGTCACACTCAGACTAGATCTTATATCACACTCTTTGGCTTCATGATGTGCTCGAGAGAGTGGAATTAAGTTTCTCGCCACAAAGTCATACTATGGCAAGCTGAATTCAGCCTAACAGTACTGTTAAAACGTGACTGCATTTAATAATAATCCCTGGGGCAACTTAGAAAAATGCTGGGAAGAATCTTATAAGTAAAGACCAAAAAACAACCTTGGAAAACAAGTTTTTCTTCTCAACTTAAATTTACAATTACCCAGGCTCTAATAAAGAGGTGTGTACCGTGGGGATGGTACAAAATACCTGGCTTCAGACATTTGTATTTGTAAGGAAGACAGATGATCTGGCATTCACTGTGACCCTTTACAGCATGCCTCCCCCCAAAATGATGAGGGAATGTTGGCTGCATTGCTGGTATCACAGGTGTGTGTGCCTTTCTGAGAGGCATTCTCTCCACGTGCTGCGTGTCTCTGATCACTCGTGGGCTGCCCACAGCTGGCACAGCGCATCACAGATGTGATGTTGGTGGGTTTGTCGGAGGGGCGAGAAATCCCCTCGCTTAAACTGTGAGGATCAGTTCCAATTGTGAATTTGAGAGAAGAATGAAGACTTGTGGTTTAAGACCAGATAGAAATTAAGCACAACTCTGAACAGATTACTGGAAGAGGGACTTAAAGAAATCTGAGATGTCAGATAAGCTTATGTGGGTGTCCAGAGTCTGATCAAAACATGAGGCTTCCTGCAACCTCTGTAGGGCTTCTTTAAAATCTAGCACCTAAGGATTCTTTCCTGTTTCTGCTTCCCCTCCTGTGCTGCAGCTCCAAGATCCCCTCCATCGCGGCCGGCGTGGTGGGCGGCCTGCTGTGCCTGGTGGTGGTGGGCCTGGGCATCGGCCTGTACCTGCGGAGACGCCACATCGTCAGGAAGCGCACGCTGCGCCGGCTGCTGCAGGAGAGGGAGGTGAGCACTGCCCTGCCAGCTCTGCCACCCTGCTCTGCCCGGGGCAGGGTGTCCTCCTGCCTGTCCAGGGCATTCCAGGGCCCTCCAGCCGCCTTGCAGCTCAGCCATCCCTCAGCGTGGGCAGCGCCGCGCCGCTCGGGAAGGGAGCGGCACCCACCTAACACCCTCTCAGTCTCAGATCTGAACACCCTGTGTTCAGTTTGCAAAATATTTAAGGGGTTTGGATGTCTCAGTCTCAAGGAATAAAACTGAGACAATTACTCAGAAAAAGCGACACCTGTAGGTTGAGGTGGGATGTGTTTGCTGATCCATACGGCCTTCAGCCTCACACCGTGTGTCCCTCCAGACAAGCCCTGTGGCAGCTTGGAGTGCTCCTGAAAATTTCACCCCCTTGATCAGGTGCATGCCTGATCCCGTGGAAAAAAAAGGAGAAGAGGGAAAGGAACTGAGGAAGTGTTTGTGTCATGTCTTTAGTTTGTTTTTAGCACAGAAAGCCCACAAAGCCATGGAAGTGAATGGTTCACCCTGTTGGGCATGAGCAAGGTTTTTGCACTGCTTTTTGGTTTTTGCATGGCTTTGCGTGCATTACAGCATCACCCTCTGGATACATCATATACAGCAAAATTCCTAATCCTGGGTGGAAGCTGTTCTTTTGTGGTTAGCCCCCTTCTCTTTCTAGTCTAGTTCTAGTAAATAAACCAATTGTTTTTAACATTCTTCTAAAATCCCAGGTTCTTTCTGTACTTGCCAGCTTTGCAGAGTCAGCTGCTAATATCCTTAAAATAAAAGAAAACATACTGCTGTATTCTGCAGTTGAAGTAATAGAGTTCAATTTGTGCTCAGCTCCTGTTGTACCCTCTGGACTCCGCAAAATGAGGATATTTCATCACAACAGAGAGGCTGCTTGTCCTCTAAAATCAGATTGAATCTAGATAAATACGGTTTATTTGAAGAAAAAGCAAAAGGAAAAACACTAAGGAAAAAGCTGACTTATGCATCATAAAAGCATTAAATGTCTTTGGAGGACATTACCCCTGTTTGCAATAAGGCTGAGATAAAATTTTGAAAAATCAATAGAGAATTCAAATCCTTTTTTTTTTGGGAAAAGAATCACTGTCAGAGGTTCAATTGCTGCTTGTACACCACTGGTACCATGGGAATTTTATCCAGTTAAACAAGAGCAGACATGAAAGGTTGCCGGTGATTCTTGCCCATTATTTTAAACATTTTAATAATTTATTCACAAGTTCAAAACAAAAATAATCTCCTTTAGCATCTGTGGTAATTACATTATTTTTCATGTCATGTTTTTCAAGCCTTTGAAGTCATAGCCTCCATTTGAGAAGAGGCATTCCTTCGTTCTCCTTCAAAATGGCAGTTTCCACTCCGTGCTTGATTTTTGTAGCAAGTATTTATTTTTGCAAGTCTGAGCAGAGCTATCCTCCCAAAAACTTCACATGGAATCAAATGTTCTTTATTTTGAAGGAAAGATTTCTTAAAGTATTCAACCTTCCAGACTGTGTAACCTTCTAACATCATGTTCTCTCTGCACCAGCTTGTTGAACCACTGACACCCAGCGGGGAGGCACCAAACCAGGCTCATCTGAGAATTTTAAAGGAAACAGAATTTAAAAAGGTCAAAGTTTTAGGCTCTGGAGCTTTTGGCACTGTTTATAAGGTAAGATCACTGTGTTTCTATTCCCATTTTCATCCTGCTCCCTCCTGCAGGAGCCACCCAAACAAAGCATGAAGTAGAAGCTTTGATCCTTGCGTAGATTTTTTTTAAAATTAGATTTTATATCATGTATATATCTATTGAAGGGAAGAGGGATTACTCAATCATCATTAGTTTTGCTAGAAATTGGATAACAGGAGAAGGCTTATGTAAAATGTTGCCAAAGCCATACTGCTGAACCTGGAGAGCAAAGATCTTAAAAACTGCCACAGTAAATACACCCCACTGTAGATTTTAAGAAGAAAAAGAAATGCACTTTGATTCACTCAGTACAAAGCAATTCTTCTGTGTCATCTGGGACTTCTTTTTATAATTTTCAATACTTCTTTCATTAGAACTGATTCAGATGTGTGAAAGTGTCTGCACACCTTCAGTTGTGTAGGTTCACAAATTATTTTTTCTCTTGGTGTTTGTTTATCCTCTGTGCTTCTTCATCAAGTTCCACTTTTCTGTGTTCCTTTTATTCAGGATATGTGTTTCAGGCTTTTCCATTAACTGTGGATTTCTATATTTCTTTATAAAGAAGAATCTGTTTTCTGAATCAGGCTTCCAGCTATGATTAGGAACTTCAGGAACACAAAAAGATGTGCTGGGGATTTCAGCAGCATGTCCTCACAGTGCCACACTGCTGACCTGTCACCTAAATGGCCTCCTGACACTATAGATGCAGAATACTGTGCCAGTGGGACATAGACTCCCCTGCCACTGCATATGTATAGGACTGGATTATTTGTACAGTATAGGTGCCATCTCGTTATAATGAGAAAATGCTAATTATTTTCATCCCATAATTTATAAATTGGAAGTGGCGAAGTTTTGCACATGCAGTTGCTGTGATGCTCTAATTAATTAGATTTCCATCCACAAAAGTTGCTCTTTATGCATCTCTTGGGCTATTTACAGCCATAGTAATGAACATATTTTTTCAAGAAAGTATGGTAGAGGTCACTGAAAAAGAAGTATCACCCCATGAACAGGAATTTGGTAATACCCACAAGACACATTTTTTGCATATTTCTGTTGTCTGCCATTCTTTCCATTGCTCAGAATATTTGAGTTTACTCAGATGTAAAATATATATGTAACTGTGAGAATTAACCCCTTAGGTATGAGACTGAATAACTCTTTGTACTTCTTTTTGGTAGGGACTTTGGATCCCAGAAGGAGAGAAGGTTAAAATTCCTGTTGCTATTAAAGAGTTGAGAGAGGCTACATCACCAAAAGCCAACAAGGAAATACTTGATGTGAGTTTCCATGTTTGTTTTCTTGAGTTGTCAGTGGTCTGTGGATTTTCTTCTCTAACAGCTAGAGGGGTTTCAGAATATTTTGTGGGAAGAAATATTTTACATCCTAAACTTAATTCTCCATCTAGAAGTTCTGCACTTTGCAGCCCAGTCTGTGAAGTGCTTTTGTGTCTCTCATGAACCCAATCCAAACACAGATTTTATACTCATGGGGCAGCAGCTATGGAGTGGTCAGAACCATACGTTTACCACTAATTCTTTTTTCTTTATTCTGATATT